>NC_140949.1:17357981-17845481 GCF_014529385.1 Adiantum capillus-veneris | reverse complement strand
AGAGGGTTTTTTAATTTGTAAGGTTGTGTTAGGTTCGGATTAAGAAGAGATTTGGACCCTGCGGTCCCCCCCTTTCTCCCTTTCTTTCTTTTCTCACACACAGTAATTAAGCCCTGTGCTTTTGAAATTTAGCATATTGCTTTTTTGGCTTTTAGTGTGGTTAGATCTAATACTTAGTGCTTATCTACTCACTCACGCTTGCTCCTCACGTCTCGGAACGTTTGTATCCTTATTTAGCCATCTGGAACTTGCAGCTTCCATGGAGAGCTCTACAAGGCTTCCCTCTGACCCACTTCTCGGCTCCAGCTTCGTCGTGACTCTGGCAGAAGCGCCCCATCCTAAGCGCCGTGGCTGCAAAGCGCCACCAGTTCCAATGTATAATTGGAGGGAGGCGCAATGCACACACGGCTCCATCTCTGTATCTACCCATTTGAAGCACAACTACAACAAGCTGCACAAACCCAGGCCCAGATGCCCCAGGCAGCCCAGCTCCAAGGACCGCCATAGCAAAGTCGCAACAGCAAAAGGGCTTCGAGACAGAAGAGTCAGGCTCTCCCCTGCTTGTGCTCTTCAGCTCTTCGATCTTCAGGACAGACTCGGCCTCGGGCAGCCCAGCCAAGCTGTAGATTGGCTGCTGCTGAAAGCCAAGGACGCCATAGACAAGCTTCAAGATGAAGCTGGCGACAGGAAGCTGCAGCTGCATGACGATGTTAATGAAGGCAGCCCTAGAAGCCCTTTGCAGCTTTCTCTGCCTCACGTCGAAGAGGAGGAAGAGGACACCATGATTCCTGCGTACACCGATAATTGCAAAGGCCTCTCTCTCAGCTTACAAGTGTCGCCAGCTCATAGGCATGCATGTGCTGATAATCGATTGCCTCTCTCTATTCAAACAGCGAGGAAGGAGTCGAGGGCCAAAGCACGAGAGAGAGCACGCCATAGAAATTCCTCGGGTACGTCCATCTCGTTTAATGAGGAGGAAGCTCTCTCCCCATCGCACCTTTCTTGTTCTTTAGTTTTGTGAAAAGCCATAGTACCCCACAATTAGGTCTTGCTCTCTCCTATCTTGCCTCCGCACTAAAGGACGCCGCAGCTTTGGAGGGGAGAACGTTGCTGCCATGTGCCAGAAGTGAGTTAGCAACGATCAAAACGTGATCTGGATGTGAACTAGATGTGAAGTTGTGAACTTGTATGTGAACTAATTTATGAAATACATGTGAACTTCACAAGATATGAGCATTGCACTTGGGCATGGGCATGAACTAGATGTGACCATGGCGTAAACCACAATTGAACTTGATGTGAATTAGGTTGCAAGCCAGCCAAAAAGTAGCCAATATGATGTTGTCATCTCCCCTTCTAAACAAAACACATGCGATAGCCTAGCGGTAAGATTTTCTTTGAGTCTTAGATGTTGTGACAACAAACTATGCCCCATCCCTACTTCTCCCACGATTATTTGGGACCATGTATGCCCTCTTAAAAGGAGGGGTCCAATTGGGTCATGCTCTTGCTCCCCAATATCTTTCATTTCTAACTTCAAATCCCCCCCCCCCCCCCCCCCCCCCCCTCCCCTTCTCTCTCTCTCTCTCTCTCTCTCTCTCACACACACACACACACACACACACACACACACACATACACACACTACAATCTTTGGATGTATCGTGTTCCAAAGATTGTAGAGTTTCCAAGGCAACCATCTTTCTGATTAGTACACTAGGCAATCTTGGAAGGTCAATGGGCCAACAATGGATTTTATCACAAGTTTCTTGCATATGTTAGTATATCTGTAATAATGTCCTCATGCTGCATCATTCACGTTGCTTGGGCTCGTAACAACTAGCGCAACATCCAACAACAACTAGAGAAACATCAACATATACAATAACAGTAGCCATGGCTGCAAATTGAGCATTCCCACTTATGAAATCAAAAGTCTCTCGTCATAGGGACACAACAACTAATGTAGGGGATGGCAACAGTGAAGCTTGAACAATAGCTCATACAATAGTAGGGGTAGGCTCTTGCTTCTGTGAAATTGGAACCACATATAGATTCACCTTTGTGGCAACAAGTAGTCTCAAGGACTGATGAAACTCGAGCAAGTAAATGCATTGTTACGTCAACAATTGCAACAATAGAAAACATAGACATTAGCCTCTCATGTAAAACAAGTGATGCAGCAACTACAATGTCAATACATGTAGACATTGTAAGGAGTCAAGCCGATGAAGTTGGATGTATGTCAACAACATTAGCAACCTTTGCATGCCGGTAAAGTTGGATGTATGTCAACAACATGAGCAACCTTTGCATCCACAACTTTCTCTACCAAAGCTGAATGTAAGGTCTCCGACCCGAGCTAAAAGAACACCATTGTACCATGAAACAATCATAATGGAAAAAGTTACTATTTTTAGCAGTTTTTCAAAATCTGTCGATGCCATGATGTTTAGAATGTCATAAAGCTTCCAAAAGTGAATTAAAATAATTTTTATGGAAATTTTCCAAAAATAGTAAGTTTTTGGTCACCCGACCCGTCAGTTTTGACTGTCTCGAAAAACTCCACTCGTACCCCAAATTTGAAAAAAATGCATTTTCGGACGCCGAGGGCTGCTAAATATGGCAGGTATCCAAGTTAATACACCTTAGTTAGAGCTTAGTATAGCAAGTTCCGGCATTAAATTCTGATTCATATTGCCCGTCTTAAGTTAAAATTAAATTTTCCTAAAGTTGTGCGGGGAGGCACCGGGACTTGGGGGTTGTGTGGGAACTGGCTCCAGGCCACTGCAGACTGAGTTTGGCAGTAAGAGGGTGCCCTCACACACTCACAGGGATCGTGGGCTACTTTCCATGCAAGAGAGAGAGAGAGACTAAGTGAGCTCTTGAGTAGGTTGGAACACTTGGTAAGTATGCAACTAGAGCTGCCATGCATGAAATGAGTACTCCTCCAAATGCATATAGCAGGCAAATTCGGATTTTTCAGCTTGTGAGCCTATATAAGAGCATGCTCACACACACACAAGCACACATATATGCTCTCACACACACACACACACACACACACACACACACACACACACACACACACCTTGAGGAGGTGTTGCCGGTAGACATAGTCTTTGGAAGAGGAGCTAGGAGGGAAGGTGCTGCCCGTTTCTCGTCTCAAGGAGGCCCTTGCATCAGAATTTTGAGAGGAATTCAGCCGTAACCTCGGTAATTTGCGATTTAATTCATGCTTGTTGTAATTCCCTCTCTAATATCCTCTTAATTCCGCATCTAGTATGCATAATCATAGTCAAAATACTCATAAGATACTCTCTAATTCTCCGTTTCCATGATCTATGACATAAATCTTAATCTAATAAGTAATCATGCAAGCAATTAGTCACTCTTAATCATAGCTTAATGCATGTTTAAGGAATCATCCCCACTAGTCACCGTTGTGATTAAAAATCAAGTCAGCTTTGGGGTGGGAATGGTCCATTGCATTCTATTACTCCATAATGTGTAAATAATTAAATTAGAATCAATTGATCATGGATTATGATTTAATTAGGGAAAATTAATCCATTATTAATCATCAGGAAGGGAGAAATCCTCTCACTATGCATACAATAAATCTGCAATTCTTTACTTCCATTAAGAAGTGATTAAGCACGTCTATTTCATCTCTAGTAGAACTGATTAAGTAAAAATTTGAATTTCATAATTATCTAGGTCAAGTAATTAACCTTAGGGCCTATTCCCATAGAACAAGTATGGTGCTATCGGGATTCTCTATGTCTTGAAGTAAGTCTAACCTCTCGTACAAGGGGATTTGCTTATTGAAACTAATCCGTCATCATGGTTGTATGTCACTCTCGAATGTTAGCTCTCTTTTTCCAAGTTGTCAATTAAGTAGTGAGTATAAAATGGACTAGGTGAAAAGAACTCGTTTCGGTGGTTCCCACGACCGCGAGGCGGGGACAAGCAACACTAATGGAAAGGGAAAAGCTTCCATGGTCGACCAAGTACCGGCCATCTCATGGAGCAATGACGAGGAAATTGTGGAGGTAGGTCAAGTTTTAATTCAAGTTTGTTAAAGCAACATTGCATTCGATAAGGTAGGATGAAAAACACATTTCCCAACATGTTGGAAATCAACGGAAACCACGGCATTTAAATTAATTGTATTTTATATTCAAGTAGGAAAGAATGCTTTCGGAATATACTGTCTGAAGTAGAAAAGATTGGTTGCTAGGGAAAATTTAGCTCAGCTAGTTCATTTTCAATTCCAATGTTGATCTAGTCCAAACCCTCTCTTGATCTCACAGGGGGCAGCTCGCGAAGTTATTCGCAAGAGCTAGAGTTCCTGGTTAAGGGCTCTTGAATCCACGACTGCTGGTTAAGCGGTGGATATCCACGACCTACTGGTTAAGCGGTGGAAGTCCACGATGTTGGGTTAAAGGCCCGTGTGCCCGGCTGCCCGTTGTTCAGCCTGCCATGTACAGCCATTCATTTACTCATTCATAATAACTATACTCATAACTACACATTGTAGTGTGAGTACCTCCCTGCCACACACTGTGTCTATCTCCTTCTTCGTGTTGGCTCTCTGTGTGTGTGCTCTCCGATCCCAACAAGTGGTATCAGAGCTTGGTAGTGAGAGCATTGAGAGCTTCATCATCATTGTTGAGTGTGTTGAAACTTGCTGCTGTTTCATTGCCGTTTTTCGGTTTCGCGCACGCGCGCATTTCTAAAGAGCAGAAGGTTTTTCTGAGCTTGGCATTGGAAGGTTCAGCACTCCGCGAGTATTTTCATAAGGTGTCCTGGGGTTTAACCCCCCTTTCGGAGCCATTCGTGCCATCAGAAATCCCATCCGAGCTACAGACTAGGAGCTGCGTTTTTCAGCTCTCTTTGGTAGTTTTCTGCTGCCAGAGCTTCCATAGCCATTACAGGTGCCATTGTTGTAGTGTCTTCCACTTACGTGAGCCCACAACTCATTTGAGAGTGTGTAGCCTCTTCTTGGAGTGGCCTCATACACACAGAAAGAGTGGGAGTTTGGTGACATTGTCTTCTTCGACTACAGGTACAGGTACAGGTGCAGGTACAGGTACAGGTTACAGGTTACAGGGAGCTTTGGATACAGGTTTCTTCTGTGGTTACAAAACATGTATTTTGACTGTGGGACAGCCATGCATATGGTTGTGGTTTGAGTGGGAGCTTCTACTCTTCTGGGCAGTCTGTTTATGCGTGTTCTTGAGCTACAGGTTTACATCATCTATGTATGTTGATGGATGTGGATATGGCAGTTTTACAGACACTCTTTATGCATGATATTGTGGAGATTTGGTTCACTTATACATAGAGCGGGTTTGCTCTTGCTTGCAGTGTTGCGGTTTGAGTACGGACAGGTACTTGGTTGACAGTAGAGATTGGACTTCGTTGAGCTTGTGCATTGGTTATATTCTCACTTGGATCCATTTATGCTCACGGATTTGTGTAAGCTTGGTCAGCTTATGTCTCTATTGTGGTTATTCAGACATGGAGTATGTTTATGCCTCTATGACAGCTCATTGTTGATGCATTTTGTGGCACAGTTTGCCTAGGCCGGTTGAGTTACAGGTGTCACAGGTTTATGCATTTGTTTGTGGATTTCTACGTACGTTTTTTGACCATATTATGGGCTGATTTATACTCTATGCGTTTGCTCTTGGATTGAGCAGCAGGTGTTGTCAGATTTGCAACACTACTTTGTTGTGGCAGTTTGTTGGTTGGTTACAGGTTTCTCATTGTTGCATTCTTGTTGTAATGGGCACTAAAGAGGACACAATTTTCAATATTGAGAAATTGGATGGTGCTAATTTCTCATATTGGAAAGATCAGATTTGGGATGTCTTGGTGCAGAAGAACAGATTCGACCTCTAAAGTTGCAGGGAGTTAAAGCCAAAGAACATGGAGAGGGATGTTTGGAGGAGTTGGATGAGATGTGCAGGTCTACAATAGGCTTTCCCTTTCAAAGTGTTTATTACAATGTGAAAGATGCACAGGGTGGAGCTTATGAGCTATGGCAGCGGATTTGTGATATGTATGATAAGCATTCAGCTGCTTCTATGGTGTATTGGATTAAAAAGCTTATTGATTGCGAATGGAGGAAGGTGCTTCATGAATGCGCATTTGAATGAGTTCAATACATTTTTCAGCCAACTTGCTACGCAGGAAATTACGTTTGAGGAAAATGTAAAAGCTATGTTTTTACTGTCACGTTGCCAGAGTCCATGGGACACATTTAGGACAGCCATAAGTAACTCGGTTCCTGCGAATGAGTTGACAAGTACTAATGTGGAGTCTAGTCCTTCTCACGGAAGAGATTAATCGAAAGAATAATGCAGGTAGTAAGTCTTCTAGTGCAATGGTTGTCAGAGGCAGGACTATGGACAAGTATAAGTCCAACAGGGTAAATCTAGAAGCAAGTTCCCGTGCAGGCACAAGTAAAAAGGATGTGAATGTTTTCATTGTGGTAGAAAAGGCATTTCAAAAAGGATTGCTACAAGTGGAAAAGGGGAAATGGAGATGGTAAGAAGAAAGACCATGATGCTAAGGACAAGCCTAAGTCCAATGTCAAGATTGAGGAGTTACATGCAACACAGGGAGAGTGTAGCTCTCAAGATGACCATGTATGTGCTCCGACTAGTACTACTAGTGAAGAGCTTGGTGATGTGTTGCTTGCAACTATTTTGATGACGCTTTTTTCTCACTCATGAGCGTAGTATGCCTATGGATTGGGTCATTGACAGTGTGCTTCTTTTCACGTTACGCCTCATAGTCGTGGTTTCATGACTATGATGCTTCGAGCACAGGTACTGTCAGGATTGTCGATGGGCGTTCTATGCAGATTCATGGCATTGGGGATATTCATTTGGCTATGCCAAACTCTACTACGTTTGTCTTGCAGCGTGTGCGTCATGTGCCGGCTCTTGCAAAAAGCTTGATTAGTGTGGGTCAGTTGGATTCACTTGGTTTCAATGTATCTTTGGTGATGGAGGTTGGAAGCTCACTAAGGGCAGCCTTGTTTTGGTTTAAAGGTGCTAAGAGGAATACCTTGTATTCCCTTTGTGTAGCTAGTGTGGCTGATCACATTGTGGGGATCACTGAGCAACCTCTTGCTTCTTTATGGCATCAGCGTTTGGGGCATATGTCACTAAAAGATTTGAAGTTGTTGGCACGTGCGGATTACATTCCCGTTTCAGATTTTGGTGGTTTTGAGTTTTGTGAGCATTGCCTTTATGGTCGACATGCTCGGTCTTCTCATAAGAAAAGTGTTCCACACAGATCTTTGGAAAAGCTAGCTTTGGTGCATAGTGATGTATGTGGGCCGATGCCCAATGCTTCTCTTGGAGGTGTTATGTACTTTGTTACGTTCATTGATGATGCTAGTAGGAAGGTATGGGCATACCCCATTCGTAAGAAGGATATGGTGTTTGATATATTTAAGCAATGGTTGGCTCTTGTTGAGAACCAATTAGGTTGTAAGTTGAAGTGCTTACGTACGGACAATGGGGGTGAATTTATGTCTCATGCTTTCACAACATTATGTGTTGAGAAGGGTATACGGCGCGAGCTTAGTGCTCCCTATACACCTCCTCAAAATGGTGTGGCAGAGCGCATGAATATGACTATACAAGAAAAAGTCCGTAGTATGCTTTCTATGGCTCGTTTGTCAAATGGATTTTGGGCTGAAGCTGTTGCCACTTCTGTGCATTTGATAAATTGTTCACCTAGTGTTCCTTTGGGCTTCAAAGTGCCTGAAGAGGTATGGACAGGTTTGCCACCTTCGTATGGTCACCTTCGTGTTTTTGGCTGTGAAGCTTATGTACATGTACCTAAGGCAAAACGCAGCAAATTGGATCCAAAGAGCAAGAGATGTATCTTCTTGGGTTATGGTAGCTCTGGTGAGATGGGTTATCGATTGTGGGATCCTATTGACATGAAGATTGTGCGCAGCCATGATGTTGTTTTTCATGAGGACTCTATGTATAGAGCATCACCGCGAACGGTTGAGGTTCGGCGTGTGATATTTGAGGAGGATGGTCATCGGTATGATGGTCCCATGGCTGCTCGTGGGCAGCCCATTGACCCTCAAGTGGGAGATCAGCCCTTGTTGGGAGATCATGTAGATGTGGGACAGCCAGATGCACCTCCTGCACAGTCTTTGAGGCGTTCAGAGCGGCGTGCAAGACAGCCTCAGCGTTTTGTTCCTTCTATGGATTATGTATTGTTGACTGATTGCGGGGAGCCATCATGTTATGATGAGGCCATGTCTAGTGTTGACAAGCTCAAGTGGGAGCAGGCTATGCAGTCAGAGATGGATTCGTTGATCCAAAATAAAACGTGGGAGCTTACTCCTTTGCCAAAGGGTAAGAAGGCACTACCATGCAAGTGGGTTTACAAGATAAAATTGTGTTCGATAGATGCAAAGCCTAGGTACAAAGCAAGGCTTGTGACTAAAGGATTCAAGCAACAGAAGGGCATTGATTTTGACGAGATCTTCTCCCCAGTGGTGAAGATGTCTACTTTGCGTATGTTGTTTGCCTTGGTAGCTACAGAAGACATGGAGTTGAAGCAAATGGATGTAAAGACAGCTTTCTTACATCCGGACTTGCACGAGGATTTGTACATGGAGCAACCAAGTGGGTTTGTTATTCATGGTTCAAAGAAGATGGTATGCCGGCTTCTTAAGACCTTGTATGGGCTGAAGCAATCATCTCATGAATGGTATCGTAAGTTTGATGCATTCATGAGTTCATTGGGTTATGTACGCAGTTATGAGGACCCATGCCTCTATACTCACAAGGCTGCAGTTGGTAGTCTTATTGTTTTGGTTTTGTATGTGGATGACATGCTGATCGCAGGGAAGTGTATTTCTGATGTGGATGCCTTGAAACATAGGCTACATGAGACCTTTTCCATGAAGGATCTTGGGGATGCCAGTCATATTTTGGGTATGCGGATCACTCGTGATCGTTCTCGCAAGATGCTCTTTCTTAGTCAGAAAGAGTACATTGACAGGGTGCTTGAGCGTTTTCATATGGAAGGGGGGAAGGCCATTAGTACCCCGTTGCCTCCATATGTAAAACTCAGCCATGATGACTGCCCTCAGACAGATTTGGAGACTACAGAGATGTCTCAGATTCCCTATGCGTCAGCTGTTGGTTCCTTGATGTATGCCATGGTGGCTACGCGTCCAGATCTTGCTCATGTAGTTGGTGTGGTTAGCAGGTACATGTCTAACCCGGGCAAGCGTCATTGGGATGCAGTGAGAGGTATTCTCAGATACTTGAGAGGGACTTCAGAGTTGTCCCTATGTTATGGTGAGAAGGATATGTCTGTTTGCGGATATACAGATTCAGACTATGCAGGGTCAGTGGACTCGAGGAAGTCTACTAGCGGCTATGTGTTCACAGTTGCAGGTGGACCGGTTTCGTGGGCATCACGTTTACAGCCATGCGTTGCTTTGAGCACTACAGAGGCTGAATATATGGCTGCCACTGAGGCTGCCAAGGAGGCCGTATGGCTCTCACGACTAGTGGGAGATCTTGGTATGGCTTGTGATGCTCCGATTCTACATTGTGATAGCCAGAGTGCCATAGCATTGGCACGGAATCTTGTCTTCCATGCGAAGACAAAGCACATTGAGGTGAGGTATCACTTCATACGAGAGGTGCTAGAGGACAAGCGCATAGAGCTTGTCAAGGTACACACTGACGATAACCCTGCTGATCTACTCACGAAGTCGTTAGCCTCACAGCGGTTTGCACACTGCAGATCGCTGATGGGTATGGCTTGACTTCTTTTGCTGTACTTTGGCCACTTTAAAGGCACACTGCCTTTAAGTGGGAGATTGTTGGGTTAAAGGCCCGTGTGCCCGGCTGCCCGTTGTTCAGCCGCCCATGTACAGCCATTCATTTACTCATTCATAATAACTATACTCATAACTACACATTGTAGTGTGAGTACCGCCCCGCCACACACTGTGTCTATCTCCTTCTTCGTGTTGGCTCTCTGTGTGTGTGCTCTCCGATCCCAACACACGACTGCTGGTTAAGCGGTGGACAACCTAGTTGTATGGGCAACTAGGCGACAACGGGTGGAGTAAACACTCATTGGGGGATTTCGTGCCTTCAGAGCATTGGAATTTTAAATGAATAAGATTTTGAGTAAATTTTTACTAGAGTTACTGTCTTGGTGTCGCTTTGCAATACTGGTTGAAGGGTTGTATTAAAGAACTTGTGCATCGGAAAAATAAACAAACAACTTATATATTGAACAACCATTGTGGTAGTAATTAGGTAACAAAGGAAGTGTGAGTATGAGGTGGAAAGTGGGGGCTTGGCTCGGGTTGCCAATGCCTATGAGAAGGGTGGTCCCGATTGGTCGGAAACCCTCCGTCCCCATAGTGTTATAAATCGACGCTAGTATTACTCATTGCCCCAAGAGCAACGAAGCCTCAAGTGTACGTGCCTCTGAAAACATGGGGAAAAAGGCACTCGGGATTTCTCTCCTCTTGGAAGGCGGGTTTTAGGATCGCTAGATAAGTTAATCACGCTTCCCCTACGGCGTGGAACTAGATGTCGATGCTAGTAGGCTCGAACTCGATTCACTTTGTGATGAGAGATCGTTCGTAGATGAACCATAAATCACTTTGTTTGCTTCCGCTTTAGATCTAGTGGCCACCAGGTTTACCATCAGATCCGTCGTTTGAGGCGATGGGGTGGGGACCTCACACCTGGTATCAGAGCTATAGGTTTACGAATTGAAAAATGATGTTGTTTGAAATTTAGAAAAAATAAGGGATAGTAGGATAGCTCGTACTCAAAGCTTGAGCATGATCTTTGCCAGAATAATGACATTGGATTTGTCTAGTGGATTGTCTCCTGAGTGATGTTAAAGAGTTTTACTCGTTGAGCTTGTTGGGATTCAGTGGTTTCCACATGATGTTTTCTGAGAAGTCGTTGGTGCGACTAGTGCTGCGGGCAGGTAGCCTGTTGATGCACATAAAGTTATAAGTATGGATCAAAGCTCTCGAGTAAAGTTTTTACCATTATTTATCGGACAATTTTGGATGTATTCAATGGAATTTAAACTAATGGTGGAATGGTTAAATCCTTTGTGATAGCTGTACAGATTAAGTAGGCTGGTTAAGCCCAAAAAGTTAAATTTCTTCTTGAGTATGGAAAAGCCTAGGTTCATTTGAGAAGAGTGCTATAGTAATGAGTTTTACACCATTGGATAGGTACCGTCTACTGTGCTATATACTGCCATTCAGGAGAAAAAGATTCTCCTTAAGCAAGCTCAGCCTCCAACCTTTAAAGGCGAAGGGGTTAATGTGGAGAGAGATGCGGAAGTATGGAAGGAAGCAATGGACGACTATTTCGAAGCTGCGGGAACTCAACCCGAGAACCAAATCATGCTTGCGATGTTCCGCTTGTCTGACAATGCCAAGATCTGGTGGAAACAGCATTGCAGGGACTTGGATATCAAGGGATCTTCCCAGTCATGGGAAGACATCAAGGCTGCTGTGATGGAGCGATACTTACCACCCGCTCATAGAGCCTTGAAGATGAATGAGTTTTTCTCACTTCGACAGCTGACTTCTTCCGTCAAAGAATACTACTCGAAGTTCGTCACACTTCGGAGATATGCTCCTAGGATGACATTGGAACAGCAAGTAGCACGGTTCTGCCAAGGACTCATGGACCCCTTGAACAACCGACTAGAAGCTCTCAGGCCAAGCTCTCAGGCCAGCAACTCTGCAAGATACCTTGCTAAGGGCCAAACCGTTAGCTAAAGAGATTAAGAGGACTACCCAAGATAGTCAATACTATTTGTCAAAGAGGGCCAGGCCAGGCAACTCGGGTAACAGACCAATCAAGCCTACATACGACCATCATCCGGTAGTAGCTACTATGACAGCTACCGAGTTTCCCAATATAAGATGCTTTGAGTGCCAGGAGTATGGACATTACAAAAGCTGATGTCCAAAAAGGATTTCCCAAACATTCGGTGCTAATAATGTACCTCTGAACGTCAACGGGCGAGGTCAACCAAACGGAAGAGGAGGCAGAGGAAGATGAAACATAGGACAAGGAAGCGGAGCTTCCGCTAATGCCGCAGTGAGACAACCAACTGTGGGTGACGAAGCTGATAAGGGAGCAGCTCTGTATGCTGCAATTGCTAATCCTAGTAAGCAATAATTCAAGCACCAATATCTCATCAAAGTTCAGAATAATAAGACGCATAAAGCTAAAGACTATTCTATTATCAAAGGATGTCTTTACTTTAGACAAAGGATATATGTACCTAAGTAGTTAGCATAGAGTTTATCCAGATGTATTCTTGAGATGAGGACATCTCAATTTTTTCACGTTGGGGAGGATGTAAGGTCTCCGACCCCGAGCTAAAAGAACACCATTGTACCATGAAACAATCATAATGGAAAAAGTTACTATTTTTAGCAGTTTTTCAAAATATGTCGATGCCATGATGTTTAGAATGTCATAAAGCTTCCAAAAGTGAATTAAAATAATTTTTATGGAAATTTTCCAAAAATAGTAAGTTTTTGGTCACCCGACCCGTCAGTTTTGACTGTCTCGAAAAACTCCACTCGTACCCCAAATTTAAAAAAAATGCATTTTCGGACGCCGAGGGCTGCTAAATATGGCAGGTATCCAAGTTAATACACCTTAGTTAGAGCTTAGTATAGCAAGTTCCAGCATTAAATTCTGATTCATATTGCCCGTCTTAAGTTAAAATTAAATTTTCCTAAAGTTGTGCGGGGAGGCACCGGGACTTGGGGGTTGTGTGGGAACTGGCTCCAGGCCACTGCAGACTGAGTTTGGCAGTAAGAGGGTGCCCTCACACACTCACAGGGATCGTGGGCTACTTTCCATGCAAGAGAGAGAGAGAGACTAAGTGAGCTCTTGAGTAGGTTGGAACACTTGGTAAGTATGCAACTAGAGCTGCCATGCATGAAATGAGTACTCCTCCAAATGCATATAGCAGGCAAATTCGGATTTTTCAGCTTGTGAGCCTATATAAGAGCATGCTCACACACACACAAGCACACATATATGCTCTCACACACACTAAGTACACACACACACACACACACACACACACACACACACACACACACACACACACACCTTGAGGAGGTGCTGCCGGCAGACATAGTCTTTGGAAGAGGAGCTAGGAGGGAAGGTGCTGCCCGTTTCTCGTCTCAAGGAGGCCCTTGCATCAGAATTTCGAGAAGAATTCAACCGTAACCTCAGCAATTTTTGATTTAAAAGACCATATTAGGTATTTTGGTAAAAATCTCACATTATGGGAATCTCCAAATCGACCGAATTCATGTAATTTGGGAATTTTCCACTTAAAGTGGGAAAAATTGAGGTGTGTGGCTAGTAAATAAAGTGAAAATCTCATAGGATTGTGGTGTTGATAAACACCAAAAGTCAAGAGGATGTACAACACATGGATTTGAATAATATAATAAATAATTACATAAAACAAAGGAAGATACAAAAAAGATTTTGTTTACAATTGACATTGACTAGTAGTCACAATAGAAGCTCCACATAATTCTACTCCACATTTGATACATATCCATATCTGAACTTTGATCCAAGTGTGGCTGATGTGCACGAGTGAGGCCTTCTTTGGCTTTTAGAGCATGTCTTTCTGGAATCTTTATTCTAGAAAATGGTCCTTCTTTGTTGGGTCTCCAGGACCAAACAATTGCATCTATAGTTTCCCACACTTGTGGGTCCTTATAGTTGACAGCCAATAACCCTTCCAACAATTACTGTAAGCTTGAGTATCATCTGTCCCCACTTTCTCGCGCAAGGTGCCCAATATTGAATCAAGAGTTTTCTGTAGTTTGGTGATGTAGGCTCATTATCAATGTCAGATAAAGCCATTGCCAAGCCACACTGGATAGATTTCTGTGTCACTCGGAACAAGCATAAGAAAGTCACCTTGGTGCACATCAGACATAGGGTCAATCTCTTTTGCCTATCTCGTTGAGGCCCACACAAAAATCATTCATACTCTTCAAGGCCTAGCCAAGGAATCTTTCTGCTCCTTGTT
Source organism: Adiantum capillus-veneris (assembly GCF_014529385.1). NCBI lineage: Eukaryota > Viridiplantae > Streptophyta > Polypodiopsida > Polypodiales > Pteridaceae > Adiantum > Adiantum capillus-veneris. Next base: position 17,831,351 of record NC_140949.1, on the reverse strand, counting down.
GCAAATTCATTGTAGTGCTTTGTAGATGAGAATATTCTTGAGTTTTTGGCCAAAACATTTCATACAAGACTCCTCTGATATGATTGCTTTTCCAATTCTTCAATTACCTTACTCCAATAATCTATCACACGGTCTATATATATCGCGCGGAATTGAACCATTCCTAAATTTTTCCAAAATTTTATATAGTTCTTTAGCCCCAAAATGACTTCTTCGTGGGCCTTGACATACTCCGCCATTTGTACTAGAGGTGGATCTCCATGTGGTAACATTGGCTTGCCTTCTGTGTCTGTTTTCAAAGGCGAATACTTCCACTCCAACTTGATACACCTACATGTGCCTTATATTGCATCATTGGTGTCTCATCTTGCATAAAGAACCTGAACTGAAGCGGTTTGGAATGTCCAACAAGTATGTCTTGTCCATCACAAAGATAGCCATCACAATATTGCTTGAAATCAGGGATCTTTGTGAGAAAAAATGGAGCTGGAGATGAAGATGAGCTGTTTCGTAATGTATCCATCAAATGTGGCAAAGTATAGGTTTGTGTAACTCTCAACTTCTCTGAAAACCTACTAAACATGGCGTCTATGTCCTCATGTGTATGCCCAACCATTAAAAATCCCAGCTGGATGGTTTTGAAAACACCCCTTGCAACAAGCATTGACAAATAGGCAAATAAGTATCGATTTTTGTTTTCCCCTGCACAATTATCCAATTGCAGCAACAAGTTCTCTGGCAATCTGCGAAATGTTGACCCCAATTCCTCTTCTGCAATTTCTGACGACTGCACAATGGGCTCTTTTCCATCACTCAAGTTATGGTAGTCCAAAGCATCCCTTGAGTTCAAAGCATGTAGTAGTGAAATATTGCTCCTTGGAAGTCCATTTGTTACTAGATCACCAAGAGGGATGCTTATCTATCCTCTCGAGGTTATGTAAACAATTAGCAATTGAGCCAATTGTAAGATTTGGATCAGCTGGCCACAAACCATTCAAGACAAAGTGTCCGTAATGACCTTCTCCATGTCCATGAGTGATCATGCCAATCAATGCCACCTGCAGATTATATCCTGAATCCACACCCTTGGGAACAATGCGTAATCTAGGAATGGCAGTCTTCTTTTGATCCATCTTATCATGGATTATGCATACATATTTTTGTGGTTGAGTTTCTGAATACGTGCGCCATGCATAATATAGGCTTCTGCAACTCTTTTGTTGTGCCATGTGAACTCTCTCTCCCTCAAGAGAAGAGCTCTCTCTTCAAGAGAAGGTTTAGCTTCTAACCTTGCCTTGATTGAGCTACAAATATTGCACTTAGAGAACTCACTCGTCTTTGTTAAAGTGACATGTGGGTACTCTTTGTTCCAAATTCTACCAAAAGAAGATTGGGATAGCTTCTTCTCATAGCCCATTTGGTCAAGTGTCGTGTTGATTTCACATAAAATATCCACTTGTTTGTATGTTGATGGAATCACCAATTGAGTCTCTCTTGAGCCATCTAGCAGTGTTCTACTTCTATGTGGCATTTTCTCAGAGTTATTTTCCACAAACTCGTTTAGTAGTGCTCTTGCTAAACTAGTATGTTGAAGTCCCCTTCTCAATGTACATGTGTTCCCATGTACATATTGGCGCACACCATTTTCAAAGTTCTCCTTGTATCGATAAAATGATGTCTTTGGTATTCCATGTAGCTCATACCATGCTCTACAACAAACAATAGAGCCATTTAGCCTGAATTGGTATCGTGACTTCTCATCTTTCTGATAACATATAGAAAGAACATCATAAACATAATTAGTGCGTGATTTTTGAGACTCTCCCCAAAATTGTTGTCGTAACCTTGTCACCATATCACGATCTGCAAATTGGCAGCATTTTTGTGCACAACAATCAATGCATGATACCCTTTGAATTGATTTGTTTGAAAGGTAAAAAGTCGAAGCTGGTGCTGCTTTTGATTTTTGAGTCCTGTTCATGAAAGTGTATCGTCTCTTCCTTGACAACTGGACAACATTACTCCCATCAAGTTTTTTTCCAACATTGCCATCGTTGGATACATCCTCATATGTAGCATGCATGCCATCAACAGGAACAAAGCGTTGTAATGGGCTCCCATTCAACATTGTTGTCTGCTTGATGGGCCACTTTAGCAAAGTGATGCTACCCACTTCAACCACATCATGAATGCTTGCATTTTCTCTTTCAATACCCACACCCACACAATCAGGACCAAGTTCCTGAAAGTTGACATAATCATGTGGAAATACATATAAGATGGTCCCTTCATTCATGGTTTGCATCATTGTGTCATCTTTTTAAAAGGACCCTCTGATTTCTCCAAGACTCTCGAATCATTCTCTTCAATTTGGGCTTGTCATAGGTATTGCATCTGTAACTAGAGGCATCTGAATGATCATGTTCATCATCACCATTGTTGTTCGTGGGATCAATTAAGTTCCCATTTAATACAAAAGATTTGCAAAAGATTGACCAAATGAGAACCATCGAACAGCACTCCATAATGAGCCTTGGAGAGATGAAGTATCCATTGTAGGAAAAGGTAGGACCACATCCTTCAAGCATTCCTCCATAGTATGGAGACATTTCCCAGCCCTATCTCTTTGTACCACCACAAGTGGAATCTGGATCTGTTCTACACACACAACCAATACCAACGATTTCATTGTCAAGTATCATATGTACTTTCTCCCCAGATTCAAAGTCCATCCTGTAAGTAAAAAGATTACATTGTTAAATCCATAGTTATAGAAAAATACTCTTCAAACCAAAAATCATGCTACAACATGAAAAAGGTTTGCATAGGTTGGACAAGTGGTGAACCTTGAGACCAAATCCTCCTTGCTATATTAATGGAAGCAAGGTTGGACAAGTGGTGGACCTTGAAACCAAAGCCTCTTTGCTATATGAGAGCATAGGTTGGACAAGTGGTGGACCTAGTTGTAATACCCACTGCCACCTATCATCTACTATAGGACTATGCTTTCCAATGTCCAAGTATCCCTTGAGTCTTTCAAGGTTGAACACGTGGTGGACCTTGAAACAAAAATCCCCTTTCTATATCAGAGCATAGCTTGGACAAGTGGTGGACCTAGTTATAATGCCCAATATCCAAGGTGAAATACCTTAGGACTTTGCTACCTTGCTTGCCAATGTTTACGTAGCCCCTCATTTCTTTAATGGAAGTAAGGTTGGACAAGTGGTGGACCTTGAAACCAAAGCCTCTTTGCTATATATAAGAGCATAGGTTGGACCTAGTTTTAATACCCACTGCCACCTATCAACTACTATAAGACTATGCTTTCCAATGTCCAAGTATCCCTTGAGTCTTTCAAGGTTGAACACGTGGTGGACCTTGAAACCAAAATCCCCTTTCTATATTAGAAAGGTTGAACACATGGTGGACCTTTAACGAAATCCCCTTTCTTTATCAGAGCATAGCTTGGACAAGTGGTGGACCTAGTTATAATGCCCAATATCCAAGGTGAAACACCTTAGAACCTTGCTACCTTGCTTGCCAATGTTTACGTAGCCCCTCATTTCTTAAATGGAAGCAAGGTTGGACAAGTGGTGGACCTTGAAAGCAAAGCCTCTTTGCGATATGAGAGCATAGGTTGGACCTAGTTGTAATACCCACTGCCACCTATCAACTACTATAGGACTATGCTTTCCAATGTCCAAGTATCCCTTGAGTCTTGCAAGGTTGAACACGTGGTGGACCTTGAAACCAAAATCCCCTTTCTATACTAGAAAGGTTGAACACATGGTGGACTTTTAACGAAAAAATCCCCTTTCTTTATCAGAGCATAGCTTGGACAAGTGGTGGACCTAGTTATAATGCCCAATATCCAAGGTGAAACACCTTAGAACCTTGCTACCTTGCTTGCCAATGTTTACGTAGCCCCTCATTTCTTAAATGGAAGCAAGGTTGGACAAGTGGTGGACCTTGAAAGCAAAGCCTCTTTGCGATATGAGAGCATAGGTTGGACCTAGTTGTAATACCCACTGCCACCTATCAACTACTATAGGACTATGCTTTCCAATGTCCAAGTATCCCTTGAGTCTTGCAAGGTTGAACACGTGGTGGACCTTGAAACCAAAATCCCCTTTCTATATTAGAAAGGTTGAACACATGGTGGACCTTTAAACGAAAATCCCCTTTCTTTATCAGAGCATAGCTTGGACAAGTGGTGGACCTAGTTATAATGCCCAATATCCAAGGTGAAACACCTTAGAACCTTGCTACCTTGCTTGCCAATGTTTACGTAGCCCCTCATTTCTTTAATGGAAGCAAGGTTGGACAAGTGGTGGACCTTGAAAGCAAAGCCTCTTTGCGATATGAGAGCATACGTTGGACCTAGTTGTAATACCCACTGCCACCTATCAACTACTATAGGACTATGCTTTCCAATGTCCAAGTATCCCTTGAGTCTTGCAAGGTTGAACACGTGGTGGACCTTGAAACCAAAATCCCCTTTCCATATCAGAGCATAGCTTGGACAAGTGGTGGACCTACTTATAAAGCCCCTCCTTTCTTTAATGGAAGAAAGGTTGGAAAAGTGGTGAATCTTGAAACCCAAACCCTTTGGCTATATATAGAGGATATCTTAGACAAGTGGTGGGCTTAGTTGTAGTATCCAATGTCCAAGGTCCAAGGTGAACTATGTAAAGACCTTACTTCCAAAAACAGAGTCGTACAAGTGGTTCTCCTTGAAACCAAAACCTCCTTAGTGTATTAGAACATAGCTTGGAGAAGTGGTGGACTTAGTTGTAATGGTGAATGTCCAAAGCAAACTATTATAGGACCTTGCTTCCCAAATCAAGTTTGGACAAGTGGTGGATCTTGAAACCAAAACCCCCTTACTCTATTAGAGCATAGCTTAGATAAGTGGTGGACCTAGCTGCCATGGAAAATGTTCAATCTGAACTGCTGCAAGACCTTGCTATTAAATGTCTAAGTAGAGCTAGCTTCTTTAATGGAATCAAGGTTGGGAAAGTGGTGCATCTTGAAACCAAAAGCCCTTTATTGTATTAGAGCATAGCTTGGACAAGTGAGGGACCTAGTTTTAATGTGTGATGTCCAAAGAAAAGTATTACAAGACCTTGCTTTCCAATATTTGAATTGGTCAAGTGGTTAAAACTAAGTATAAAACTTTGACCATTTTCTTCTCGAATTGCCAAAAAGCTAGTTTTAGACACCCCTAAATGAAAATGGTTTAGGGTGGCCTTAAACAATGTTTTTTCAAAGACTTGAACAAAAGGGTTGTTGAAGAGTAATGACAATTTATTGTGGCTTGAAGTGCCTGAGTATGTGAAAACAAGCCTAGGTTTTCCACGAGGCAAAAGGTGACATAATAAGAACATTGGAAAGTTAGGATTGACCATGTGGCCTAAACTTTGGCAAGTGAAGTGGTGGCCAAGTTTTGTGGCACAGTGTGCACTTGGTCCTATATGTGTTGACCACTTGGCTAAATCTAGGACCATAAGGCCAAACCTTTGGCACCTTAAATATAGTATGGGACATAATCTAGAACTGCTATAGTAAATTAGTAGTATAGCTAATATGTTAATATTTGTATTATATTTAAGTATATGCTAATATAATTTATGTTCAAAATTTCACTAATGAAGAATGTTCCCATTTAGCACTCCAGATGCGGGGTCTTAGGGCAATGCCACAATGGGGTGACAAGGCAGCGCTTCCACGTGAGGTTTGGGGGTAGCGCTCTTGATGGGGATGTGGAATATAGCGCTCTCGATGGCGGGGCTTGGGAGGTTGATTTTGGGATATTGTCTGAGCGGGGTCCTGGGGCAGCGCCCCAGGCGGGGTCGGGGCAGCGCCCCGGGGTCAAGGGGCGGCAGCCCCTTGTCGCCTCCCGGCGCGACTGCCGGGCGGGTCGAGGGGCAGCGCCCCGCGGGCTAGGGCAGCGCCCAAAGATTTTTTTTTTTTTTAAGTGAATTCCTAGTATAGAGTTATGCATGTTTTTCATATTTTCAACCATGATTTCTTTAATTTTGGCCGTGTGAATTGGTTAATTTTTTATATTGCTTTTGTTTTTTTTAATCCTATGATAAAACATGGACTTGTAGCATACGTGGCATTCTAATAAACCCTATCAAGATTAGGCACACAGAGAGCGCACGAGAAACGCACACAGAGAAAGCAGGCGAGCAGCAAAAACACAGAAAGCGCACACGGATCGCACACAGCTGGAGTATACGCGCGCGTAGAGGAGCAAGCTCGGCATCGTACACAACACACAGGTGGAGTGCACAGGATTGAAAGTTCGCGCACAAGACAAAGAAACAGCAGCATACACAACGCTTTCCAGAAGGGCAGGATCGGGCAGTCTTCTCAGGAGACATTGCACACCTCACGAATAGAGAAAAAACAGGTATTTCTCTCTCTCTCACTCTCTGTCTTTCTCCATATAGAGAAGATGGTTCTCTGTAACTCTTCTTGCACACACACTCTCTCGTCAAAAGACAGAGATACATAGTTTAAACGTATCCCTGCACACATACACATATTCCCACACATCGTCTTCCTCTCTTCCACATACATAACCACAGTGAAATCTGTTATCTTGCTGTCTCTCTCTTGAAAATACATGCACATATTCCCACACATCGTCTTCCTCACTTCCACATACATAACCACAATGAAATCTGTTATCTTGTTGTCTCTCTCTTGAAAATACGTGCACATATTCCCATACATCGTCTTCCTCTCTTCCACATACATAAACACAGTGAAATCTGTTATCTTTCTCTCTCCTCTCTCTAAAAAACAGTTATTTATCTCTCTCTCTCTCTATCTATCTATCTCTGTATTTGCTATCTCTCTCTTGAAAATACATGCTCATGTATGTGTGCGTCTGTGTTATCTATGTGTATGTATGTATATTTGTGTTATTTCATTGTAATACTCATACATAATGCAGATACACAATTATACTTAATTACGATATGCAACATAGTATATATACATACATAAATATCACAAATAACTAACACATTGTAATACTAGTAAAATTGAATGGAAGACTTACTTGCGTGATCTGTTAAAGTCGATTCTTGTAGCGAGTTCTGGATGTATGCTGAGCTGATTTTCCTCTAATCCATTTGTAGATATGATTGTAACTTCTGTTTCTCAAAAATAGTAGTGTTGTTTAGTGATACACCTAATGGACATAAATGGTTTAAACTAGGACATGTAGACCAAAAATACGTGTATTTCTTTGGATGAATATATACACTTTTTGGTGACCCTTACCACAAGTGGTGGACCTTAAGACCAATGGACTATAAGGACCTCCAAACAATACCTTGTACACTCAATCCTTCTTGGTATCTAGGTTGGACAAGTGGTGGACCTTGTTCAAATTCTCTAACCACTCTCTCTAACATGGTGACATAATTTAGGTGTGATAAATTCATATCTATGCAAACTAATATCAGTTTAGGCTTGTTAATTTGAATTTGTTTGAATTTATGTACAATATAATGATTTGAGGTTTGCATATTTGAATTTAGGTGGTATAATGATATCTTTTTGTGGTAAACTTGAATTTAAAATCAATTTTGCGTAGAATATTTTAAATTTAAGTAGTAAAATTTAAATTTTTATAAAAAAGTTTGAATTTTAAAATTTGGGCGGGATAGTTTAAAATTTAGGCGGGATATTTAAGATTTGGGAGGGATATTTTAAATTTAGGCGGGAAGGTTTTGAATTTATAGCGAGATCTCCCTTACATAAGAGAGTATAGGTTGGACAAGTGGTGGACCTTCAAGCTAGAGCATCCATGCTACTGGACATGATAGGTAGGGAATCTAGTTGAATATTGTATGTATAATATATATGTAATAGATCTAGCTTGGACAAGTGGTGGACCTTGGAATAAAACCCCATGTAAAACATATCATGCACATTCCAAGTGGTCAAAAAAAATATCATTTAGAATATAGCCTTATAGGTTGGACAAGTGGTGGACCTTAACACCCAGATATTCTTCATATAATGACATAGCGTGGAAAACTGGTGAATCTTGAGACCAAACCATGCTACTAGCGATAATAGCTTGGACAAGTGGTGGACCTTGAAAGTAAACCCCCCATCTACGAAATATCGTGGGTTTAAGGTATTTCGATGGAGCCTAGCATCTTGGAGACATGGTGCATCTTGCTTCTCTTCATGTTTCAATGGAGCCTATCTTGGACAAATGGTGGAGCATCCTTCTCTCCATGTTTCAATGGACCCTAGCTTGGACAAGTGGTGGACCTTTACTTCTCTCTATTATTCAATAGAGTTAGCTTGGACAAGTGGTGGACCTTGGAACCAAACCCCCATTTAAAACCTATCATGGTCACTCCAAGTGGTGAGAAAGAATAACCTTTAAGATATAGCCTTATAGGTTGGACAAGTGGTGGACCTTAACACGCGCATATTCTTAATTTAATGACATAGAGTGGAAAAGTGGTGAATCTTGAGACCAAACCACTCAGGCTACTAGCAATAATAGCTTGGACAAGTGGTGGACCTTGACTGTAAACCCCTCATCTACGACATATCGTGGGTTTAATGTTTTTCGATGGAGCCTAGCATCTTGGAGACATGGTGCACCTTGATTCTCCTCATGTTTCAATGGAGCCTACCTTGCACAAATGGTGGAGCGTCCTTCTCTCCATGTTTCAATGGACCCTAGCTTAGACAAGGGGTGGACCTTTGCTTCTCTCTATGTTTCAATAGAGTTAGCTTGGACAAGTGGTGGACCTTGGAACCAAACCCCCATGTAAAACCTATCATGGTCACTCCAAGTAGTAAGAAAGAATAACCTTTAAGATGTAGCCTTATAGGTTGGACAAGTGGTGGACCTTAACACCCACATATTCTTAATAAAAGTGGTGAATCTTGAGACCAAACCACTCAGGCTACTAGCAATAATAGCTTGGACAAGTGGTGGACCTTGAATGTAAACCCCTCATCTACGAAATATCGTGGGTTTAATGTTTCGATGGAGCCTAGCATCTTGGAGACATGGTGCAGCTTGCTTCTCGTCATGTTTCAATGGAGCCTATCTTGGACAAATGGTGGAGCATCCTTCTCTCCATGTTTCAATGGACCCTAGCTTGGACAAGTGGTGGACCTTTACTTCTCTCTATTATTCAATAGAGTTAGCTTGGACAAGTGGTGGACCTTGGAACCAAACCCCCATTTAAAACCTATCATGGTCACTCCAAGTGGTGAGAAAGAATAACCTTTAAGATATAGCCTTATAGGTTGGACAAGTGGTGGACCTTAACACGCGCATATTCTTAATTTAATGACATAGAGTGGAAAAGTGGTGAATCTTGAGACCAAACCACTCAGGCTACTAGCAATAATAGCTTGGACAAGTGGTGGACCTTGACTGTAAATCCCTCATCTACGACATATCGTGGTTTAATGTTTTTCGATGGAGCCTAGCATCTTGGAGACATGGTGCACCTTGATTCTCCTCATGTTTCAATGGAGCCTACCTTGCACAAATGGTGGAGCGTCCTTCTCTCCATGTTTCAATGGACCCTAGCTTAGACAAGGGGTGGACCTTTGCTTCTCTCTATGTTTAAATAGAGTTAGCTTGGACAAGTGGTGGACCTTGGAACCAAACCCCCATTTAAAACCTATCATGGTCACTCCAAGTGGTGAGAAAGAATAACCTTTAAGATATAGCCTTATAGGTTGGACAAGTGGTGGACCTTAACACGCGCATATTCTTAATTTAATGACATAGAGTGGAAAAGTGGTGAATCTTGAGACCAAACCACTCAGGCTACTAGCAATAATAGCTTGGACAAGTGGTGGACCTTGACTGTAAACCCTCATCTACGACATATCGTGGGTTTAATGTTTTTCGATGGAGCCTAGCATCTTGGAGACATGGTGCACCTTGATTCTCCTCATGTTTCAATGGAGCCTACCTTGCACAAATGGTGGAGCGTCCTTCTCTCCATGTTTCAATGGACCCTAGCTTAGACAAGGGGTGGACCTTTGCTTCTCTCTATGTTTCAATAGAGTTAGCTTGGACAAGTGGTGGACCTTGGAACCAAACCCCCATGTAAAACCTATCATGGTCACTCCAAGTAGTAAGAAAGAATAACCTTTAAGATGTAGCCTTATAGGTTGGACAAGTGGTGGACCTTAACACCCACATATTCTTAATAAAAGTGGTGAATCTTGAGACCAAACCACTCAGGCTACTAGCAATAATAGCTTGGACAAGTGGTGGACCTTGAATGTAAACCCCTCATCTACGAAATATCGTGGGTTTAATGTATTTCGATGGAGCCTAGCATCTTGGAGACATGGTGCAGCTTGCTTCTCGTCATGTTTCAATGGAGCCTATCTTGGACAAATGGTGGAGCATCCTTCTCTCCATGTTTCAATGGACCCTAGCTTGGACAAGTGGTGGACCTTTACTTCTCTCTATTATTCAATAGAGTTAGCTTGGACAAGTGGTGGACCTTGGAACCAAACCCCCATTAAAACCTATCATGGTCACTCCAAGTGGTGAGAAAGAATAACCTTTAAGATATAGCCTTATAGGTTGGACAAGTGGTGGACCTTAACACGCGCATATTCTTAATTAATGACATAGAGTGGAAAAGTGGTGAATCTTGAGACCAAACCACTCAGGCTACTAGCAATAATAGCTTGGACAAGTGGTGGACCTTGAATGTAAACCCCTCATCTACGACATATCGTGGGTTTAATGTTTTTCGATGGAGCCTAGCATCTTGGAGACATGGTGCACCTTGATTCTCTCATGTTTCAATGGAGCCTACCTTGCACAAATGGTGGAGCATCCTTCTCTCCATGTTTCAATGGACCCTAGCTTAGACAAGGGGTGGACCTTTGCTTCTCTCTATGTTTAATAGAGTTAGCTTGGACAAGTGGTGGACCTTGGAACCAAACCCCCATTTAAAACCTATCATGGTCACTCCAAGTGGTGAGAAAGAATAACCTTTAAGATATAGCCTTATAGGTTGGACAAGTGGTGGACCTTAACACGGCATATTCTTAATTTAATGACATAGAGTGGAAAAGTGGTGAATCTTGAGACCAAACCACTCAGGCTACTAGCAATAATAGCTTGGACAAGTGGTGGACCTTGATGTAAACCCTCATCTACGACATATCGTGGGTTTAATGTTTTTCGATGGAGCCTAGCATCTTGGAGACATGGTGCACCTTGATCTCCTCATGTTTCAATGGAGCCTATCTTGCACAAATGGTGGAGCATCCTTCTCTCCATGTTTCAATGGACCCTAGCTTAGACAAGGGGTGGACCTTTGCTTCTCTCTATGTTTCAATAGAGTTAGCTTGGACAAGTGGTGGACCTTGGAACCAAACCCCCATGTAAAACCTATCATGGTCACTCCAAGTAGTAAGAAAGAATAACCTTTAAGATGTAGCCTTATAGGTTGGACAAGTGGTGGACCTTAACACCCACATATTCTTAATAAAAGTGGTGAATCTTGAGACCAAACCACTCAGGCTACTAGCAATAATAGCTTGGACAAGTGGTGGACCTTGAATGTAAACCCCTCATCTACGAAATATCGTGGGTTTAATGTATTTCGATGGAGCCTAGCATCTTGGAGACATGGTGCAGCTTGCTTCTCGTCATGTTTCAATGGAGCCTATCTTGGACAAATGGTGGAGCATCCTTCTCTCCATGTTTCAATGGACCCTAGCTTGGACAAGTGGTGGACCTTTACTTCTCTCTATGTTTCAATAGAGTTAGCTTGGACAAGTGGTGGACCTTGGAACCAAACCCCATTTAAAACCTATCATGGTCACTCCAAGTGGTGAGAAAGAATAACCTTTAAGATATAGCCTTATAGGTTGGACAAGTGGTGGACCTTAACACGCGCATATTCTTAATTTAATGACATAGAGTGGAAAAGTGGTGAATCTTGAGACCAAACCACTCAGGCTACTAGCAATAATAGCTTGGACAAGTGGTGGACCTTGACTGTAAACCCTCATCTACGACATATCGTGGGTTTAATGTTTTTCGATGGAGCCTAGCATCTTGGAGACATGGTGCACTTGATTCTCCTCATGTTTCAATGGAGCCTACCTTGCACAAATGGTGGAGCATCCTTCTCTCCATGTTTCAATGGACCCTAGCTTAGACAAGGGGTGGACCTTTGCTTCTCTCTATGTTTCAATAGAGTTAGCTTGGACAAGTGGTGGACCTTGGAACCAAACCCCCATGTAAAACCTATCATGGTCACTCCAAGTGGTGAGAAAGAATAACCTTTAAGATATAGCCTTATAGGTTGGACAAGTGGTGGACCTTAACACGCGCATATTCTTAATTTAATGACATAGAGTGGAAAAGTGGTGAATCTTGAGACCAAACCACTCAGGCTACTAGCAATAATAGCTTGGACAAGTGGTGGACCTTGAATGTAAACCCCTCATCTACGACATATCGTGGGTTTAATGTTTTTCGATGGAGCCTAGCATCTTGGAGACATGGTGCTTGCTTCTCCTCATGTTTCAATGGAGCCTACCTTGGACAAATGGTGGAGCATCCTTCTCTCCATGTTTCAATGGACCCTAGCTTAGACAAGGGGTGGACCTTTGCTTCTCTCTATGTTTCAATAGAGTTAGCTTGGACAAGTGGTGGACCTTGGAACCAAACCCCCATGTAAAACCTATCATGGTCACTCCAAGTAGTAAGAAAGAATAACCTTTAAGATGTAGCCTTATAGGTTGGACAAGTGGTGGACCTTAACACCCACATATTCTTAATAAAAGTGGTGGAATCTTGAGACCAAACCACTCAGGCTACTAGCAATAATAGCTTGGACAAGTGGTGGACCTTGAATGTAAACCCCTCATCTACGAAATATCGTGGGTTTAATGTATTTCGATGGAGCCTAGCATCTTGGAGACATGGTGCAGCTTGCTTCTCGTCATGTTTCAATGGAGCCTATCTTGGACAAATGGTGGAGCATCCTTCTCTCCATGTTTCAATGGACCCTAGCTTGGACAAGTGGTGGACCTTTGTTTCTCTCTATGTTTCAATAGAGTTAGCTTGGACAAGTGGTGGACCTTGGAACCAAACCCCATGTAAAACCTATCATGGTCACTCCAAGTGGTGAGAAAGAATAACCTTTAAGATATAGCCTTATAGGTTGGACAAGTGGTGGACCTTAACACGCGCATATTCTTAAATTAATGACATAGAGTGGAAAAGTGGTGAATCTTGAGACCAAACCACTCAGGCTACTAGAATAATAGCTTGGACAAGTGGTGGACCTTGATGTAAACCCTCATCTACGACATATCGTGGGTTTAATGTTTTCGATGGAGCCTAGCATCTTGGAGACATGGTGCACCTTGATTCTCCTCATGTTTCAATGGAGCCTACCTTGGACAAATGGTGGAGCATCCTTCTCTCCATGTTTCAATGGACCCTAGCTTAGACAAGGGGTGGACCTTTGCTTCTCTCTATGTTTCAATAGAGTTAGCTTGGACAAGTGGTGGACCTTGGAACCAAACCCCCATGTAAAACCTATCATGGTCACTCCAAGTGGTGAGAAAGAATAACCTTTAAGATATAGCCTTATAGGTTGGACAAGTGGTGGACCTTAACACGCGCATATTCTTAATTTAATGACATAGAGTGGAAAAGTGGTGAATCTTGAGACCAAACCACTCAGGCTACTAGCAATAATAGCTTGGACAAGTGGTGGACCTTGACTGTAACCCCTCATCTACGACATATCGTGGGTTTAATGTTTTTCGATGGAGCCTAGCATCTTGGAGACATGGTGCAGCTTGATTCTCCTCATGTTTCAATGGGAGCCTACCTTGGACAAATGGTGGAGCATCCTTCTCTCCATGTTTCAATGGACCCTAGCTTAGACAAGGGGTGGACCTTTGCTTCTCTCTATGTTTCAATAGAGTTAGCTTGGACAAGTGGTGGACCTTGGAAACAAACCCCCATGTAAAACCTATCATGGTCACTCCAAGTGGTAAGAAAGAATAACCTTTAAGATGTAGCCTTATAGGTTGGACAAGTGGTGGACCTTAACACCCACATATTCTTAATAAAAAAGTGGTGTGAATCTTGAGACCAAACCACTCAGGCTACTAGCAATAATAGCTTGGACAAGTGGTGGACCTTGAATGTAAACCCCTCATCTACGAAATATCGTGGGTTTAATGTATTTCGATGGAGCCTAGCATCTTGGAGACATGGTGCAGCTTGCTTCTCGTCATGTTTCAATGGAGCCTATTCTTGGACAAATGGTGGAGCATCCTTCTCTCCATGTTTCAATGGACCCTAGCTTGGACAAGTGGTGGACCTTTGCTTCTCTCTATGTTTCAATAGAGTTAGCTTGGACAAGTGGTGGACCTTGGAACAAACCCCCATTTAAAACCTATCATGGTCACTCCAAGTGGTGAGGAAGGAATAACCTTTAAGATATAGCCTTATAGGTTGGACAAGTGGTGGACCTTAACACCCGCATATTCTTAATTTAAATGACATAGAGTGGAAAAAGTGGTGAATCTTGAGACCAAACCACTCAGGCTACTAGCAATAATAGCTTGGACAAGTGGTGGACCTTGACTGTAAACCCCTCATCTAGAAATATCTTCGTGGGTTTAATGTATTTCGATGATGAGCCTAGCATCTTGGAGACATGGTGCAGCTTGCTCGTCATGTTTCAATGGAGCCTATCTTGACAAATGGTGGAGCATCCTTCTCTCCATGTTTCAATGGACCCTAGCTTGGACAAGTGGTGGACCTTTGTTTCTCTCTATGTTTCAATAGAGTTAGCTTGGACAAGTGGTGGACCTTGGAACCAAACCCCCATGTAAAACCTATCATGGTCACTCCAAGTGGTGAGAAAGAATAACCTTTAAGATGTAGCCTTATAGGTTGGACAAGTGGTGGACCTTAACACCCCATATTCTTAATATAATGACATAGAGTGGAAAAGTGGTGAATCTTGAGACCAAACCACTCAGGGCTACTACCAATAATAGCTTGGACAAGGTTGGACCTTGAATGTAAACCCCTCATCTACGACATATCATGGGTTTAATGTTTTTCGATGGAGCCTAGCATCTTGGAGACATGGTGCACCTTGATTCTCCTCATGTTTCAATGGAGCCTACCTTGGACAAATGGTGGAGCATCCTTCTCTCCATGTTTCAATGGACCCTAGCTTAGACAAGGGTGGACCTTTGCTTCTCTCTATGTTTCAATAGAGTTAGCTTGGACAAGTGGTGGACCTTGGAACCAAACCCCATGTAAAACCTATCATGGTCACTCCAAGTAGTAAGAAAGAATACCTTTAAGATGTAGCCTTATAGGTTGGACAAGTGGTGGACCTTAACACCCACATATTCTAATAAAAGTGGTGAATCTTGAGACCAAACCACTCACGCTACTAGCAATAATAGCTTGGGATAACATTAAGATTAGTCTTTCACAGAGGGTGAGAAAGAATAACCATTAAGATATAGTCTTATAGGTTGGACAAGTGGTGGACCTTAACACCCAAATATCTTAATATAATGATAGAGAGTGGAAAAGTGGTGAATCTTGAGACCAAACCACTCATGCTACTAGCGATAATAGGTTGGACAATTGGTTGACCTTGAATGTAAACTCCCCATGTACAAAATAACGTGGGTTTAAGGTATTTCGATGGAGCCTAGAATCTTGGAGACATGGTGCAGCTTGCTTCTCTTCATGTTTCAATGGAGTCTATCTTGGACAAATGGTGGAGCATCCTTCTCTCCATGTTTCAATAGACCCTAGCTTGGACAAGTGGTGGACCTTTGCTTCTCTCTATGTTTCAATAGAGTTAGCTTGGACAAGTGGTGGACCTTGGAACCAAACCCCCATGTAAAACCTTTCATGGTCACTCCAAGTGGTGAGAAAGAATAACCATTAAGATATAGTCTTATAGGTTGGACAAGTGGTGGACCTTAATACCCAAATATTCTTAATATAATAACACAGAGTGAAAAAGTGGTGAATCTTGAGACCAAACCCTCATGCTACTAGCGTTATAGGTTGGACAACTGGTGGACCTTGAATGTAAACCTTCCATGTTTCAATAGAGTTAGCTTCGACAAATGGTGGAGCATCCTTCTCTCATGTTTCAATGGAGCCTAGCTTGGACAAGTGGTGGACCTTTGCTTCTCTCTATGAGAAGAATAGAGTTAGCTTGGATAAGTGGTGGACCTTGGAACCAAACCCCTATGTAAAACATATCATGGACATTTCAAGTGGTGAGAAAGAATACCCTTAAGAGATATACCTTATAGGTTGACAAGTGGTCGACCTTAACACCTAGATCTTCTTTATATAATGACATAGAGTGGAAAAGTGGTGAATCTTGAGACCAAACCACTCATGCTACTAGGATAATAGCTTGGACAAAGTGACTGACCTTGACGTTAAACCCCACATGTAAACAATATCGTGGGTTTAAGGTATTTCAATGGATCCTAGAATCTTGGAGACATGGTGCAACTTGCTTCTTTTCATGTTTCAATGAAGCCTATCTTCCACAAATGGGGAGCATCCTTCTCTAAATGTCTCAATGGAGCCTAGCTTGGACAAGTGGTGGACCTTTGCTTCTCTCTATGTTTCCATAGAGTTAGCTTGGACAAGTGGTGGACCTTGAAACCAAACCCCCATGTAAAACATATCATGGTCATTCCAAGTGGTGAGAAAGAATACCCTTTAAGATCTAGCCTTATAGGTTGGACAAGTGGTCGACCTTAAAACCTAGATCTTCATAATATATGACATAGAGTGGAAAAGTGGTAAATCTTGAGACCCAAACCACTCAGTGCTACTAGGATAATAGCTTGGAAAAGTGACTGACCTTGAATTTAAACCCCACATGTAAACAATATCGTGGGTTTAAGGTATTTCAATGGATCCTAGCATCTGGAGACATGGTGCAGATTGCTTCCCTTCATGTTTCAATGGAGCCTATCTTGGACAAATGGTGGAGCATCCTTCTCTCCATGTTTCAATGGAGCCTAGCTTGGACAAGTGGTGGACCTTTGCTTCTCTCTATGTTTCAATAGAGTTAGCTTGGACAAGTGGTGGGACCTTGGAACCAAACTCCCATGTAAAACCTATCTTGGTAACTCCAAGTGGTGAGAAAGAATAAGTTTAAGATATGGCCTTATAGGTTGGACAAGTGGTGGACCTTAGCACCCATATATCTTAATAGAATGACATAGAGTGGAAAAATGGTGAATCTTGAGACCAAACCACTCATGCTACTAGAGATAATAGGTTGGACAAGTGGTGGACCTTGAATGTAAACCCCCCATGTACAAAATATCATGGGTTTGAGGTATTTCAATGGAGCCTAGCATCTTGGAGACATGGTGTAGCTTGCTTCTCTTCATGTTTCAATGGAGTGTATCTTGGACAAATGGTGGAGCATCCTTCTCTCCATGTTTCAATGGACCCTAGCTTGGACAAGTGGTGGACCTTTGATTCTCTCTATGTTTCAATAGAGTTAGCTTGGACAAGTGGTGGACCTTGAAACAAAACCCCCATGTAAAACCTATGCTGGTCACTCCAAGTGGTGAGAAAGAATAACCCTTAAGATATAGCCTTATAGGTTGGACAAGTGGTGGACTTAACACCCAAATATTCTTAATATAATGACAGAGTGAAAAAGTGGTGAATCTTGAGACCCAAACCACTCATGCTACTAGCGTTAATAGGTTGGACAAGTGGTGGACCTTGAATGTAACCCCCCATGTTTCAATAGAGTTAGCTTCGACAAATGGTAGAGGATCCTTCTTCCATGTTTCAATGGAGCCTAGCTTGGACAAGTGGTGGACCTTTGTTTCTCTCTATGTTTTCAATAGAGTTAGCTTGGAGAGGTGGTGGACCTTGGAGCCAAACCCCCATGTAAAACATATCATGGACATTTCAAGTGGTGAGAAAGAATACCCTTAAGATATACCCTTATAGGTTGGACAAGTGGTCGACCTTAACACCCAGATATCTTAACGTAATGACATAGAGTGGAAAAGTGGTGAATCTTCAGACCAAACCACTCATGCTACTAGAGATAATAGGTTGGACAAGTGGTGGACCTTGAATGTAAACTCCCCATGTACAAAATATCATGGGTTTAAGGTATTTCAATGGATCTTAGCATCTTGGAGACATGGTGCAGCTTGCTTCTCTCATGTTTCAATGGAGCCTATCTTGGACAAATGGTGGAGCATCCTTCTCTCCATGTTTCAATGGACCCTAGCTTAGACAAGTGGTGGACCTTTGCTTCTCTCTATGTTTCAATAGAGTTAGCTTGGACAAGTGGTGGAACTTGAACAAACCCCCATGTAAAACCTATCATGGTCATTCCAAGTGGTGAGAAAGAATACCCTTTAAGATATAGCCTTATAGGTTGGACAAGTGGTGGACCTTAAACCCAGATCTTCTTAATATAATGACATAGAGTTGAAAAGTGGTGAATCTTGACATCAAACCACTCATGCTACTAGTGATAATAGGTTGGACAAGTGGTGGACCTTGAATGTAAACCCCCCATGTACGAAATATCAGGGTTTAAGATATTTTCAATGGAGCCTAGCATTTTGGAGACATGGTGCAGCTTGCTTCTCTTCATGTTTCAATCAAACCTGGCTTGGACAAATGGTGGTGGAGCATCCTTCTCTCCATGTTCAATGGAGCTAGTTGGACAAGTGGTGGACCTTTGATTCTCTCTATGTTTCAATAGAGTTAGCTTGGACAAGTGGTGGACCTTGGAACCGTACCCCTATGTAAAACCCATCATGTGCATTCCAAGTGGTGGTAAATAATACCATTTAAGATAATAGCCTTATAGGTTGGACAAGTGGTGGACCTTAACACCCAGATCTTCTAATATAATGACATAGAGTGGGAAAAGTGGTGAATCTTGAGACCAAACCACTCATGCTACTAGGGATAATAGGTTGGACAAGTGGTGGACCTTGAATTTAAACCCCACATATACAAAATATCATGGTTTAAGTATTCAATGGAGCCTAGCATCTCAAAGACATGGTGCATCTTGTTTCTCTTCATGTTTCAATGGAGCCTATTTTGGACAAATGGTGGAGCATCCTTCTCTCCATGTTTCAATGGACCCTAGATTGGACAAGTGGTGGACCTTTGCTTCTCTCTATGTTTCAATTTATAGTTGCCTATATTAGACAATTAGTAGACCTCCAATCTCTCCATGTTGTCTAGAGCTAAGCTTGGACAAGTGGTGGACACCTTACTTCTCCCTTCCCTTAGTTTACTAGCTTAAATGATCACTATGTATACTTGCTTAGATCTAGCTTGAACAAGTGGTGGAACTTGTATTCACACAAACTTAATCATTACAAAAAAGTATATGTTAAAATAACATTTGGTTTTTTTTGTTTCAGAAAGATGGCTCCAAAAAAACAGGTTGCAAGGGTTGCTGTCTCAGTTGACTATACTTGCAATGATCTTAGGAAATGGTATTTGGACATACATGTATAGAGGGTGCACATTTTCATAAGGTGCATCTATTTATTGCCAAAAAAGGATAATGACAGCTTGTTGAAGATGTTGGACAAGTTGTGGAAGCATCTGTCTCTGTAGTTATAGTCATCCAGAGGTGGAATGCATTGACATTCTAGTTCCAATGAATCTAGAATTTCAACTATCTCCAGGAGCATATGCATTGGAGCGCATGTCTAGAAACAAAGAAGAGACAATGTTTTCTCGAGGATGGAAGTTTGCATGAATCAAATCCAAATATCACAGCAGATCAACTTCAAAGCTCCATCATTGCCACACTACAACGAAAAAAGGTGAAAGCTTCACGACCACCATCCACAAAGAAGCAAGCAAAAGTGCAGAAAGTAGAAGCTAAGCGAACTAGTTCCATTTTGGATGTAGACAAGGCATCTTTGGCATCCTCATCAACAGAGGGTTCAATGTCAAAGATGAGAATTGTGGATCCAGATGTTTTAGAAGCTGAGGCCATGAAAGGACAAGAAAAAGATACAGGTGGAATGAATAAGTACATAAATTATTTTCCTTTCCAATATAGGGAATTTGATATCCCTATTCAAAATTGTTGGCTTGCTCCTGATCACTATAATGCACGTATTATGGATAAAAAACACGCTGAAAGTGTGTTATTTGGATTTTCACGGAGTACGACCAAGCCTGCAGCATGTGCATATTTGATGCCTGTTCGAAATGCAAAATCAAAGAAGGGGACTCCTTTGGCAGTAGAAGAGGTAGAGGAGCAAAAAATTAAAGATTATCATTATTGGATTCTTGATGGGCAGCATTCAATCTATGCTGCAAAAGTTTTGCTTCACAATGAACAAAACAACAAAGAGATCTTTGAAAGACTGATTAGCGTGTATAAATTTAGAAAGGCTCGCATTGTTGTGAATGCTCCTCCATTTGTTGCAACTGCTATATCTGCCATTGCAAATGAGGAGGCTCAGGCATTGTATGTCAAGCAACCTTACAGCCAAATATTGAGACATTTACGGAGTCAATGGATCTTCTCAGGACGACCACCAAAGGCAGCAAGTGGAATTGCAGAGGGACATGCATCTCGTGCCGGATGGGATGTAAGTTATTTTCTTTGTCTTTTTGATAGTGTTTAATTAACAAATCTTGCTCAATAGTTTAATTATTTCTCTATTTCTTTTTAGGCTTTTCTTCGATTGGCAAGAATGAGTGCAGCAGCAAGTTGGATTGCTAAACAGGCACACATGGTCACCTACTCTGATTTAGTTTATGATTGCTGGATAGAAATCATTGAAAATCTAGAAGAGGAGAATAAGAAACCCCCAACAACTGTATTTAGATATCTTTGTGGCCTTGAGGAATCAGAGGTAAAGACTATTCAAGAAGAGATTAGAGATGAGAAGATTTTACTGTCAAAGAGTGCAAAGGATGGTGATGCAACTGACATGTATGATCGAATCAAGCAGTTGAAGCAAGACAAATTGATTCAAGATGCACTTCTTGAAGGCTTCAACAATTTGAATGAGTCTTCACCATGTAAAGACTGGGAGGAGGTGGTCAAAATGTATAACATCAATGATGTTGTTTATAAAACAATTTTAATGCTATGCGAGGAATGGATCAGATCTAGTTTGACGCGTGGAACAAAGAAAATGGCTTTTCCAGATGGAGCAATAAAATACATGCAATGGGCAATTCACCTTCAAAAGGAGAAAACTGAGCCTAGAGATTTGCCATGGTCAATCTATGTGGTGAGCCTACAAATGGAAGGCAATCTCTACTTGATGCGCCACTTCAATAATAAAGTGCCTATTGGCTTATGTGTTTTAGATATGACAAAAAACGTTGGAGGCAATTTGAAGTGGAGTGAGGAGACATTTAACAATGCTTTGGATGGGATCTTGGCTATTGCTGGAGGGTCAACAGATCCTGGATTTGTCTTTCTTGCATTTGTGGATTTCACTAACTTCACAAAATTGCAATGTGCCTTTCACGCCATGGGAGATAATTTGAGCTACCATTGTTGTGGTGCATTGCATCACTTTCCATCAGCTCCTTGCAAAGGAGCAATTCAATTCCTAACAGTTATTGCCTTCTTGGGACAAGGCAATGCATTTGAAGACCTGAGAAGAAGATCAGAGGAACATCCCATGCCAATTGATTGTTCTCTTCTTCAAGTAGCAGATAACGATATGTCAGATTTGCAATATTTGGAGGCCAAAAAAAGAGCTTTGGTCAAGCACTACATTCGTACATATTGTTTTGAAGACCGCAAGCTTGTTGATGTTTTTGGTGATGGCTCCTTGGTTGCACAAGAAGGAATACAACAGAAAAAAGAAGTCATCTGCTTAATTGATAGTGTGGAGGAGGCAAAAAGCATGGAGACCATGCTGCTAGACTTTGTTAAGTCTCATGAAGATATAGAAAAATGGGCTGGACTTCAACAATCCACTTCGCAATCAGGCGACATTGTGCCTGTTACAGAGGAGTGCTCTCCACAAAGAGAAGAAGAACAACAACAACACCATCCTCTGTCAATGGAGGACTTTTTGGAAATGGAGACACGTATGTTTTGAGTTTCTTGTGCATGTTAGTGTTTCTTGTTACTGATTTGATACTCTTAATGTTAGATTTTGCTTTATATAGTATTGATTGAGCTTGTATTTTTTATCTCAAGCATTCAAGGTTTGAATGTAAATAGTAAATTACTTGAGTTTTTGAATGGTGGATCTGTAGACTAAAACTAAACATTTAATACTCACAAAGACTTAATTACTTAAGAGCTTGAACTCAATAAGTTTTGGACCTTTTATCAATACCCCCTTGATATGATACATTAGATCGTAGCATGGTTAAATGGTGATGCTTCATAAATTGAACCTAGCTTAGACAGGTGCTGGAGCCTAAATTTAAACTAACCTTGCTAGAAGGGAGCTTATGTTTGGACTTTGAGAGAAATAGCATAAGTAATCAATTAGAGCATAGATTAGACATGTGGTGGTGGCCGGCCTTAGAGACCAAAATCTTAATGAGCTTGGAAAGGTATTTAAGTACTGCAATTTACTTAGTTTTAGTACTCATTAAATGCATAGCTTGACAAAAGGTGGACCTTACATGGATCCTAATTTCAAGAGGTGTGGTAGACCTTCAAAACAAGCTCATATAGCTTGGACATGTGGTAGACCTTGCATGAAGACTAGTTTAGACAAGTGTGGTACACCTTGTAACCAACACCCATTTGTTATATATAGCTTGGACAAGTGGTGGACCTTGCTTTTATGTTTCAATGGAGCATATTTTGGACAGGTGGTAGACCTTGTTTCTCTCCATGCTTCAATGGAGAGAAACTTTAGCTTGGACAAGTGGTGGACCTTGTTTTTATGTTTTAAAGGAGCATATTTCGGACAAGTGGTAGACATAGTTTCTCTCCATGGTTCAATGGAACCCACCTTAGACAAGTGAAGTACCTTGAAACCAAACCCCCATAATACAACCTACTAAATAGGTTGGAAAATTGGTAGGATATGAAACCATCCATGATAGAGCATAGTATAGGTGAAAACGTAGTGGTCCTTATATCAATTACCCATGCATAGCTTGGACAAGTGGTGGACCTTGATTCTCTCTATGTTTCAATGGATCCTATCTTGGACTAGAGATATATCTTACTTAGTTCCCATGCTTCAATGGATTGTAGCTTGGATAAGGAGTGGAACTTCAAACAAAACTCCACAGCATAGCATATATTAACAATTCATGGGTTTTATAGAGATTGTCTTGCCTATTTTGGAGAGTTGGTACACCTTTATTCTCCATTCTTCAATGGATCTGAGGTTGGACAAGCGGAGCTGGAGAAGTGGTCAACCTTAAAATGAAACCTCCCATGCTACAACCCATCATAGATCGTATATGTAGTGGACCTTGAAACTCTTTTATGTCCCTAGCTTAGAGAAGCATTGCACTCTTGATTATCTCCATACATGAAGGCAAGGTTGGACAAGTGGTGGACCTTCAAACCAGAATCTCTATGCAATAATAGGCAAGTGGTGGAGCTTGTTTTCTCCTTGTTCCAATGGAGCCTAGCTTAGACAAACAATGGAGCTTGCTTCTCTCCATGTTTCAATGGATCCTAGCTTAGAAAAGTGGTGGAGCTTTGCTTCTCTCCATGTTCCAATGGACCATAGCTTAGACAAGTGGTAGACCTTGAAAAACACCCCTCGTATACAACATATTATGGGGTTTTCATGTTTCAATGGCTCCTAGCTTGGACAAATGGTAGAGCTTGCTTCTCTTTATGTTTCAATGGATCCAATCTTAGCCAAGGGTGGACCTTGAAACAAGATCCCCCCCCCCCCCCCATGTACAACGTATTATGGGTTTTGAAAGCACTGGGAGAAAATAATAGCTTTGATAAGTGGTGGACCTTGCTTCTCTCCATGCTTCAATGGAGCCGAGGTTGGACACATGTTGGAGAGAAGATGGTTGCCCATGAAATAAGACCATGCATGCTATAATCAATCATATGTTGTACACATGGTGGACCTTGCAATTGTTTTATATGCCTAACTTGGACAAGTGGAGGACCCTTGATTACCTCCAGATATCAACAACAAGCCAAGTTTGGACAAGTGTAGTACCACCAAACCAGAATCTATATGCTACAATAGAGTATAGGTAGGACACGCGATGAACCTTGATATCAAACCATCCATGCTACTAGAGATGATAGGTTTCACATGTGGTGGAACCTTGTATCAATGTTCTATGTGTAGTTTTTGACTAGTGATAGACCTTGAAACTAATCCCTCTAGGCTACAAGAAAAAAGAGATGGATGAGGAGGCTAGACTACTTTTGTTGCATCAATGCATCCCATGTTACCACATATACTATAGGGTTCTTGGATAAGTGTTGGATCTTGTGTCAATGCTCCATGTCTAGCTTGGACAAGTGGTGGACCTTGGTTCTCTCTATGCTTCAAATGGGCAATAGATTGGAGACACAGTGGCCTTTTTTTTCCAATGATTTTATTTTTTGGAAACCTTGGAGGCACCATGTAAGAGGCACTCTAAGTCTTCCATACAATGGACCTATTGGACTATAAAATAATGATATCTTTCTTTGATATTGTCATTATTTTATGCATAATATTTTCTTCTTTTTGCAGACACAAAGGAGTTAAGTGATATAAAAACTAGATGTATTTCACACTATGATTGGCATGAAGATCCTTTTGGGACACCAACTTTTCCTATTCCCAAAGATGTAATTTTCCATATTAACGGTGTGGATTTTGAAGTGCGACTTTCATGTATTGAAGGAGCTGGTTATGGGCTATTTGTGCATACTACCCTGGAAAGTGGTTTGACTATTCTAAACTATGGAGGGCATAAGTATAGATTTCAAGACTGGAAAAAGATATGCAAAATATTTCCAAGAGCTTATAAATATTCTCTTCTAGAGGATCCAAACATAGAAGAAGAGGAAGATCAATCATACATTATTGGTTGTGTAGAAGAAGGAAACGTGTCGGGCTATATAAATAGTTCTCACAGTACAAATGTCTGTCCCAACGTACGCTATACATTTGATCCAAATTTGCCACCTTGGCATAAATGCACCTCTTCACACATCAAGTCAGAAGAATATGGCCATGTATGCATTGAGACTATTTGTCAAGTTGAAGCAGGAGAAGAGTTGTTTGCTGACTATAACTTTACTTGACATTGTAAAGTATTGTACATGGATGGAAATCTCAAGTACATGCATCATTTTCATTTTTCATGGATGAAATCTCAAGTGAATATAACATTTGATTATTGTTTAGTTTATGCTCAACGAGAATCTAGAGTGCTCTTATGCTTTGTGTGTTGTCTAACATATTTGACTACCTTGGCCATAGAATCTTGATTCTACTCTAGATTTGTGATAAATCTTACCAAAATTTAATCAATGTCTAGGTTGGACAAGTGGTGGGGCTTCAAACATTACTGTCTTAAACAAGTGGAGTTATCTTACTTGAATAAGTGGTGGCCTTTGAATCCAAATCTAAGCCAAATCTCTAATTATTTTCTTGTAGTCTAGGTTGGACATTTGGTGGACCTTGTATCCATGTTTCCTCAACAAGGGTGGCTTTTAGTTTTCACTTTAAGTACTCATCTTTAATAAAGTGTAGGATGGAAAATGTTGAGTTAGTAGATTGTATTTTAGACAAGTGGTGTTTGGTGTACGAATGCTGAAAATGGTTGCAAGGATTCTAACAACGACTTTACCTTAAATAAATTTCTTACTAGGAGTTCTACATATAAATATGGTGAATAAAATTCTAGTGGTTTTGAGATACCATTTGTGTGTGTGTTTTTCTTAGATTCACAAACTGGGATGGATAACGCTCCTATGGTTCAGTCAACAACTATAGAATCCATAGATTCTATGGTTTCTAAAGTGCCCAAGATGGATGATATTTCTATACTAGAGTCTAGTGTTGTGCAACTTGAGCAAGCTTCCAATAATGAGAACCAAGAAATCGATGCTTCAAAAATGCAACATACATCAAAAGAGACTGAAAAGTCCACTCACGAGCTATTGCCAATTGGTACTACGTCATGTAGCGTAGATGTTGAGAAATCCATGCTTACAATTATATTGGATTTAAATGGTCTATTGTTGAAACGTTCCCCTCAACCATCCTCACACCACAACTCAGTGCAAATGGATTCAAAAAGATATATTATACTCAGGCCAGGTTGCATCCAATTCTTGAAGACTATTTTACAAAGGTTTAATGTTGCAATTTGGTCGACAGCTACTAGGAATAATGTGTATCAAATCCTTGCAGCACTAAACAACTTAGCTGAGGATACATTGCCTTTCTTTGCAATTTGGTCGCAAGATGTTTGCTACACCGCTCAAACTCAAAAATTGTTTAGACCCGACAATCCAAACGTTGAGGCAATGTTCAAGCCTCTAGCCAAAATTGCCATGGGGTTTGAATGTGATCCACAAAGAACAGTGCTTATTGATGACTCTCCTTACAAGGGATGTATTTCACCAGCAAACAATTGCATTTTTCCACCACAATTTGATGCTGAGAAGATGGTTGACAATATGCTCTTGGAGGAGCTACTGCCATACTTGATTCAGCTTGATGAGAGAAGGGATGTGCGTGATTAATTGCTTCTAATCGTTATGGACAACCTATAGTGACAAATGATAGTGAATACAAACAAATCATGGAGTATTGGAAGCAGAAAAATGATGTTTGGTCAGCTAAGGTGTTCTTTACAAGAAGAATACCACCTGCAAAAGGTGACAGAGATGAAACTATCATTGAAGATGCAAGTGACACAAGCCACCGCAATGAAATGAGAAGAGCCCAAATACAAGAGATCTTGGCAAAGGAGCGTACACCCATTGAAAGCATGAAGGCGTCACAATTGACCACTTTAGCTAGGCAATTGGGTTGTAACACAAAAGGAGTTTTGAAGGCAACCACAGCAAAGGCTTATATAAATAAGGTGAAAGCTGAGAACAATCTTCTAAGGCTGGATAGAAAGCAACCCTAAGGTACTAGTGACATGTCATATATTCTTGATACACATGCTTGAACACTCATGTGCATGGTATCTAACAAATCTTTCTTTTTATTCCTTCTTGCAGGATCTTACAAAGGATACTACTAGATGGAGCTCAATCAATAGAGATTTTGATATTTTTGCTCAAAATAATGAAGCAGTCACCTACATTTTTTGTTTATCAATTTCTTGAGAGACTTTATTTTAGTTTGTAATCATCAAATGAAATGAAAAGTATCCTTCTTATTAAGATTGTTGATCTTTTTCTTGTTCAAACCTTTCAATTGTGATTTATAGTTTTGTTAGCATGAGATTGTGCTTTTTTAGTTTGAAAAAAACTGTCAAAGATCCAAGTCTTTTTGGCTTTACTTAAGTTATTAATTGTGAAAGATCCAAGTTTTTTTTTTTACTTAAGTTATTGATTGCCTATGTAATAGTCCTTAAAACAATATCGGATGGCTTTCTTGCTCCCATGTCTCACATTGGTCTTTAGGTAAGACAAGTGGTGACCTTGAAAGTATGGTCTCATATCTCGATCAAGTGAAGAGACATGAAGCTTAAATATCACTACTATGTATCTAGTGTTAAACTCCATCGAGACAAAGACTAGATAGCCAAATTGCAGTCGAGTTTAAGTGAAAAATCCATTTGAGCTAAGGTAAAACTTATAGTGCCTCATTTTTCTAGGATTCTACCCCATCAAGGAAGTTATAATCTAGCACAAACCAATTAAGACTCTTTTGGAGCCTAGATAGGACAATTCGTGGAACTTATGAAACTTATTATTGAGTTAGAGTCTAGTTTAGATAAGCAAAAGATCTTCAAACCAGCACTTGGTCTTACTATTCAATATTCAAAGTCCCTTGAGGCTAACAAATTACATACCCACTTGTAACCTAACTAATGAGTAATTATATAGATCTAAGCAAGTATATAATGAGTCTTCAAACTAATAATCCAAGGGAAGAGAGTAGCAAGGTCCACTACTTGTCCAAGCTCAGCTCTAGACAACATAGAAAGATGCTAGTTCTACTAATTGTCTAATTATAGGCATGGAGAAATGATAGAAGGTTGACCACTTGTCCAACCTATCATCTCTAGTAAGATGGGAGGTTTGGCCTTAAGATTCACCATGTAACCAACCTATACATCATTGTATTATGAAGAGTAAAAAAGCAAAGCTCCACCACTTGTCCAAGCTAGTTCTAAAATCCACATGGAGATAAGCAAGCTCCACCATTTGTCGAATCTCTCTTCCATTAAAACATGAAAAAACTCATCTATGTTGTACAGGGGGACTTTTTTCCAAGGTCCACCACTTGTCCAAGCTAGGATCCCTAGTAGCACGAGTGGTTTGGTCTCAAGATACACCACTTGTACACTCTATGTCATTATATTAAGAAGAACTATGTATTAAGGTCACCACTTGTCCAACCTATAAGGTTATATCTTAAATGGTATCCTTTCTCACCACTTGAAATGCCCATGATATGTTTTACACGGGGTTTCATTCCAAGGTCCACCACTTGTCCAAGCTAACTCTATTCAAACATAGAGAGAAGCAAAGGTCCACCACTTGTCCAAGCTAACTCTATTCAAACATAGAGAGAAGCAAAGGTTCACCACTTGTCAAAGCTAGGCTCCGTTGAAGTATGGAGAGAAGTAACCTCCATCATTTTTCCAAGATAGGTGCCATTCAAACATGGAAAGAATCAAGATCTACCATGTCTCCGAGATTCTAGGCTCCATTGAAACACCCTAAAACCATGATATTTTGTACATGGGGTGTTTACATTCAAGGTCTACCACTTCTCTAACGTATTATACCTAGTAGCATGAGTGATTTGGTCTTAAGATTCACCACTTATCCACTCTATGTCATTATATTAAGAATAACTGGGTGTTAAGGTCCACCACTTGTCCAACCTATAAGGGTATATCTTAAATGGTATCCTTCACCACTTATCAAGGTCCATCACCACTTTTCCAACCTATAAGGTTATATCTTGAATGATATTTTTCCTCATCACTTGTAATGTCCATGCTATGTTTTACAAAGGGGTTTTGTTCCAAGACCCACCACTTGTCCAAGCTAACTCCATCCACCACTTGTCCAAGATAGGCTCCATTGAAACATGGAGAGAAGGATGATCCACCATTTCTCCAAGATAGGTTCCATTGAAACATTGAGAGAAGCAATCTCCACCATGTCTCCAAGCTAGGCTCCATTGAAATACCCTAAACCCATAATTTTGTACATGAGGGGTTTACATTCAAGGTCCACCACTTGTCCAACCTATTATCCCTAGTAGCAAGAGTGGTTTGGTCTCAAGATTCACCACTTGTACACTCTATGTCATTATATTAAGAAGAAATATGTGTTAAAGTCCACCACTTGTCCAGCCTATAAGGTTATATTTTAAATAGTATCCTTTCTCACCACTTGAAATGCCCATGATATGTTTTACATGGGGGTTTCATTCCAAGGTCCACCACTTGTCCAAGCTAACTCTATTAAAACATATAGAGAAAGAAAGGTCCACCACTTGTCCAAGCTAGGCTCATTGAAACATGGAGAGAAGGAACCTCCACTGTTTCTCCTAGATAGGCTCCATTGAAACATGGAGAGAAATAAGCTCCACCATGTCTCCAAGTTGCTAGGCTCCATTGAAATACCCAATACCCATAATTTTTTGTACATGGGGGGTTTACATTCAAGGTTCACCACTTGTCCAACCTATTATCCCTAGTAGGTTTGGTCTCATGATTCACCACTTGTCCACTCTATGTCATTATATTAAGAGGAATTAGGTGTTAAGGTCCACCACTTGTCCAACCTATAATGTTATAGCTTGAATGGTATTTTTTCTCACCACTTGTAATGCCCATGACATGATTTACATGGGGGTTTTGTTCCAAGGTACACCACTTATCCAAGATAAATCTATTGAAACATAGAGAGAAACAAAGGTCCACCACTTTTCCAAGCTAGGCTGCATTGAAACATGGACCTTAATACCAAATTATTTCTAGTAGCATGAGTGATATTTTGTACATGGGGCGTTTACATTCAAGGTCCACCACTTGTCCAACCTATTTCCCTAGTAGGTTTGGTCCCAATTTCACCACTTATCCACTCTATGTCATTATATTAAGAATAATTGGGTGTTAAGGTCCACCACTTGTCCAACCTATAAGGTTATATATTGAATGGTATTTTTTCTCACCACTTGTAATGCCCATGATATGTTTTACATGGGGTTTTTTGTTCCAAGGTCCACCACTTTTCCAAGATAACTCTATTTAAACATAGAGAGAAACAAAGGTCCACCACTTGTCCAAGCTAGGCTCCATTGAAACATGGAGAGAATGATGCTGCACCATTTATCCAAGATAGGCTGCATTGAAACATGGAGAGAAGCAAGCTTTACCATGTTTCCAAGCTAGGATCCATTGAAACACTCTAGGGGTTTTATTTCAAGGCCCACCACTTGTTTAACCTATTATCCCTAGTAGCATGAGTGGTTTGGTTTCAAGATTCACCACTTGTACACTCTATGTCATTATATTGTGTTAAAGTCCACCACTTGTCCAACCTATAAGGTTATATCTTAAATGGTATCCTTTCTCGCCACTTGAAATGCCCATGATATGTTTTACATGGGAGTTTCATTCCAAGATCCACCACTTGTCCAAGCTAACCATATTCAAACATAGAGAGAAACAAAGGTCCACGACTTGTCCAAGCTAGGCTCCATTGAAACATGGAGAGAAGGAACCTCCACCATTTCTCCTAGATAGGCTCCATTAAAACATGGAGAGAAGTAAGTTCCACCATGTCTCCAAGATGCTAGGCTCCATTGAAATACGCAAAACCCATGATATTTTGTACATGGGTGATTTACATTCAAGGTCAACCATTTCTCCAACCTATTATCCCTAGTAGGTTTGGTCTCACAATTCACCACTTTTCCACTATATGTCATTATAATAAGAGGAATTGGGTGCTAAGGTCCACCACTTGTCCAGCCTATAAGGTTATACCTTGAATGGTATTTTTTCTCACCACTTGTAATGCCCATGACATGCTTTACATGGGGGTTTTGTTCCAAGGTTCACCACTTGTCCAAGAAAATTCTATTGAAACATAGAGAGAAACAAAGGTCCACCACTTTTCCAAGCTAGGCTCCATTGAAACATGGACCTTAATACCAAATTATTCCTAGTAGCATGAGTAATATTTTGTACATGGGGGGTTTGCATTCAAGGTCCACCACTTGTCCAACGTACTTTTCCTAGTAGGTTTGGTCGCAAGATTCACCACTTGTCCACTCTATGTCATTATATTAATAATAATTGGGTGTTAAGGTCCACCATTTTCCAACCTATAAGGTTATATATTGAATGGTATTTTTTCTCACCACTTGTAATGTCCATGATATGTTTTACATGGGGATTTTGTTCCAAGGTCCACCACTTGTCCAAGCTAGATCTGTTCAAACATAGAGAGAAACAAACATGCACCACTTGTCCAAGGTAGGCTCCATTGAAACATGGAGAGAATGATGCTCCACCATTTATCCAAGATAGACTCCATTGAAACATGGAGAGAAGTAAGCTCCACCATGTTTCCAAGATGCTAGAGTCCATTGAAATACCCAAAACCCCTGATACTTTGTACATGGGGGGTTTACATTCAAGGTCCACCACTTGTCCAACCTATTATCCCTAGTAGCATGAGTGGCTTGGTCTCAGGATTCACCACTTGTCCACTCTATATCATTATATTAAGAAAAATTGGGTTTCCATATCTAAATGGATCTTTGCTTGGATAAGTGGTAGACCTTGAGACCTAAATACCCATTCTACACTAGAGCATTGGTTAAGCCTTATACACTTCAAGCATACCTTTAACAACAAGTAGTAGTTATTAGTTGACTTAAGTCTAGTTGAACTCCATGGTATTGAGACTAAGAGAGAGTGTAGCATAAAAAAGAGTCAGGATTTTAATTTGACTTTCTTTCTATTAATGAGTAGATCATAGATGGATTTTGGTATCTAATAAAACCTTAGGGTAGACAATGTAAAAATCATGTCTATTGTTGTGTTTGCATTAAGTGTTCTTGTTCTTTAATTTCAGAACCATTACAGAAAAATGGATTGGCTATATGCTGGCATAAATTGAAGAAAACTATTGAATTACCCATCCAACCTCCTCCAAGACCTTGTCCAAGGAATGAATCACCTCCTTATCACCTACCACTTGCTTTCAAGGACATCAAAAGAGTACTTATCTTGGATCTAGAGGGGTTACTTCTCAAGACAGTTGAAATGAAACATGGAGATTCTATGCCATCTTGGGCTCAACACATGCGACTTGTGGAGGACAAAGATGAAGTTTATCATGTGGTGCGACCAGACGCACAAAGTTTTTTGGATTTTTGTGCTGAATACTTTGAGCTATGGATATGGAGTTGCTATAACTTAACAAGGGTGCAACGCATCACACAAAAGTGTGTTTCCTGAGCAGTATACCAAGTTCAAGGTGTTTATGAGTAACAAAAATTGCCAAAATCCAAATATCATGTTAGGATTTACAAGGGTTTATCACAAAAATCTGAGTGATATTTGGAAGATATTTGAGGATTTGGATGCAAACAATACCTTAATTTTTGATGACACTCCATATAGGGTGATGTGGAACATGCCAGGGACATATCTTATATTTCCAAAGATGTGGAGGCAAACTTCCGAGCAACTTCAAAACTTCTTGCAGAGAACCATAATTCCATGGTTGGTAGGATGGTTGTATGCAAGAGATAAGAGAGTCTATACATATAACACAATTGTAAATCAGTATAGTGATTCTGAGACAAATTATGTCCTTGGTGTGTACTTGTCAACACGAAAGCATTGAATAAATATGGCTATAAGATGCTTTTTTTATTCTAGTGTGTATCTTTCAACATTTGTATAATTTGATATAGTCTTTTTTTTTTTATAAAAGGTGTGTCAATTTTATGAACACTTGAATGGAGTGCACCCTACTCTAAGGGGACTTCAATGTACTATTGGAGTGCATCCTATTGTAAGGGGACTCTGATGTATTGCTAGAGTGCACCCAAATTTTTGGGGACTCATTTTTTATTTGATTGGGGCCTATGTTGGGTCATATAGTAAAAGAAATTCATTTTTGTCAATTCATATCGAGGTTGCATTTATTTGGAACTATGAAAGAATTGATGTTTGATGTCAAAATAAAACTTGTAAGTGTGGATCAGAGAATTCATGGACTTTAAATATGTGAGAGGGATCTTTTTCTTGGGCACAAATGTTTGCTTCAAGAATTTTGTCATTACATACTTTATGTGAAAGAGTTTTAGAACCTAAAAGACTTTGAAAACAAAACTATGGAATCTAAGTGCATGTATTCTTGAATGGCTTGAAAGTTGATGTATACATGCATGTCGCCTTGATGAAGATTTAGATCTGACAAGATGGAAAGATATAATTCTTGGACGTTACCTTTGTCAATTTGGTAATAACATATTTAACTTTCTTTTAATATGGGTGGAAAATATATTATTATGTGCATTTGGAAATATATTATTATTCATATTTAACTTTCTTTTAATATGGGTGGAAATAAATAATTATGTGCATTTGGAACCTAATTGCTTGACCTTCAAACCAAGATTCCTATGTTATTTTTTCATATACTTTTTTATACTGAATTAAGATTGTGGATGCAAGGTCCACCACTTGTTCAAGCTAGATCTAAGAAAGTATATATACTGAGTCTTCAAACTAGTAAACCAAGGGAGAGAGAAGCAGGGTCCATCACTTGTCCAAGCTCATCTCTAGACAACATAGAGAGATGTTATGTCTACTAATTGTCCAATATAGTCATGGAGAAATGATAGAAGGTTGATCCACTTGTCCAACCTATCATCTCTAGTAAAATGGGAGGTTTGGCCTTAAGATTCACCATGTAACCAACATATACTTCATTGTATTATGAAGAGTAGAAAAGAAAAGCTCCACCACTTGTCTAAGGTAGTTCCAAAATCAACATGGAGAGAAGAAAGCTTCACCATTTGTCCAAGATAGGTCCATTAAAACATGGAAAACCTCATATATGTTGTACATGGAAGCTTTTTTCCAAGGTCCACCACTTGTCCAAGCTAGGATCCATTAAAACATGGATAGAAACAAGGCTCCACAACTCGTCCAACCTTTATAGCTGCGAAGTGTACCGTTGTCTAAACTAGGCATGGGAAAATAATAGAAGGTCCACCACTTATCCAATATATTATCTCTAATAGCATGGGAGGTTTGGTCTCAAGATTTAGGAATTGGCTGACCTGTATTTCATTGTATTATGATGAATTTGGTTTTAAAGTCAACTACTTATCCAAGCTATAAGTTTATATCTTGAATGGTATTCCTTCCCATCACTTAGAAAACCAATGATATGTTGTACATGGGAGGGTTTGTTACAAGGTCCACCACTTGTCCAAGCTAGTTTCATTGAAACATGGATGAAGACAAGCTCCACCATTTGTTAAAGCTAGACTCCATTGAAATCTAGAAAATCCATTCTATGTTGTACATGGGGTTTTTGTTTTAAGGTCCAACACTTGTCCAAGCTAAGATCCATTGAAACATGGAGTAGAGAAACACTCCACCACTTGTCCAAGCTAGGCAACATTGATAGTAGTTGGTTTATTTTGAAGATCCACCACGTGTCTAAGCTAACTCTATTGAAACATAGAGAGAAGCAAAGGTCCACCAACTGTTCAAGCTAGGCTCCATTGAAACATGGACAGAAGCAAGCTCCACCATTTCTCCAAGATAGACTCCATTGAAACATGGAGAGAATCAAAGGTCCACCATTTCTCCAAGCCAAGATCTAGTTGTCCAACCTATAAGGTTATATCTTAAATGGTAATCTTTCTAATCACTTGGAATACCCATGATATGTTTTACATGGGGGTTTTGTTCCAAGATCACCACTTGTCCAAGCTAACTCTATTGAAACATAGAGAGAAGCAAAGGTCCACCACTTGTCCAAGCTAGTCTCCATTGAAACAAGGAGAGAAGCAAGCTCCATCATTTCTCCAAGATAGGCTAGCATGGATAAGTGCACCTTGAAACCAACCTTCCTATGAGGCAATAGAGCATATGCTACATATTTTATGTATGCCCCATGCCTCAAATTAAGAAGTTATAGATTAGAAGTGGACCTTGCTTAAATGTCACATGCAATAAATTAAGGAAAAATAGCCAAGTGGATTGTATTCCTCAATGGATCCTTGCTTTCACAAGTTGTGAACCTTGAGTCACTTTTACATTAACTTGGACAAGTGGTGGACCTAGAAACCAAGCTCTCCATGTTGAGATAAGTTGTAGGTAGGACATTAGAACATAGACAACGATAATGGATGCAATATACTCCTCTCCTAATAATCCAATTGATTGAAACCATGATATTTTAGTTGTTTTCATTGTGTATTGTATGTGCATAAAGTGGAATGAGACCTTAAGAAAACTCAAATTTTTGACAAAATCTCTATATTTTATACATGATATATTGAAAGTTGTCCAACCTGGGAATTGGGATTTTCCCACTTTACCTAATATGGTCTTTTAATTCACGCTTGTTGTAATTCCCTCTCTAATATCCTCTTAATTCCGCATCTAGTATGCATAATCATAGTCAAAATACTCATTAGATACTCTCTAATTCTCTGTATCCATGATCTATTGCATAAATCTTAATCTAATTAGTAACATGCAAGCAATTAGTCACTCTTAGTCATAGCTTAATGCATGTTTAAGGAATCATCCACTAGTCACCGTTGCATTGGGCTTTGGGGTGGGAATGGTCCATTGCATTCTATTACTCCATAATGTGTAAATAATTAAATTAGAATCAATTTCTCATGGATTGTGATTTAATTAGGGGAAATTAATCCATTATTAATCATTAGGAAGGGAGAAATCCTCTCATCTATGCATACAGTAAATCTGCAATTCTCTACTTGCATTAAGAAGTGATTAAGCACGTCTATTTCATCTCTAGTAGAACTGATTAAGTAAAAATTTGAATTTCATAATTATCTAGGTCAAGTAATTAACCTTAGGGCCTATTCCCATAGAACAAGTATGGTGCTATCGGGATTCTCTATGTCTTGAAGTAAGTCTAACCTCTCGTACAAGGGGATTTGCTTATTGAAACTAATCCGTCATCATGGTTGTATGTTACTCTCCATTGTTAGCTTTCTTTTTCCAAGTTGCCAATTAAGTAGTGAGTATAAAATAGCCCCGGTAAAGAGAACTCGTTTCGGTGGTTCCCACGACCGCGAGGCGGGTAGAAACAACACTAATGGAAAGGGAAAAGCTCCCATGGTCGACCAAGTATCGGCCATCTCACGGAGCAATGACGAGGAAATTGTGGAGGTAGGTCAAGTTTTAATTCAAGTTTGTTAAAGCAACATTGCATTCGATAAGGTAGGATGAAAAACACATTTCCCAACATGTTGAAAATCAACGAAAACCATGGCATTTAAATTAATTGTATTTTGATATTCAAGTAGGAAAGAATGCTTTCAGAATATACTGTCTGAAGTAGGAAAGATTGGTTGCTAGGGAAAATTTAGCTTAGCTAGTTCATTTTCAATTCCAATGTTGATCTAGTCCGAACCCCCTCTTGATCACAGGGGGCAGCTCGCGAAGTTATTCGCCGGAGCTAGAGTTCCTGGTTAAGGGCTCTTGAATCCACGACTGCTGGTTAAGCGGTGGAAGTCCACGATTGCTGGTTAAGCAGTGGACAACCTAGCTGTATGGGCAACTAGGCGACAACGGGTGGAGTAAACACTCACTGGGGGATTTCGTGCCTCCAGAGCATTGGAATTTTAAATGAATAAGTTTTTGAGTAAATTTTTACTAGAGTTACTGTCTTGGTGCCGCTTTGCAATACTGGTTGAAGGGCTGTATTAAAGAACTTGTGAATCGAAAAAACAAACAAAGAACTTATATGTTGAACAACCATTGTGGTAGTAATTAGGTAACAAAGGAAGTGTGAGTATGGGGTGGAAAGTGGGGGCTTGGCTCGGGTTGCCAATGCCTATGAGAAGGGTGGTCCCGATTAGTCAGAAACTCTCCGTCCCCATAGTGTTATAAATCGACGCTAGTATTACTCATTGCCCCAAGAGCGGCGAAGCCTCAAGTGTACGTGCCTCTGAAAACATGGGGAATAATGCACACGGGACTTCTCTCCTCTTGGAAGGTGGGTCTTAGGATCGCTAGATAAGTTAATCACGCTTCCCCTACGGTGTGGAACTAGATCTCGATGCTAGTAGGTTCGAACTCGACTCACTTTGTGATGAGAGATCCTCTGCTAGATGAACCATAAACCACTTTGTTTGCTTCCGCTGTAGATCTAGTGGCCACCATGTTTACCATCAAATCCGTCGTTTGAGGTGATGGGGTGGGGACCTCACATGGAAGTAAAGCCAGATGTTGAATTGCCCAACTTGCTTGTACAATAATCATTCGTGACTTCACATATGCAAAGGCAAGAGGGTTTGCAACTGTAGAGACAACGGTTTTATGCACATATGAATCTCCTAAAGCAACAAAAAATTTTGCAACACTGATTCCAACTTCACCAGAGATAACCACAGAGGTTTGGGGCACCCTGAATGCCAAGCCTCACTATCTTTATTGTCATGACAGTGAGAACCACAAACATAAATGTCATACCATGGGATGGAGTTGATTCAACTAGTGCATGCAGGATATAAGAGGTTGCCAATATCTCAAAAAGCACACTCAATCCTTACCAAAGCTACACTAAATGTATGTCAGAAAGCTGATGCTAACTACAACATTGCAAACAAACCTCAATGGTTCTCCAAGCAAACGAAATACAAACAAGACAAAACTTATAGGATGGGTAGACAACATCTAAGGACACATGCCTTTTGACCACTTGCCTTAATCATACTTATTATCTACAGGGTAGATTTGACCTAATCATTTTTAGCCTTGAATACATCTGAGTGTCATAAAATCTAATATCTAACCAACCCAAATGACTCTCTTATATTAAACTGATCATTTAATACGGGAGAATACATGGGAACAAGGGTTAGAATATAGAGAGGTGCTTGTGGATCTATCAAACATGGGGCTAAGGTTAAAGGGGTTCAAATGAGACTGACTGTCAAAGAGCAAGGCTAGCTAGTGGAGCTTAAAGACCTTAGGGTTAGCTTCATTAAATACCTCCGATGGTTAGTGTTAAAAGTCCTTTGACCTTAGGCAAGCTAGGGCTGTGCTTGAGGTGGGAACCCGGCCCAAGCTTGAAGTGCTTGTCGTGCTTGATGACTAAGGTTCTTGAGGTGCTTGTCATGCTTGCCGACTAAGGTTCTTGAGGTGCTTTATGACTAAGGTGCTTAAGGTACTCCATGACTAAGGTGCTTGAGGGGCTTAAGGCGTTCCCAAAGTCAACCACAATCCCTACTCATGGGGGGGGGGGGCGAGCCCTCATTGTAGGAGCATGAGAGAGAAAACACACACCCTCACACAAGGCAAGCCTAGTCTAAAGAAGCAACAAGGACACATGTCAAGTTCCTCTCCATGTTGTCATGGTGTGCCTAAAGCCTATTGGTTGGCCTCTCAAGGGGTCCAATGATAATTTAGCTAATTTAATTAATTGTTTATGCATTTATCAAGTCCTCTCTCTCGAAGGGGAAAGGGGGACACTTGTCCCAAGGCTAGCATGGTTGCTTGATATTCAATATGCATGTGATTGGCTAGGCTTGTAGGGGTCCAATAAACTTCCAGCATCAGCTACAAGGGGGGGTCGACCAAAGCAAGCAGGGGGTGTGCTTGGGGGGTATACTCTCTCTCTCACACACTCACAAGGTCATTCTCACTTGCGAAAAGTGCAAGAACTTCATCTCTTTCTCCAAGCTTGTTGAGAAGTTGAGAGCCTACACTAGCTACTTGGCTATGGAATGCAAATCCAACCAAGAGCCATGCTTCAATGCTTAAGCTTGCCATCTTCTTCATCTTCATCACTATGCTAAGCAAGAAGAGTGATGATAAGTAAGAAACTATTTCTTTCTCATCTGAATGTTTCTTCTTCCTCTTCCCTACCCTCATTCCCCACTAGCTCTCTCCACCTTCTAAGGTGTTTGAGGCCTTGGGGACTGAGGCCGGGGATGGTTAATGCTTTTACAAGATTATGTTATGCTCGTGATGCATGAAGCTTTCCATCTTCATTGCATCACCTAGGTCACAAGGAACACAAAGATTGTAGTGTACCAAGTCTCTCTTCATGGGATAATCTATAATACAAAAGCCTATTGGAGGGGGACCGGCTTCACATAAATCCGGTCCTCAACTGTTGTCAAGTTCATTAATTCTCTCTCTTGCAAAAGTATTGTTCATGCCAAGTAAATTAAGTATAATGGTTATGTTGGTACCGCTAATTAAGTTCACCCTCTATGTTCTCAAAGTAGTCTCATGAAAATGCTCTCTTAATTCCACTATTCTCAAAGTTCATAGTCCATTTCCATTACATAGAGCTTAACAATGATGTTCCTACACCCCTCCAATGCAAAAATTGCAGTTTTGTTAAGTAAATCTTGAGTTATGAGCAAATTAAGGACTTGGGGGGTTCATCGTTTAGTACCCCCCTATATAACGTGCGTTCACGGAGTATTGAAAAAACCCCTCTTTTAACATGTCTGAATGAATAAAATGACCCCTTATTTTAGGATTTTTTTTTTCAAAATTGAATATAAAAACCCCTTATTTTAATGTATCTCTGTTAAATTGCCTAAATTTTTTGTATTTTAAAACTCCTCCTTTCGAGCTCACATTATACATTAACATGATTACATAGTGCAGCACCCCCTGAGATTAAGGAGTAGATGAGCAACAACAAAAACACAATTTTACCGCAAGAGAAGCACAATGTTGCGAAGAGTTTTCACCTGTGAATGCAATGAAGTAGAGGACACTTCAAGAGGACACTTCATGAGGGAGTTACAAACTTGAGAAGAAAGCAAGAGAGTACACAATGCTCAGAGAAGCAGTCATAACACTCATTATCCAAAAAGTCTTGTAGGTTTTTACAAAAAATGGCTTTTATACCTTAGTCAAAGGTTTAGGGTTCACAAATGAGAAAAGATTCTAATTCTTAATATCCTAGGATTTCATTGATACAATCTGGAAGCATGTAGCCCCACTCTGTCTGGCTCATAATCACATATTGGTTACAAATTAAATAAAATAATTACAACGGCTTAGGACTATGGATGTCCAGAATGATCAAAAAGTGAAAAATTACAT
The DNA here is from genome assembly GCF_014529385.1 of Adiantum capillus-veneris. Lineage (NCBI taxonomy): Eukaryota > Viridiplantae > Streptophyta > Polypodiopsida > Polypodiales > Pteridaceae > Adiantum > Adiantum capillus-veneris. The sequence continues at coordinate 17,790,826 of NC_140949.1, read as the reverse complement.
CATAGACTGAGTTTATAGGCTCCCAATGTTAGCTATGTGCTAACATTTCCCCCCCTCCTAGACTTGGTCTTCTGTGACACAACTTCAGAGAATTGGGTAGTTCTTGAGCTTGCGGGCCTCTCTTTCCTTCTTGAGGGCTTCCAAGGCATCATAATACTTTATCCGGAGTTTCTTGTTTGCTTTGACCAGGAACTACAAGTCAATATGAGTATTGAGTTCCATTGTTGTGTAGCCCACGAACATGGCTCGAAGGTTCTCCACCGCAGGACCGAAGATCTTTGATTTGAAGGTAAAGAACCCTTTGTAGAAAGCTCCATCAAATGTCTACATATAATTTGAGGGAAAGAACATGACTTGAGCATAGAAGCCATAAAGTACTTCATCGAGCGATTGATCTAATAAATTATAGCAAAGCCCTTCATGCATCGATCTGCTTTGCTTGATGAAAAGTCTGGATGCATGTTAAGAAAATCTTGGAAATTTTGATGAACATAATGCATGCCCCATCTGGGATCCTCTTGAAGATTTCCTACTGCGTTTGAGAGCGTATGGATCATGTAATCTTATGTAGCTCTGCCTTTTGGGGAACTTAACCTTGGATAGTTGACCCATGTCAAATGTTTCTTTAAGATTAGTTGATGGCTATCCCAACTCCGCATTCTTGGCATTGGGCAAAAGGTGCGGTCCGTCCTGATATCGGGTGGAGCTTGTGTGTAGATGATCAGATACTTCGAATGTCACTTTAGCCAATACATCCGCCAAGCTGGGTGTGGATCGGTATTGTCTGTAGCTTGATCCTTGATTAGTCTCTCCTTTACTTTAAGGATTTTGTACGTGATGTGTAACATTTAATGGCCTAGTAACTTGTGTGTAGCAGAAAATACCATAGACATAGTGAGAATTTCATTAGAATAGATTCCTAATTAGCATAGCAAGAGTGCTTGGGTGAAGAGAGAAACAAAAAGCATAACAGCTAGCTAGATAGGCATGAACAATACTTCAAAAGAGAGAGAAATTAAGCTATTGACAACAATTGAGGACCGAATTTATATGGAGCCGGTCCCCCCTCCAAAAGGCTTTGTATTATAGCTTTCCCCCCATCAAGGGAGACATTTTACAATATAATTCTTTTGTGTTCCTTCAATAAATAGCTAGTGCAAAGAAGATGGAAGCTTCAAGAACTAGCAAACACTTTAAAACACATCATCGATTCCTTCACGGTCTCAGACCCAAGACCTCACACACCTTCGAAGATAGTGAGAGCTAGCGGGGTATGAGAGTAGATTGAGAGGAAGAAGGAGTAGTCTTACAAGAAAGATGTATATCTCCTTTCATATTAGCATAGCATAGCTTAGTAATTATCATGATAGAGGAGATGAGCATGCATTGAATCTTGGCTCTTGGTTGGATTTGCATCACAAAGGCAAGAGTTGTTGGTGTAGGCCTCCCTTCTCACAAGCTTGGAGTAGGTGTTGAGCTTTTCATTAAAGCTTGAGAGAGAGAGAGAGAGAGAGAGAGAGAGAGAGAGAGAGAGAGAGAGAGAGAGAGAGAGAGAGAGAGAGAGAGAGAGAGAGAGAGAGTCTTCTTGCTCCACACATGAGATTGTGTGAGTGTGTGTGTATTAATGACTTGACAAATTCAGCCCCCTCTCTCTCTTGGTTGACCCCTCTTGCAAACTACTCTTGTTGGCACCCCATTGGCCCATGCCAGGCTTAGCTAGTAAGAATTAAGTAGCATAAGTGATAGCCTTTTGACATGTGTCCCCCTTTCTCCTTTTGTGAGAGTTGTAGGTGATCAAATAATGCAACTAAACTCTCATTGGACCCCTTTGTCTTCTGGCCAATAGGAATCAGGCAAGCCATTGGGCTGCTGAATGCTCATTGGACCCCTTGGGGGACTGCCCAATAGTCTTCTAGAGAGCTTATTTCTTAAATTGGTTCTTTTATTAAGTGTTTTTAAATCAATTAAACTGGATTTACTCTAGCCTTATTCTCATTGGTCCACCTCCATGGCCATCCAATAGGATTTGAGTGCACCTTGTGGGTATCTGGTCTAGGGAGATGACATGTGTCCCTCATTCCCTTTGTGTAAAGGAAGCTTGTGAGTGAGTGTGTGTGTGTGTGTGTTTTTTTTTTTCTCTCTCATCCCCTACTTGCAAGGCTCACCTCCTCCTTTGTAGGACTTTTGAAGACTTTTTGGTACACACACGAAGCATCCAATTTCCCTAGTATTTGACCTTTGGACACAACCTTTGAATTTTGGAACCTTAGCATTTTGGAAGTCGTAATGGGCTGAACCTTAGGGTCTTTAAAGCCCATTGTTGCGCATTGCTCTTTTGTAGATGGCCCCCCTTTGGATCCCTATTTTCCCTCTTGTGGATCCCTACTGTGGACGGCCTGCTAAACCAATATTCTAGCTTTTTCTCCCCTGGCACTTTCGCATATTAAATGATTAGTTTAACATGAGAAAATCATTTAGGAGAATTAGATATTAGTTATTATAACATTACCACTCTCTTAAAATCATAGTCTTTCTCGACTATGGGGTAGAGAAGATAAAGCCTATTCATTAGTCCTTTTTCTAGCGGGTAGAGGATCCCTATCTTACCCTACAACATCGTTCCAGAATAGACGACGAATCCAGTTGGCGCTTGAGAGCCTAAGGTGCCGCAAGCATGTTTGCACATTAGTCCTATCAATCTTCCATAGTAGAGTGACAAGCTCTACTTGGTGTTTGGGAGACGTCGTCTCTGCAAACTTGATTCTAAGCATGCATACTACTTCACATTTGTGCACAATAAGGAAAAAGAGAGTCTTATAAGACAAAAACTTTGTTCATTTTAAACATTTGTACATTTGCTTACTCTAGGGAAGCATTGTAAGCATTGAGAAGGTTTAGATTATCCTTTAATTGTATGCCTTACATCCATCTAGCATCTTCAAAAGGATAATTCTTAAATATCGTAAGATAGTCTTACCTCCTCTTAATACCTTGTCTTCATGTCGGAGAATGGACTTAAAGCCCTAGTTGCTACTCCTCTTTGGCACTTTAGAAAAACACTCAAGCTCCTGTACCTGTGGCTCGGATACCATTAATTGTAAGGAATAGAAGAGAGGGTCTTTCAACACCAAAACAACACCGAATCCTGTCAAGCTTCTAATAGCTCAATAGTGGTTAAGCCGTAGGCAAGCCCCGTAGGACTCCACTATTAAGACCATAGCTCTCAACGGTGATGCCCCATTATCTGCATAAAGGCAGGCGCACTGCAAGGCTGTAAAATCCCTATTCTACTACTCAATTGCAATTAATAATATCAACCATTCATAGCTAGCTTGAGGAACTCCCTTCTTGAGCAAGAAAAGAGACACCTTGTGCTCTGATAACAATGTAACATTTAATGGCCCAGTAACTTGTGTGTAGCGGAAAATAGCATAGACATAGTGAGCATTTCATTAGAATAGATTCCTAATGAATAGCAAGAGCGCTTGGGTGGAGAGAGCAACAAAAAACATAACACCTAGTTAGATAGGCATGAACAATACTTCAAAAGAGAGAGAAATTAAGCTATCGACAACAGTTGAGGACTGGATTTATATGGAGACGGTCCCCCCTCCAAAAGGCTTTGTATTATAGGTTTCCCCCATCATGGGAGACATTTTACAATACAATTGTTCGTGTTCCTTCAATAACTAGCTAGTGCAAAGAAGATGGAAGCTTCAAGCACTAGCAAACACTTTAAAACACAACATCAATTCCCTCATGGTCTCAGACCCAAGACCTCACACACCTTCGAAGACGGTAAGAGCTAGCGGGGTATGAGAGTAGATTGACAGGTAGAAGGAGTAGTCTTACGAGAAAGATGTATATCTCCTCATATAATCATCATATTAGCATAACATAGCTTAGTAATTAGCATGGTAGAGGAGATGAGCATGCCTTGAAGCTTGGCTCTTGGTTGGATTTGCATCACAAAGGCAAGAGTTTTTGGTGTAGGCCTCCCTTCGCAAAAGCTTGGAGTAGGTAATGAGCTTTCCATTAAAGCTTGAGAAGGAGAGAGAGAGTCTTCTTGCTCCACACATGAGATTGTGTGAGTGTGTGTGTGTTAATGACTTGACAAATTCAGCCCCCTCTCTCTCTTGGTCGACCCCTCTTGCAAATTACTCTTGCTGGCACCCCATTGGCCCATGCCAGGCTTAGCTAGTAGGAATTAAGTAGCATAAGTGATAGCCTTTTGACATGTGTCCCCTTTCCCCTTTTGTGAGAGCTTTAGGTAATTAAATAATGCAACTAAACTCTCATTGGACCCCTTTGTCTTCTAGCCAATAAGAATCAGGCAAGCCATTGGGTTGCTGAATGCTCATTGGACCCCTTGGGGGACTGTCCAATGGTCTTCTAGAGAGCTTAATGCTTATTGGTTCTTTGATTAAGTGTTTTTAAATGAATTAAACTTTATTTACTCTAGCCTAATTCTCATTGGTCCACCTTCATGGCCATCCAATAGGATTTGAGTGCACCTTGTGGGTATCTGGGCTAGGGAGCTGACATGTGTCCCTCATTCCCTGTGTAAAGGAAGCTTGTGAGTGTGTGTGTGTGTGTGTGTGTGTGTGTTTCTCTCTCATCCCCTACTTGCAAGGCTTGCCCCCTCCTTTGTAGGAGTTTTGAAGACTTTTTGGTACACACACAAAGCATCCAATTTCCCTAGTGTTTGACCTTTGGACACAACATTTGAATTTTGGAACCTTAGCATTTTGGAAGTCTTAATGGGCTGAACCTTAGGGTCTTTAAAGCCCATTGTTGCACATTGCTCTTTTGCAGATGGTCCCCCCCTTTGGGTCCCTATTTTCCCTCTTGTGGATCCCTACTATGGCGGTCTGCTAACTTAATCAATATTCTAGCTTTTTCTCCCCTGGTACTTCCCCATAATAAATGATTAGTTTAACATGAGAAAATAATTTAGGAGAATTAGATATTAGTTATTATGACATGATGAGTGAGTATGGAAGAGATTGCTGGTGCCATGTTTCTGTAATCTGCTTGGATGTGAATTGGAAAACGTCATTTGCAAAGTGGAGGATCTGCTACTCCCACATCATAGCTTCTTTCCATATATCTTTGATTTCTAACTCTATGTTCACTTTCAGGGCTTTCTTGGCCTCGGCTATGAAGTTATCTATTGGCCCTAGTTCTGATTCTAACTCAACTGTAGAGGGTTTTGGGGCCACTGTAGTTGGATCTACATCTTCTTCTAGCTATAAGAATTCTAGTGCCCCAGTCTCCTTTGGCAATGTGTCAGGCACCTCATCTTCCTGGACTTTTTTCTTACCTTTTAGTTGCTCTTGGGCTATTGCCAATGCTGCTTGGAGGTCAGCTACCTGTTTTTCATAATTTTCTTCCTTGGTCATAAATGAGAGTGAGAGCTCTCTCCGCTATATTTGTTCCAATTTCAGCTCTGTCTCCAAGTCTTTGATCCACTTTTCTAGTGCTTGGTACGCCAGGTTAGAGCTTTGTAGTGTTAGCACTTGTGGATTAGCTTTAAGCTTATCTAGTAGCTCATTCTGATCTTTCAATCTAGCTTCTACTTGGGTGGCTTGAAATTTTGCTATTTCCAATTGAGTTTGTAGCCACACTGAGCACGTGCATTTGTGTCTCTAATTCCGCAGCAGCAGCTGGCTTGAAATTTTTCTATTTCCAATTGAGTTTGTAGCCACTGAGCGCGTGCATTTGTGTCTCTAATACAGTAGCTTGTGCTTCTTGTAGCTTCTTCTTGTGGACTTCATTAGCCATAGTTAGCTGTTCCACTAGCTCTGTCATGGTCTTTAATTCCTCCTCCCGTTGATTGTTGGCCCCCTTTAAGCTAGATATTTCCGCTTGGGATTGCTTATGTAGATAGCTGTATTCTTCTACAAATGCATCAAAAATTTCTATTTTTGCAGTGAGGTGTGTGTTAGCAGCCTGGACCTGCTTTACTCTCTACTCCTTGGCATATACTGTTGTTTTCATCTTTTCTACAATGTGGTGGGCAGTTGAGCATAATCCTTAATATCTTGTAGGCTGTTGGCACTAGATCTAAATTTTCCTCTAGCTTTGACTCTTCTTGTGATGTTTCTTTTGGCTTGCTTTTAGTGGGAAATGCAAACTTTGCTTCTGTAGTAGGTGGAGAGGGTGGTAGATCACCATGTTGTGTAGTGGGAAAATTAGAGGTTCCAATTGCCTCCTTAGCTCTCTCCAACTCCTCCTCCCGATAGATTTTTCCTAGTTCTGCAAGGGGTCCTTTACCATAAATAGGGTTCTTGGTTTTGAGACTTGTTTGAGGGTTCGATTGACATAACTCCTTGAGATCTCCTTGCAAACCCCTTTCACGATCAAGAGCTTCTTTCTCTCTTTCAAGCCTGGAAACTCTTTGTGATGGTTCTTCAATGATTACTGGTGTGGGACTGTGAGCTCGCTTTGACAGTCATTCTTCCACCTTCTCTTTACCGTTTTCTCTCTTTATCTTTTCTTCTTGTAGCTTTGGATCTTCTTCACTCTCTTCAGACTACTTGTCATCCGGGTCCTTCTTGGGCTCTTCATCACTTTCCTCTTCACTTTCCTGGCTCATCTTCCTCTTCTTCCTCAGATTCTTGTTCTTCATTCCTGAACCCGGCCTCTTACCATAGATTTTGCTCTAGAGTCGATGGCAAGTTGTCTACCATCCCCACCACATGGTAAGCAATTCTTGTAATGACTTTAAGTGCACCCATGTACTTTATACCTTTGGATTTATTTGTTCTCTTGAGGGTGTTCAACACATATGATGCGTAATTTATAGGCATTGGTACCCCAATATTCAAAGCAATTGTGAATGTGGAGGCCACTACATGATTCAAACATGTGTAGCAAGGTGGTCACTTTGTAGAGAAGTGGAAATGTTGGTGGAGCAACCTTGTAGGTTCCTTCACTGGCTTGAGAATCATATCCTGAAGGTCACGACAATAGTTTTTCTCGTGAAAATCCCTATTCTCTTCTTCTCTTTAGATCGCATTGATTCTCCCTCTATTCGCAACTTGAGTGCTTCATCTACTATTTCTTTGGAGATATTGACTTCTGTTGGTTGATCGGCCGCATCTGAAATCTATGCAGTGCCGTCTTCTTGGATAGAGTTAAGCAACTCATAGGCTCTTTGCAGGTCCAACCCACATGGCTCCATTTGATATAACTCTTGTAGTCCAAGCTTCCTATGAGCCGCTTTTAACTCTAATGCTTTGGGCCACATTGTGATATTCTTTGGGGAGCATCGGTAGCTTGACTGCTTGATTGTCCACTGTTTGGAATCTCCCTTGGAAGATTTTACATGGTTTTTCTCTAGGAGGTCCCCAATCTTTTTTGCCTCCCTCATGGACTCTTTCTCCAACTAATACTCTGGAAGCTCTAGCAGCCTTTGCTTCTAAGTCTTCTTCTTAGGGGTGAAAGGCTGGTTTTGCATTGTTCCTGGTGCAAGTACACTATACATAGGCATTATGTGCATTTCAAAGAAAAAAATCACTTTTTAAGATTGAAACTTGGCATGTCAAATTCACAATTAAATCCAATAATTGCCACATTGACCCATAAAAACAAAGTATAAACATCAGAAAGTTGATCTGACAAAAAAATCACATGTGAGACAATAAGCGAGCTTATTATCTAGGGATTCATTTTGGCGTCAAAATCACATTTTGGCTATGCACATGGGTTATAGGCAATGAAAATAGATGGGATTTTAAGTTTGGTTGGATTTGGATTGATGGATGCATGGTGGGGATCACTTTTTGGCTGGAAGGCTCTGAAAAGCACCAAGTGCTGGTGCAAAATCTTTGCGAGTCCAAATTTAACCAAAATTTGTGTGCAAGCTGGTGATAGAATAATACAATTGATGGGAACAAGAATTTTCAATTTTGGGCTCATTTGGCCACAGGAGATAATAAGCGCGATTATTATCTACTATGCCATTTTTCAACTTTTTTTGCACTTTTGTGGCTTGGGCAAGCTCCTTGAGTCTATTCTGGACTTGGTTCTTTGACTTTGGTAGTTTTTCTCTTGGCACTTGAAATGGATCAATTTTCTATACCCCTAAATGGGGTGTTGTCCCATATGCCTCGAGGAGTGTGCCCGTCAAGTTTGATCTAGTTTGGAGTGGTTTGGAGGCTTTAGCTCAAAATTGAAACTTTGTGGTAGTCCAAGCCAGTTTCTTGTTTTCGGGGCCTCAATCAAATTTTCCTTTTGAATCCACTTACATACATTGGTTATGACACCTATGGGGGAGCTCTTTGCGAAGTCAGAATGCAATTCTGACCTCGGATCAAATTTCAACTTATTATCTATGGATCCCCCTAGCCTCATGCCAAATGGTCATATGAGTCATTGGGAATGTTCTAGTCACTATGCATTCAAGTTTGGTATGATTTGGCCCACAAATTTGGGAGTTATGGTCGTGTTTCCCTTCGTTCTTTCTTGGGAAGTAACTGCTAACCTAGGGCTTTTTTGAGCTACCTCGACCTCAAAAACATATTCAAATAGACTCGTTAGTAAGTTAGGAACGTACCCCTCATCTCTCATGCGATATTGTGTAGTGTAGAGGTTGGTAGGAGTGGGAGAAAGTGCAAAGAAAACCAATTGTGAAACCAACTTTGACCTTCTTTGCAAGAAGGTCAAAGTAGGAATGAGACTAGTCTTGGCCTACTTGGGCTTCCCGACTCATTTTCTCTCAAACTCCCTAGTTAGTTCTACTAAATTGTGTAGTACACTTTCCTTTCAAAAATTTTGCCTTTTAGATTTCGATTGCATCTTTTTTGAGAAATTCACCAAATCAGGCATCGCGGGCCCAATTTAAGCTTTTCGTCACTGTCGTCAAAATTGAACAAGATTTGACATACTCATTGGTCTTCCCTTCTTGATCATTAGGGTATCTTTTGCTTCTCCATCTGAGTTTGTTTACTATTTATTTTCTATTTTGGGCCTTTTTATCAAGCAATTAAAAGAAAAATACTAGCGCAATCCAAAACATAGAATTATCAAAACACACATAAGCACTAAACTCGGCTATATTTTTGTTGATTTCTCCATGTTGATCACGCAAAAAGAGTGAAACTACAATATTTTTGGCTTTTTTGACAATATTTACAATATTTATATGCACCTAGGGGTTATCATATTACCTTATCCCCAATCTCTCAACTTATAAAGGCATTTGACTTTTGAGCTGCAAAAACCCCCACATTAATATACAAACAAAACATTGCCCTCTTCCTGGTCTATTTCATCTATTGTGGTCCCGTTTAGAATGCCTCCCTATCCTTGCATGAGTCCTTCAGGATGACAGGGTGTATTCTGAGTAGTGCAGTGCATGGGCAATCAAGTTGTGTCTATGGATAATAGGATTAGCTTCACCATGCTATGGATGTCAATGCAACTCAAAACACAATGCTATGCAAGAGAAGGGTCTTGAGCATAGAGCTCAAGGGTTGTCAAAGACGAAGCATCCTATTGGGTAACTCTCTTAAAGAGTTTATCTTGGAGTCATTGTGCTCGTTCTTTAATAGTTTGTGGTGAACAACTACTGGTTTCCCTGGCATCATTCCGCAATGTGGTTGGTGGTTGTGTTGGAGGTGGCCGAAGCTTTGGTACCCATTTCAAACATTATTTTGCTTGGTGTATACCATCTTGAGTTGGAGATTGAATTCAAACTACTTCTTTGGTGTCCATTTCCATTGAGGCAAATGTAACTACTATGACTTATTTGGCTGGGATTGTGGAGGTGTTAGCTGTGATTGTTTTTTGTGACTTAACAATTTCTTTTTGTTGGTCAAGAGTTGCTTGGGCACCCAAATTTGCTTAGGATTGATGTGTAGCTGAGCTTTTCGGACCCAAAATTTCTTGGTTCCTTGCATGCCTGTGCTATGAGGATGAATTTGGTGTTGCATAGTTGACAGTGGTGCTGACTTGTTTGTGTTTTCCAGAGCTTAGTAGTGTTGAGAGTGGCTTTCCACTCTTTGTGACTATGAGCAAACGGTACTTGTAACTATCCTTCCTCGAGTGTTAACTCAAGAACTTTGTCATCCCAATCTTGGACAGCTTTGTATGTTCTCATCCATGGTGCTCCTAGTACAATGTCTTCTCCTCAAGAATGCAGATATTCGTATGTGGGCATAGAAATCTATGCACAAAGATATTGAGAGCGATCAAACCTAATGTTGGAGTGAATTCCTCATCAAAGCCTTTGATTTTAGTCTTGCAATACTCCAATGGTTAGGTGGTCACCTTTTTGTATGTCGAATAGTTTACGGCATTGAGCCGAGCACTTGTGTTTGCAAGTGCTTTGTCTTTGAATCCCTCTTTCAATGTGATCATTATCCTCATGTCCAATCTGTCCAGCCATTCATCATATATTTCCACTTCATCTTTGACTAAAGATTGAGTAAAGTATTGAGGGTGAATTTGAAGTGTATTGAATGGCAAAACTTCAGGTATGGGTTGCATTGTAGTTTTTCTCTTTAAGATTCAAATGCATGCTTCCTCTTGAGCTTCCCGGTTCACTTGTTGTCATCTAAGATTTTGTTCTTTAGCTGCATGCATTCTTTGCAAGAGATCACTAGTCAACGGTAAATGGTACTTTCTAAGGCGACATCCACTAATCCAATTGTTGGGGGTCCCATCGTTGCAATAGCTCCAATGACCAACAAAATTATTAATCCGGAGGGATGAGCTACCGACTAGGGCATGGAAACACTCACACGGTTAGTGAGCTAATCATGGCAACAAAAATGGTTAACTCTACGAGGTGAGCTTCTCGGCCTATGGAGGAGTGAAGCCGCAATGAAGGGCAATCTCCATATCCACTTCTCTTCACCTCTAATCAACCCAATCACACACACTACGATTGCAAGAAGCACACAACACTAATCCTATCATGCAACACACTAATCGCAAGCACACACACATAGATCTATCGAGCACCACACTCCAATCAAACCTACATGCACACACAAGCAAAAGAGGGAAATGACACAAGATTAGAGAGAGATTAACCACTAATTAGTTAAAATCTAGTTAATCTAAGCATCATAGGCAATCATAAGAAGTAAGAGAGAGGCATAGTGAGAGAGAATGAATCATTGATTAGTGTTAATCAAGTCTCATGAGCAAGGAGAAGCTCAAGTACTCCATAGCCACACACCTCAAGAGCTCTCACCAAAGAGTGCTCTCAACAAATGACTTGAGAATCCTAATTTCATTTACACACTACCTTATATACTTAGGTTAAAAATATGCAATGTCCGGGCGTCGAAGGCCTTTATGGCTCACCACTTACTAAATCTGCAACCTAGGCACAATAAGTGTCCTATTTTTTACAACTTGGAACTCCCATTGAGCCCGTAACACATTAAAATATTACAATGTCTTGAAATAAATTGGGAATTTACAATACGTGACCATTTTGGGAAAACGTGAAAAAAAAAAAGTGTAATTCCAATCTTTACCGCTTCTTCATAATCATCCTCGATGTGCATTCATACGTCTTCGGTCTTTAGCAGCTTCTGTTAACTGACGTTGACTCAATTAACATTCCCCCCTCCCTATTTTAGTGCCTGTCCTCGGGCACTGTCAAAAAGTGTTCGTGGAGGCAAGGGAAGGTTTTGATTGGTTGTTGATGGACTGATTGTCTTTATTTGTCATTGAATTTGTTGACAGGGATGTGAGAGATGATATTGCATTTGTCCATTGTAATAGCATAATGATGAGGCTATTGTTTATTTATGAAAAGTATGTACAGGAGAAGTAGAATGATGAGGTTCTAAATTAGGGTCTAATACCTGGATGACCAAAGGGAAAAAACCCATTGGGAAAAAAGTGCCTTTGGGATACGTGCATTATTGGAGTACTTATTAGCATGGAAATATTAATAAAGTACTGAAGGGATTATTTGCTGATAGACATGGAATTAAAAATGCAGCAAATATGAGAGGGTAACATGATGGAACATTGGTTTGCCTGTTGTAGTCCACTCAAGGTGCATAGGTGGAAGCAAAAAAGAGCGTCTAATGCATATGTCCAATGATAGGACATCCTATTTATGCATACACAAAAATGCATGGGAAACAATTTGCTGTGCAAGAAAGATTTTGAGGGGTTCTTCAGAAAGATGATGTAGCTATAAAAGCATATGACATGGCTTTGCAAGCTGTCACCCCTTTAAAAATAGTTTTTGTTGACGAGGATATGTGCTCTCATCTTACTGTGCACTGTGTGTGAGTGTTGGACTCTACGACACTCCACCACTTGTAAGTTAATAGACTTCAACTCTGATGCTCATCTCATCTAGCATGAGCAACACGACTTAGATATGATCAACTCTTCCAGCTTGAGCTTAAGCCTAGTAACTACAACTCTTAGCACATAGTTTAATATGACTTGAAGCTTGGGGCTAATGCTTTGCTCTTTTGATGGCTCAACAGTCCGACTCTGACTATGCCAAAGAGTGTTTTTTGAACCCTGGCGATTTGACTTTTTACATTCTTGAGCTTACTACAAACATGTCTTCAAGTAAAAGTAAGCTTGAATCCTCAAAAGAGGATTAGTGAAGGACTAAGCTGGCATTGAAGGTTTATTTTTCCATACCTATTTTATCATCTTTGAATCTGCATTCGCTTTGGTTGGGTTGTCCTTCTTTGACTGTGAAGACTCCATTATCTGTTTGATTCTCCAATTGAGCCTGTTTATAGGAGTCTTTGGTGTTGCTGTAGAGCTTTGTTGATTGTCGGCATCTGGCTTTTTGACTAGGAACATTGGAAGACTTAGGAATTCAAATCTCTTGATGACCTTTGTATTTCCATTGTTGACTTTGCTTTGTTCTAGGTCTTGTTGAGTTCTTGAGATCTTCAAGCAGGTCTTATGTAGTTGCAGTTGGCTTGTGATTGATTGGTAGCCAAATCTTTGTATATCTTGCGTAGAATCCTTGTCCAAGAGGAACATTCTTTGAGATCCATCTTTGTTCCGTATCCTCTTGAAAATTGTGGTTGACTTTAGCATCTTTTGATATTGTTGTGTTGTATACTTGCTTCTCAAGTATCCTAGAATATTGTCGAGGTTGATACCTTGTGGGCCTTCTTTCTTGGGAGGGATTTGAAGTTACTTCATATGCTCTTACCTTCGGTTTTGGTACCCATATGTGTCTGTTACCTTCATAGTACTCCTATTCTTTTAAGATCCATTGTGATGCTATCCATCCCATGTGTTTGTATTTTTTTGTTGATTTCTTGTCTTTAATCCAAACCGGATCATTGACTTTGACTAAACTTCTTGGAACCAACACTTGCTTGAATTTACTTTGCTTTCTTGAGTATTTGGGCTGATATACCTTTGCTTTTCTGGGTGTCTCCTTAAAGGTTTTAGTTGGTTCAGCAATTGACTTGAAGTTTTAAAAGCTTGACTCGCTTGAAGAAGCTGATCCATGAGGGTTCTTTGATATAGAGGCATATGCTGTCACAACTTCTTTGCTAGTCGGTGAAAGGTCCACTTTAGCTTTACCTTTGTCTGTTGATTCGATTGGCACTGTTTGATTGATCTTTGGGCTTCCTATTTCTTCTTGGTTGTCTGCAACCCCGTTCTTCTTAACTTCTGGCTTTGGTGGCATTCTCTGCTCAATAGCTATTGTGGTTGCTCTTTGTTCTGTTTGATCTGCACTTCTTATTGCTTGATTTGCTTTAAGCTCTTCTGAAGTTATTTTTGATGGAGATGAATCATCTTCCATAAGATCTGCTTTGATATCAGTCTCCATTCTAGCTGTGCTTGAGGACTTTGTGGTGTCATCCGCGGGTGACCAGTCTTGGTCTTCATTCTTTGTTGTCTTTGATGACTGCATCCTGTTTGAATTTGTATCTCTAACATCTTCTGGCCAATTGGCATTCCCACTATGATGTTGTCTGGCATATCTTTTGCTGTGATCACATGAAATTGAGCTATTATGATCTGTGAACTTACTTCAATGGTGGTGGAGATGATTCCCCAACATTCTGCTCGTTTGTTTTCTGATATGCTCACAAGTTCAGGAGCATCTTCCAGTTGTGGTTGGCCACATCTTTTCCAAGTGCGAAAAGACATGAGGTTCTTGTCTAACTGCAAATCTAGCTTTACTTCTCTTGACAACTTTTCTTCGTTTTCACCAACTATGTTGCACTTGATCTTCTCAAGATTTTTGTCTGGATTGACTTCTTTTGCTATGGCAACATCCTTTGGTTGAGCTTTATCTGCATTTTCTTTGCTTTGACCACTTGCTTCTATTGATGTCGACTAGTTTGGCTGTGATATTGCACTTTTTTGCAATTGTTGAGCATTATCATCCTGCATCTAAGTAACCCTTGATCTTAAAAGATCCACTGTACTTTCTGGCAAAATCTGTCTCTGTGGAGGAGATTTTGGTGGTGACCTTTGTGTAGCTTTTTGAAATTTAGCTCCCATTGACTTTGACTTTTCTGTCACCTATTCTGGCAACTTGAGGCTTTGCATCATCCTCAGATAGTCTTTGACTTCAGCCGGGCCATCTGTAGGGGTTTGTACAAGATCATGATCTTGTTGATATTTGTTACCATATGCAGCTTGATATGCATATGTGAGCTTGATCACATGTAACTGTTTGAACACTATTGGATTTTGTCTTTTGGATTTGACTTGTTGAGATCAACTGAAACTTCTGTCCCTGATGATCTTCATATAAGCATTTGTTTGCAGATTTTGATGGAATCTGGGTCAATTGGAAACTTCCAACAATCATATGATCTTTCAATGGTTTCTGTCTTGAAGGAGTTTGTTGGCTAGAAGCCCTAGGGCTTCTAACTGGTGTAGCATTTTGTGGTACATAAGCTGAGCTTGATGGATTTACAGCTCTCCCCTTCCTAGGGTGATCACTATAGCCTGCTTCATTGTAAGAGTTCAAAATTGTTTGGCTGTGATTTAGTCTCACCTTTTGGGACTGTGAAGGTACACTTCGAGTAGCACTGTTGATGTTTGAAATTTGTGAACCTTATGCATAGTTTCCTATGTATCTTCGAGAAACATGACAAATTATTCCCCAAGTCAAGCTCTAGATAGCATCATATATTTCTTGATATTGTCTATCCCATGGGTCTCCTATGATATGAGCTTCTGTGGTTTCAAGACCCAAGGCATCATAGATGCTAGACTCCCGTCTATATCTACGACTATTTTGGTCAAAGTATGTGCTCGTTTGGTCACAACATCAAAGCTTGATTTGTGATGGAGGAGAGTCTGGCTCTGAAAAAATTTCTGAGTTCACTCGGGTAATATCCTTCAACTCTAGAGAGGATGGGCTATAATAGATTCTTTCTTCTGAAATGAACCATCCTTTCTGATCTATCACTGAATGCACTTCTATGAGCTGGTATGTGGGTCGTTCAAACACTGGTTGATCTTCTTTGTACAGTTTTCCTTTTGGTCTACATAGTGTGTATATGAATGATGTGTACCATACAATGCTAACATCATTCTGTTTGATGTGTCCCTTAGACTTGTGAATGATTGCACACTTGTGAAATCGGATACAAAATCATTTGCAAATTTAATACTCTTTTCAATCTTTGGTGATATCTCGACACCTTGACTAAACTCATGCAAGAATTTGTTGTTCAAAGAATCAATTTTAAGCTTTTCAGGTGCCTGTGCAGCTTTATGCTGGTTTTGAACTTGTAGTGATTTTACTGATGCTTCTATTGGTAATGCAAAATCATCCGATTTCATTAAAAGTGACGATTTAAATGAACTTACATCGAGATTCACATTTCCAATTTGCTATGTACCTTGCTTGGCAGTTGATCATGTGTCCTTGTTGTCTGGATTTCTTGGACAATCTTTAGAAAAATGTCCACCTTTTCGTCCACAATTTGAGCAATGCGCCATGACTGGTGGTATTTTGCT
The DNA here is from genome assembly GCF_014529385.1 of Adiantum capillus-veneris. NCBI lineage: Eukaryota > Viridiplantae > Streptophyta > Polypodiopsida > Polypodiales > Pteridaceae > Adiantum > Adiantum capillus-veneris. The sequence goes on along the minus strand of NC_140949.1, from coordinate 17,774,881 downwards.
TGGTTCTGTCATGTCAAGCTCTTGCTCAGAAGTTTCTGCTTCTATGCTTGCCCAGTTGTCGGTAGTTTCTTTTAGAACATTGAGCATCAAGCTATAGATTGCTCCATCTTGACCTTTGTATCGTCTTTGGCTTGGATCTCCAATTAGACTTGCTTCTATTGGTTGATCTGTTGGATTTTGCAATTCTGGCTCTCGATTATAGATCTGACCACTGTAATCCATGTACAATGACCCTGATTGCATATGGACCAAATAGATGCTTTACGAACTTGTGCAGATTTCTAAATAAACACTTGGGTTGACTTTTTGAACCTCTATCTGCACTTCATCTTTAAGCTTACAATACCTGGCTGCACTGAAGTCTGTGAACATTTGGGAGTTCTCTGAATCTGGCTTTACCTTGATCAATAGAATCTTGTCTCCTGTGTTTCTTTTACTGCTCACCAAGTATCTATGGCCTTTTGAATCTGCATATAAGACTTTGTCTCCATTGTAGCCATATAGTTGTAAAATCTGGTCGATTGCAGCTGCACTTGTGCTGCCACTGCTATTGGCTTGTCTTGCTGTACTTGAACTCTCGGATCGATTTGAGTCCATGTCGGCTTAATCCACAAAGACTTTGTCTCCATTGTAGCCATATAGTTGTAAAATCTGCTGCACTTGTGCTGCCACTTCTATTGGCTTGTCTTGCTGTACTCATTAGGAGAAATATGAACCTTGCATGGGCCTTGTAAGGAATCCTAATTTTTAAGGATTAAGGCTAATGGTGTGTAGGGTTAAGGGGACAAGGGCATTCAAGAAGCTAGTTTTGAGTAGGCTTTTCTAGCCTTTTTTTAAAACACATGTAGGATGTGGACCTAGGAGGTCACCTTCTCTCTCTAGCTTTTTGAAAGTGAAGGGAGTAAAGAGGTATGGCCACATCATTAAAAACGTGGATCACTAAGAGCCAAAATTTGACTTTTTAAAAAAAAAGTTATTTTTACTTATTTTTGTCTTAAAACTCCCCCCCAACATATATCCATATCAAAAAAGTATTTTTTGACATTTTTTAAACTTACAAGCACTAAAAGTCCAATTTTTCAAAAAAAAAAAAACCTTTCTTCTCTCTTCCTCCTCCCTCCTTTCTCCCTCTCCTCTCCCTCCCTGCCCCTTCTCTCCTCTTCCTCCCCTCTCTCCCTCTCCCCCACTGTCCCCTTCTCTCCTCCCATGTTCCCCTCTCCCTCATTGCCCCCTTCTCTCCTCCTTCTCCACTCTCTCTCTCTCTCTCTCTCTCTCTCCCCCACTACCCCCTTGTCTTCTCCCATGTTCCTCTCTCCCCCTCCCCCCTCTCTCTTTTCATCCTTTGCTTCCTCATGCAACAACTACCATGGTGCTCAAGGACATCACAAATCGTATGCATACATATTTGCTTGTTCGAAACGTTTGCACCGAAGGCCGCACGTGAGGGTGAGCAGAGGTTATCCCAGGAACGTCGTACCATCGGTGAGATGAATGTTGACGATTCTTCAATATCTTGCCAATACCATCACATATTTGAATAAAACACCCCTTTATGCAAGGTAACAATATACTTCTTACTTTTGATTGTGTTTTTCTTATCATAAACTTTGAAGTCTAAGGTGTTGCCTCTACTTGTTTTGTAGTGCTTGGCACAAAGGTTGCTTTTATGCACAAATAGTGAAAGGCTACAGGTTAGAGAGGCCAAGTGTCACCACTTTTCCTCTAAAACAATCTTCTTTGTTACATCTTGCAGGTAGGTGCTTCAAATCCATGCTTATTAGGGGTGGTAGTCTCATCCTAATGTATATTTTTGTATTGTTTATTCCCAACTAGATAGAAATACTTGCAAATTTGGACAACATATACTTAACAAGTGTCTTCATTATATAGCTTGCAAATGTTGAATTCATACATGTTTTTGTTACAAGGTGACCTCTTGCTATGCTAGTTGAGTGGCGTTGTTTGCAAGAATGGCTCAAGGAACTGGCATAACATGAAGCTTTTACGGTGGCACAAAGCTCTCCTCAGCGGCAATGTGGCTCCCACCACACCAAAAATCATTATGTTGACATGAAGAGATCCCTAGTAGGACAATGCAAAAACTTTTCATCAGCAGCAACACACTCTTTCCTAACATGAGGGCACTCCTACCAAAGATATTTTTATGTGATAGGTCACCCCAGGAGCATACCGTGTCATGGAATGGATGTAAGAACTATGACCACACTACTCCTTGGAAAGTGTTCACAGATGTATGTTTATCAAAGTTAATGAGAAGAAATTTGGACTTTTTTGTTTGTTGATGTGTAAGAGCACTCTAGGTCTACCATATTTTAGATTGTTTGATAAGTTAAATAAAATTTGTAGTCATTTAAAGTGTAAGTTTGTTTTTGTTTGGTAAGATTGTACATGAGAAAACATAATAAAGTATAAGAGATCTTGACGGAATAAGCCTCGATTAGATTCCTACCATGCACTTGTGACACTAGACCTCTCCTTGAACCTTTTGATTTCTATCATTGTGGGAAGTCCAAGGGTGGTCTATTTTCAAATGTTTAGCAATAACTTTTTTAAAAAGGAAATTTTGGTTATTTTAAAGTTTGTACACAGTCTAGGAGTTCATTCTGATTGTTTTCCTTCAGTTTCAATTTTTGATCGAGAGCACTCCTTGGAAGCCACTTTTGAAGGTGTTAGGGTGAGATTTTGAGAAAGTTTTGTATGCAGGAAATGTAGTCCTTAACACAATAAAAAACATTGGTTCTCTGAGTATTTTTAGATTCCATGGTTTTAATGCCCGTTCGAGCCCGTAGATTAAGGAAAAAGTAAGAAATGTTTGTTTTACATCATTTTTTAAGAAATTGCCAACTTGCACGTTGATTTTTGGAAAATCCGAGTAGGATATGATTTTTTTGCATCACACGATGGTCGAAGAGCGCGACGAGATGAACAAATTTATGTGAGACAAGCCCAGACAGATTCAGAGCCAATTGAACACTAGAAGCTCTTGAAAATAGCCTAAAAGTTCAACACTTAAATATATAAAAAAAAACCGACCACTTGAATTATGACCATGCATTAAAAAAAATCTTGTACTTGTCATTTTAGGGCCCTAGGGACCCTCAACATGAGGGGCCACAAGGGCGCGCAAATCGGCCATCCGAAATTTTTGGATGGCCGATTTGCGCGCCCTTGTGGCCCCTCATGTTGAGGGTCCTTAGGGCCCTAAAATGACAAGTATAGGCTTTTTTTGATGCATAGCCATGAGATAGAATTGGGCAAATTAATGTATTCATAGCAAACTCCCCCCCCCCCCCCCTCCCCCCCCCCCCCCCAATAGCTAGAAACATTGTATCATGCCATGCATTAACAAAAAGCTTGTACTTGTCATTTTAGGGGCCCAGGGACCCTCAACAAGAGGGGCCACAAGGGCGCGCAAGCTGGCCATCCAAAAAATGGTTGATAAGCATGATACAAGGTTTAGGTATCTGCCATTTGGGGGGGGGGGTGGGGGAGGGGTTGCTATGAACACATTAAACTGCCCAGTTCTATCTCATGGCCATGCATTAAAAAAAGCTTGTACTTGTCATTTTAGGGGCCCAGGGACCCTCAACAAGAGGGGCCAGAAGGGCTCGCAAACTGGCCATCCAAAATTTCCATTTGGGGGGGGGGGGGGGAGGGGTTGCTATGAACACATTAAACTGCCCAGTTCTATCTCATGGCCATGCATTAAAAAAAGCTTGTACTTGTCATTTTAGGGGCCCAGGGACCCTCAACAAGAGGGGCCAGAAGGGCTCGCAAACTGGCCATCCAAAAATTTTGGATGGCCAGTTTGCGAGCCCTTCTGGCCCCTCTTGTTGAGGGTCCCTGGGCCCCTAAAATGACAAGTACAAGCTTTTTTTAATGCATGGCCATGAGATAGAACTGGGCAGTTTAATGTGTTCATAGCAACCCCTCCCCCCCCCCCCCCCCCAAATGGCAGATACCTAAACCTTGTATCATGCTTATCAACCATTTTTTACTTCCTTGTGTCCATCCCATGTTCTTGAAAATATCTTGGTCCCTATTTGTGCCTGGATGGGCATTCTACGCGCCGTTGTGGTCCCTCTTGTTGAGGGTCCCTGGGGCTTCAAAATGACAAATAGGGGCTTTGTTTTAATGTATGGCCATGAGATAGAGTTGTAGTGTTTGATGTCCGGAGTATTCACGATGTCAAATTTTCCTATATCATGTGCGTTCACCACAATGGATTGAAAGTAGCCCTTATAGGCCTTACCTACACATGTTTCTGTAACTTTACAAGAATATTAATTCCCTTCTGTTGAACACATGTGCTATGTTACATATACTTTAGTGAACTCCCAAGGTCAAAGGCCTCACAAATTTTGTGCACTCAGAACATTTAGCACTAGAAATCAACCAAACAAGGAGCCAATTTTTACTTCCTTGTGTTCACCTCGTGTTCTTGGGAATGTTTTGTTTAAGCCATTTCTTTGGTATTTAAAACCACATGTGACCCCTATTGTTATAGTATCCAACCAAAGGTTTCTTGATTAGCAGTTATATAGGTTCGAGTGATACATATCTTCTATGTTAACAATGCATGTATCTATAATTTATGTTTACACTTTCTCTATCCAAATGAGCTACATAGTAAAAATCAAATCCGCAATTCAACAATTAAGTTCACAAGGTGATAGCTATTGGTATGATCTTTAGCAATACCAAATAAATAGCTACCAATAGCGAATGAATAGGGATATTTAAGAAGGTTTGATACCAAAAACTTGTCAACACTACTCAAAAAGGTGGAAACTCAAAGGCTTTATAATATATATGATGAAACAAGAATCAATAATAAGTCACCCCTATATATCTACACCTCCATCTCAAGTTGTCATTTCTCTAAGTCAAGCTTGGCATAGGCATAGTATGGAAACAATAACATTTTGGAAAGCAAGAATTTAGCTTTCTCAACTTTTGAAATATTGCTATTGATATATATTCAACATCCCCAAATGAGGACATCTTGAAAAAGGTTATGATCCACTTAATAAGAATAACCATTAGTGATTAAATTGAAATCAAAATATTGCATGAATTTCTTCATGGTGGAATGATTAAGACTTGAAACTTCAAACATCTTACAGGCAAATCAGAATATCCAAAAAAATCAACAATATTTCTCAAATCTGTATGAAACTCCAGTAATCTAAATAAAATACTCTCACTCAGTGCGACACCATTTAACAAAAAGAAATATTTATATTGCATTTATAGAGGAATCTAGCCTCATAAAAATAATTACAAATGGAGACAATGTTGTTGCTGTTAGGCTTCTCTTACAAGTATTTGTCTTTCTCATCTAGAGATTCATATACACGAGTATTTGTGTGTCTATGACACTAGGGAAGATAGTAGTACTATAGGGATGGGTTTTCTAAGAGCTCCTAGAGAGTACCTATTGGTTCAAGATTCTACAAAAATCCTACTATTCTTATCAAAATCTTTTAACACGGTAGTGAAAGGTTCCTCACGGAACAAAAATAGGGTGATTTCCATCTCTGCACATGGTTTCTTGCTCATGTCCTCTCAAAATAAGTTGACTTTGTAAGCAAACAACAAATTATGTGAGCACAAAGTTATAAAGTACAAAATGATATCATTCTAATAATCTAATGACAACTATACAAAGAATAAATTATAAGAAAAATCTTTGATGACTCTCCATAGATAACACAACTTACTTACATTGTGAGACTCAATCACATGCTACAAAACTATAGATGGCGCACCAAAGCCATCAACAAAATAGCACCACCCAATGTTATGAGGTGTGAAGCCTAAACATTGAAAGCCATAAAGAGGTTAATTCCCTCCAGCATGATAAACTTAAATATGGAGATGATCTTAAGCTCTAAATGTAAGCTACAAGGGTAGTTTTCTCACCATTCTATCTTTATGTTGGAGATGAATCCTTGCAATGCCCATGCACTATTCACACCTCCTCTTCTTGTGGTATGCAAGTCATGTGAGTTGATGCTTTTTCCACCTTCGGGAGTAGAGGTTTCCATGTAGTGCAAGTGAATGAAAGTAGAAGGAGGAGAATCTTGTTTCATGCTGTAATGGAGGTGAGAGAAGGGAGAGGAGCTAGCTTGGTGTGGAACTATGTGGTGGGCAAGGGGAAGACATGGGGGAGAAGCTTGCTTGGTGCTACAATGGAGATGGGAGAAAGCTAGTAGAGAGATAATGTTGGAGTATAGGGGGTGCATGTGGTTGTTGTAGCCATGGAGAGCTTGGAAAAGGGTTTGTAGAGAGAGAAAATCACTTTTATCTATAGAATAGGTTTGGAAAGACTTTGGAGGGTGGAAAATGATGTTTTGAATTTTTTTGGAATTTTTTAGTGCACGTTTTTGACTTTTGGAGGTCAAAAATACTTTTTTGACCATGAAATAGGTTAGGGGACCTTTTAAGGAGGGAAAACTTGAAATTTGAATTTTTTTGAAAATTTGAAATTTTTAGTGTATTTTTAAATCCGGGCCAAAAAGTGGGGGAAGAAAGGTCAAAGTGGTCCCCCCCCCCCTTCCCCCCTCCTCCCTTTCCCCTAGCCACCTCCCTTACCTTCTCACTAGGTAAGAGGCCATTAAGAGGTGTAAGGCTACCTTGTCACCCTACTTTTTTGAGGGTATAGAGTGTGTCCACCACCCTCTTCCTATTGGCTGGCCTCTAATTAACCTTAATTCCAAAGGGCCCCTAGAGGGTTCATATTTTTCCTAATGCTTGAACTCTCGGATCGATTTGAGTCCATGTCGGCTTAATCCACAAAAATTGTCAATTGACAAAAGCTAGTGTTGATTAGCAGAATTTCTCCTACTCTTACTAGCTTAATCTGCAATTGTATGCGAGTTGTGGCCCTGTTCGTCTGATTAGAAGCTCAATTTGCAATGCTTGATTTTGTTAAATTTCAAAAATTTCTGTTGCTCACGACTTCAGTTGGTCTTTTGGCTTGTTTGATGTGATTCGCTTTTGGGATTCGTGAATCTTCTGGCTTTGCAGTGTTTCCTTGGTGTGCGGTACACTTTCCGGCTTTCCTTTTTGGCTTTTGATTTGCTCGTTTTTGTGTTGTTTACTCGGCGTGTGATTTTTTTGCTACACTGGGTTTTTCTGGCACTTCTTGGCTTTTTCTGAGTCTTTTTGATTCTTTTTGGCTCTTTCGACGACTTTCTTATTATTTTTTCTAATTATTTGTAAAATTTTTACTTTTCTAATTTTTTTTGTATTTTTATGTTTTTTTAGAAAACGTTTTGATTTTTAATGGATTTTTCTAGGATTTTTTGAATTTTTTGATTTTTTCGAACGATTTTGGATTTTTTGTGAGTTTTTTACTATTTTTGTGATTTTTTCTATTTTTTTTGAATTTTCCTTGAGCTATTATGAAATATTTATAATTTGTAATGATTATTTTGGTCAATTTTGATTTATTTTATTGATTTTTTATGAGTTTTCTATTTTTTATGATTTATTTTTGTAAATTTTGATTTTTTTGTAATTTTTTATGAGGTTTTTAATTTTTTTGTGATTTTTTAGTGTTTTTAATGAAATTTTTAGTTTCTTTTTTTATTATTTTTTTAAAATTCTCTTTTTTTGATAAGTTTTCTATTTTTTATAATTTTCTAACTCTTTTTTTGATTTTTTATTGGGTTGTTGTAAATTTTTATTGTTTTATGATTTTAAATGGTTTTTTTGTGATTTTTATTTTATTTTTTGGACTAATATACAAATTAATGAAATGAAAGTGATAAAAAAAGAAAATGAAATTGAAATGAAATGAAATTTAAAGGGAAAGAAAACTAAATGAAATGAAATTAAAATGAAATTGAAACAAAATGAAATGAATCAATACAAAAGTCAATGACAGGCAAAAAGACAAAAGGCTAAAGACAAAAAAAGGCTACACAACCGTTGAGGAAAGAGAGAAAGAAGACAAGTAGGTCTCTTTTTCTTTTCCCCAAAAATTTATAATGTCTTCTTGTAGCTTGTGTGTTATGTGTGTAAGGGTGGGTTGACACGTCACGAAGCACAAGCACGACGACGGAAGCGGAAGAAGAAAGAAGAAGAAGATTATTTTAGCGTTGTAAGAAACCATCCCAAGAGACGTAAAGCTCTATCCGACGAGGAAAGTTCATGCGCCGAAAGGCACGCTCAGAAAACGAAAAAAAGCCAAATTTAGGTCGAAAATAAGCTGAAACGTGTAAAATCACCCGAAAATTACCAAAAAATTACAAAAATTATCCGAAAAATACACCCAAACTTTCTACAAATTCTCCACACATTGAGGAATAGTGCAGCCAAATAAAATTTCCAAAATCGTAATAATTCAATTGCCAACAATTTTATCAATAAAATCAAGACTAGACAATTAAATCGGCAAAATTACCGACAAAATTAGGTCAAAAATTGACGCAATTGAAATGTGTAAATCCCTGTTTTGAGCACAAAAATGCAGCATTTTATCATTACACACATCATTTATGCAATCAAAACATTGAATTAACCTTGCAAATTAAACACTCTTTAGACACACACACACACACACACACACACACACACACACACACACACACACACACAAAAGATTAGCAGTTTTTACCAATCTTTAGGTGCGCACACAAAAGGGTTAAATTTGTCGGATTTGCAATGTGACTTCACAAATCATTAGTTGGACATGAGCACAACGCATATCAATCATCACAATTCACAAATCATAACGCACACATTGATTTCTAAGTGCTCAAACATGGACAAAATAGTGCACACACACCTAAAATTAGCATACACACACTCAATTAAAATGCACACACACTTGATTTTAGTGTACACACACTTGAAATTGACCATCCAAGCATGCAATTAACTCAGTTAAGCATCTAATTAGCGGCACACATTCATCAATTAGCAATTGAAACTTATCAAATTCATGCGCCACCAATCCTTAAAAATTTCGGCATTATGATGGCGTGAAAATGAATAATCGCAAAATTTCCATCCATAACATTAACATTGCATTGCATCAACATAGCATAGCATTACATGTCGTCACATTACAATGCATCACATTACATTGCATCATGGTGGGATATCTACATAATTCTACACATCTCTAGATTCTAGGGAAGTTGAGAATACCACCTTAATTACCTTTCCGTTGAAGATCAATTGAATGGTTGAATGCTCCAATCCTTCATAGCAAATTAGTAAGTTAGCAAAAGTTAATCATATTAGCAAGGGTTAGTGAGAAATTAGAGTGTGTAAACACACAATTGACAAGATATGGTCACACATTAGGGAATTATGAACACAATACACATCCAAAATCCATAAAAACATAAACATACAAGTGAAATTAGTGAGGGAACGCATTTTTTTATGCCACAATTATACTAGCGTACGCCATCGTCCTCGGCAACGGCGCCAAATGTTGGAGGTCCCATCATTGCAATAGCTCCAATGACCAAAAAAATTATCAATCCGGAGGGATTAGCTACTCGGCTAAGGCATGGAAACACTCACACGGTTAGTGAGCTAATCGTGGCAACACAAATGGTTAACTCTACGAGGTGAACTTCTTGGCCTATGGAGGAGCGAAGCCGCAATGAAGGGCAATCTCCATATCCACTTCTCTTCACCTCTAATCAACCCAATCACACACACTACGATTGCAAGACGCACACAACACTAATCCTATCATGCAACACACTAATCGCAAGCACACACACATCGAGCACCACACTCCAATCAAACCTACATGCACACACAAGAAAAAGAGGGCAATCACACAAAATTAGAGAGGGATTAACCACTAATTAGTTAAGATCTAGTTAATCTAAGCATCATAGGCAATCATAAGAAGTAAGAGAGAGGCATAGTGAGAGAATGAATCATTGATTAGTGTTAATCAAGTCTCACGAGCAAGGAGAAACTCAAGGACTCCATAGCCACACACCTCAAGAGCTCTCACCAAAGAGTGCTCTCAACAAATGACTTGAGAACCCTAATTTCATTTACACATTGCCTTATATACCTAGGTTAAAAATATGCAATTTCCAGGCACCGAAGGCCTTTAGGGCTTACCACTTACTGAATCTGCAACCTAGGCATAGTAAGTGACCTATTCTTTACAACTTGGAACTACCATTGAGCCCGTAACACATTAAAGAATTACAATGGCTTGAAATAAATTGGGAATTTACAATACAAGACCATTTTGGGAAAACGTGTAAAATGTGTAATTCCAATCTTACTGATTCTTCGTATTCATCCTCAATGTGCATTCATACATCTTCGTTCTTTAGCAGCTTCTGTTAACTGATGTTGACTCAGTGAAAACCAATTTTCCATTATTTCTCCATCTATGGAGCATCTAAGGTAGCTAGTTTAACTTTACCACTTGATGAAATGCTCCTGATTACGAAAGGATCATGCCCCTTTTTTCTTGAATTTATAGACGTGTTGGTTTAGCGAGTATATAAAGACGAGATCTCTTGGCTTAAATACTTTTGTAAGCAAATGTGAGTCAAAAAACTATTTTTGTTTTCGATTTTGAGCATTTATGTACGCTATAGTGGTTAGTCTCTGCTCATCTAGTTGTTCCACATCCTCGAGTTGTTCTGAAAACTCATGAACTTTCCACTCTAATTCTCGTGCTACTCTGAGTGTGCGTAGCAAGAAATCCATTGGTAAGATAACATCAAGTCAATAGACCAAGTTTAATGGAGTGGCATTTAGAGATATTTTGAATGACACTCTATAAGCCCATAGAGGTAAATGAAAATTCATCTCCCAATCAGTCCTTCCAAAGCTTACAATCTTAGTAAGCACCGACCTTAAGATCTTGTTCATATGTTCTGCTTGGCCATTTGCCTCAGGATGATAGGGTGCAAAATTGTTATGGATCACCATAAACTCGTTCAACAAATATTCTATCACCTCAGTGAGAAAGTGTGTTCCGCAACCACTCACAAGCTCAATAGAAAGTCCGTATTGCTTAAAGATGCACTCACAAAAGAATGCAACAGTGATTTGTGCATCGTTCTTCCTAGTGGCTCTAGCTTCTACCCATTTAGTTAAGTAATCTCTCCGGACACAATAATGTGTTGCCCATGAGTCTTGTATGCAAGTGGTTTTCGTGGACACACAAAGTCTATACCCCACTTAGCGGATGATCTTGCTCCCATCATAGGTCGTAATGACACATTGTCTATTATATTCAGCATTTTTGCTCTTTGACAAGAGTCGCATTGTTGAACAAATTCTTTTGCATTAGCAAATAGAGTCGACCACTAGATGCCAGCCATCAATATAGTGTGGGCCATAGTTTCATGGAAGAAATGATCCCTTGCTAGACTAGTGTGCACTGGTTCCAAGATAGGAAGACATTCATCCTCATTGGCACATAGTCTAAGCTGCTGGTCCTTTCCTAGTCTGTAAAGTTGATGGCCAATTATCACATAGCTCGCTGCTCAGTCTCAATTTCTCTCTGTCTTGTTTTGATCACGTATTCTGGGAGTTGCCATTTTTTAAATATTCTATCAAATATTTAATCCACCTTGGTGCAAGGGATATCTGGAATAATGTGGCACATGGAATGACTACTTTTTCCTTGCATTGGGAACAATTGGTTACGTAAGCGTGGACATCTCTTTTCATGATAGGCCAGTAAACTCCTAACTGTTGGAATTAGGGTTGCAAAGAAACGCACACAACTTGGAGAAGACAAAGAAAGCTCAAGGCACACAATTGAGAGTGTGTTACTTAGTGTGCAATAGAAAGATAGATAGCCCTAGAGTGATGGGCGTATATACAATGCACAGGGGAAAAAACCTCCTAAAGAGGGACAAAATACCTCAATAGTCCTAGTGTGTTCATACACATCACTACCACATGTAGATGGTAACAAAGCCCCCCATAGAGTGATGCGGTGAATGAGAGCTGGCACATGAGTAAAGGGAAATGCCATGCCCTGAGGACATGATCAATCCACAAAGGGGAGTAAGCCCAAAGCTTTGCGGAAAGCTTCGAGCTTCTCAGGAGACAATGCGTTTGTGAAAAGATCTGCAAGGTTGTCATGTGTAAGCACATAAGCCAAGCTGATCTGTCCTGCTGAGAGCCTCTCCTTGACATAGTGGTAATGCACCTCAATGTGCTTTGTGCGAGCATGAAAAACTGGGTTCCTCGCAACTACCAATGCACTCTATCTGTTAGTGTAGATAGTGTTGGCAGTGTCATGCCCAATATCCAAATCAGCCATAAGGCGTTTCAGCCATACACACTCAATCGTGGAGTTAGCACAAATTGACGGCGCGTCAATCGGGTTCCTGGTTCGCAAGTTACTGCAGGTCAAAGTCGGGGACTATCCCTTGGGCTGTGGTTACGGACGCCTTCCTTGTGTTTTTTCGGCCTTGTCTGGTAGGCCTGGGAGAATTAGAGTGTGGTGGGCACGGGGGGGTTTGAAGTAGGGAATCAGCTCCGTTAGTTGAACTTTACAACTCTGAAATCCGATTACCGGGTGCGAGTCGGCAAGCAGACCAGCAATGTGGAAAAATGGTTTTTTATGGAGTGTTTTCAAGGGTTTTACAAAGCCTTGGAAGGCCTTGAGGCTACAGGCTGCCACGCGGCCCAGTGGGGCATAAACCCACATGCGCACCAAAGCCATCAGGTGGCGGGGTATAAGGGCCAGGGCGTTCGCCCTTTAGAGAGCATGAATGGGAGTCCCTTTGGAGCTCCATGAGCTCGTGGCCATGGCGGAGCGCTGAGCGCTGTGAGCTTGGTGGCGCGCGGCCCAGTGGTGCGCATCGCGGCAGTTTTGGATGGCAATCGGCAAGGCGGGGCGGCTCTGCCCGCGCGGGAGATGAGAGGGCAATGACGTGGCACCCGGTAGGGGTTGGAGCCGTTTCCCACTGTGCGGACCTCGAGGTCCCCCCGCCCAAAGGTTTTTGAAGGCAAGCTCGCGCTTAGGAGCAACGACGGCGCCGTCGTTGCTTCCTAAAGGGCTCCCACATGTGGGTGTGCAAGTGAGGCCTTGGGATGTGTTCAAATTGGTCAAAGCAAGGTCAATCCTCCCAAGGGGAGTGCCACATGTCGGCCTACCATGAAAAATGCTTAAAAACTCAAAAACGGGCCCAATAAAGGGGCAAAACTTTTTGTAACAAGGGGCTCTTTGTTTTTTTTGGACTGTACGTGTAGGAGAGCAAGTGAGAGAGAGAGTGAGAAGCTCAGAGGAGCATTTTAATGGAGTTTGGAAGCTATTAATGAACAACCCTCTTGGTCAATTGTACCGTGTTGCATCCCCCTTCCCCTTTTCTCTTTGTCCTCTCGTCTGTTGCCAGCCGCGGTGCCGTTGAAGCGTGTGTACGTCCGGATCGTTGGTGCTTTGCAAAAAAAGAGAGAGAGAGAGAGTAAGTGTATGTGCGGAGGGAGGCAGAGCAGGTGCAGTGAGGTGTGGATTCATTTTGCAATCTTGGAAAGCACACGTGCGCTTGGGAACTGTGCAAGTGAAGCGGATTATGTGCAAATTGTCGTTTTGAAGGTGTTTTTCAAGTGGATTGGGGTGTTGTGTTGACCTTGGGCTATAGAGAGGCACTTATGGTCATGCCGGGTGTCATCCCCCATTCCCCCCATCCATCTTCTGGTGCCCCCACGGAGGAGCACGCTGATTGGTCCCGTCAGTGAAGGAAAATACAAGTTTTCGCATAAGTAAGGATGGCGTCTTGAAGTTACGGTCCGATTTTTACAGGTGAAGAGAATCCAGACGAATGGCTTGAAGATTTTGAATTGTACATGTTGTCTTTGCGAATGCCTAATGAGGATAGCAAGATGCAAACCTTCCCTTTAGTGATTGTGGTTCGAAGTTTTGGAGATTGAGTCGAGACAGGCATGGCCGGCTCTACGGGCAAAATTTTTGCATGATTTTCATAAAGAAGCTTCTCCGGTCGAGATGGATGCGAAGCGAAAAGCTCTAAGACAAGATGTAGGTGAGGAATTTAGCTTGTTTCTGGATCGTTTTGAAGCATGTTGGGCAGAGTTAGCAGCAGCTATGCAGCTAGCCAATGGTGAGTACTTGAAATTGGATAAGTTTATGGCATGCTTACATCCAAAGGTGAGAGAGAAAGTGGACTTTGAAAGCCCAGAGAACTACTTAAAAAAAAGGTAGAGCAGGGCATAGCAGGTTATGAAGCGATGGCACTTGTTCAACCACAAAACCCTCGAGAGTCGACTCAAGAGGAAAATCAAGGGAATAGGGCTACGATTGCTATTCCACAGCAGTGGATACCTACGGTTCAAGATCTATCAGAGCAGATGCAAGAGCTTCGATTGAGTATAATGGACAGGGGACAGCCAAGAAGAGCAAGGGGAAGGGCAAGACCTCTACCTGCAAGATGCTATAATTGCGGCTAAGAAGGACATTATGCACCCGACTGTCCCCATCCGGTAAGGGAAAGAGGTGGTATCTACCCATTGTTTGGTAGAGGGTGAGGCCAAGCACAGTTTAGTGGCCCGAGGGAGCAGGTAGTCGAGAATCCAGTGCAGCAAGCTCAAACGGATGGCGGTGAAGTCCCTAGGGTGAACATCATTGGGGTGGATAAACAGGATGTCGAAGTGTTGGCTAACAAAAGAGCTAGAGTTGAAAGGGAGGCGAAAACTGAGCGGGAGACTAGAGCTCGTAAAGGCAAAGAAAAGGTAAACGAGGGGAAAGAAAAGCCTGAAACTAGCAAGAAAAGAAGGCGTCGCAGGATTAAACAAATAGATTTCCAGCTTGGATGCGGCCATCCAGAGTATGATTTGGTGAGTGATGTCCAAAGTCAAAGAGCTACTATTACTTTTGGACAGTTGTTGGCATTGAACCCAATGTTTGTTAAGATGGCACTGGTTGACTAGTGTTAGCACTAGGCTACCAAGGGGTAAAGGAAATGTACAAGCGGTGAAAAATATGGCACTCAGGGTAGGTAGCCCGACGGATGTTCTTCCTTTGGTGGATGCTGTCATCGAGAAAAGGATGCAGGTTCAAGCCTATATAGATGGCGGAGCACAGGTTTGCGTCATGGCAGAAGCTGCGATGAAGGAAACAGGGGTCAAGGCAATATCCAAGTCGAATGTGCGTATGAGGATGGCTGACCATGCTAAAGCTAGGTGTTTGGGATTGGCCCAAGATGTGAAAGTGAAAGTGATGGGCATAGAGTGCCTGATCGACTTCTTTGTGATGAAAGCTGGGGATAACGCATATCCTATCATCTTGGGTAGGCCGTGGTGTTAGGAAATAAAACGTAGCTAAATAGATAATTGAGTAGATTACTTAATGGAGAGAGATAGATTTACATACACGAGATTATAGAGTAGAGAGAGAGAGAGAGAGAGAGAGAGAGAGAGAGAGAGAGAGAGAGAGAGAGAGAGAGAGAGAGAGAGAGAGAGAGAGAGAGTACACACGATATACGTGGTTCACCCAATGTGGGCTACGTCCACGGGAAAGCAGCCACTCAATGGCTTTAGTACTTCAAAACAAGAAGTAATTTACAAAGGGATTATACCCTTAATGGAGCTCCCGCCTTGCTTCACTCTCACCACCTCACACTCACCTTGTTGCATCAACTTCACACTATGAAATGTGTGTAGAAATGGCCTCCTTTTATAGGCCAAAAAGGGCTGCCCTCTCTTATGAGAGACAGCCATGTGTAGCCACCCTTGTGCGAATAAGTCCAAATCGGACCCTCCAATCCGCCCATGTGTGGCCGCCCTTGAGAAGACAAGTCCGCTTTTGAATTCGGCCACCGGCCATCGGCCATTGACTTCCGACCACCGGCCATCGGCCATTGACTACCGGCCACCGGCCAATCCGACCGGTTGTTTTCCGACCACTTTCCGGCCACCGTCCGGCCATAATATTCCGGCGAAAAAAAAAGTATCGGGGGCCTCCGCCCCCGAGGCCTCTAAAGTTGCCCCTGATTCTTGTCCATGAAAATTTTGGTTTCCGGTGAGTGATTTTCCTTCACGCACGATGGCTTCTCCTCATAATGGGGGCCTTACAAATGTGCGCTTTTACCACAGAAAATTACAAGGCTAAATCAGGCTCCATACTTAACAATCTCCCACTTGGAGACTGATCTCCAAACCAAACCTGTGACTGCTTTCCATTCTGGCTTCTTATCCTTGAATGCCGATTGAAGATGAGCAAAAGCTCAACTTCTCCTTGTTGACCACCTTTGTAAACATGTCTGCAAGATTTTCACTTGTATGCACCTTTCCTAGCTTTAGCTGTCCCTCTTCCAAAAGAGTGCGTATGAAGTGATATCTCACCTCAATGTGCTTTGTCCTTGAATGAAAGGCTAAGTTCTTCGCAAGATGGATAGCGCTTTGGCTATCACTGTACAAGACACAATTGACTTGTTTGAATCCAAGCTCTTCTAAGAATTTGTGAAGCCACATAATTTCTTTGCTTGCCTCCGTCATTGCTACATACTCTGCTCCCGTTGTAGAAAGTGAAACCACTTTCTGCAGCTTTGAAGCCCAGCTTGCTGCTGTGCCTCCAACCGTGAACACATAGCCAGTAGTGCTCCTTCGAGTATCTTTGTCACCTGCCATATCTGCATAAGCATACCCTTCTAGAAAAATATCAGTTCCTCCAAAAGACAAAGCATTTATTGTTGTGCCTTTTAGATACCTAAGTATCCACTTCACAGCTTGCCAATGCTCTTTACCTGGGTTGTCCATGAACCTACTCACAAGTCCCACTGCATGTGCAATGTCTGGCCTTGTCCATACCATAGCATACATTAGAGAACCTACCGCTGCAGCATATGGAACTTTAGACATATAGGCTATCTCCTCTTGTGTCTTTGGATACATATCCTTCGTTAGTTTAAAATGACCAGCCAAAGGTGTAGAAACTGGTTTTTCATTTTGCATTGCAAACCTTTCTAGTACCTTCTTGATGTAATCTTCTTGAGATAGCTTTATTGTCTTCTTCGTCCTGTCCCTTGATATTTTCATACCAAGTATCCTCTTTGCAGCACCTAAATCTTTCATTGAAAAAGATTTGGACGGCTCCTCTTTTAGGTCTTTGATGTCCTGCATGTTAGCACTTGCAATCAACATGTCATCAACATACAACATTAGGATGATGAATTTCCCATCTCCCAAATTCTCGTGTAGGACGCAGTGATCCGAGTTGCATCTTGTGAATCCATGATCCAACATCCATCGATCAAACTTCAAGTACCATTGTCTTGATGCTTGCTTTAAACCTACAAGCTCTTCTTTAATCTGCAAACCATTTTCTCCTTACCTTTTACTTCATACCCCTTTGGTTGAAGCATGTAGATTTCCTCCTCTAAGTCACCGTGAGGGAATGCCGTATTTACATCCATTTGCTCGAGGTTTAGATCATGAGCAACCACAAGGCTTAAGACAAGCCTAATTGAGTTCATTTTTACAACAAAAGAAAATATTTCATTGAAGTCAATACCTTTCTTTTGAGAAAAACCTTTTACCACAAGCCTAGACTTGTACCTTTTCTTCCCACCTTCTTCTTCCTTTAGCTTGTACACCCATTTGTTTTGAAGTGCCCGCTGACGGGAGCAAAGCGAACTCCGAACCCCCGACGGCCTCTAAAACACCGGGGACCGAATGGAGCGCCTCGAGCCTGTCATGGTAAAGCAAACAGGGGGCACCACCTAGCTTCAGCGGCTAGGACGCAAACAACACACCACCATAACAAAGTTTTCATCCAAGAGAGATGGATGCTTGGGAGTAATGATGAAGAGGAAAGGGAATGAGATCAAGTGAGAGAGAGAGAGAGAGAGAGTGAGAGTGAGGGAGGGGGTATAGCGGCTTAGTACTTAGGCACCACAAAAGGATGGCGAATCCACACACCCTTCACACATACGCAAGCTCACTCCAAACACAAAACTAGGTGGCGATTCCGCACACCTCACATGGGCAAAACATTGCAAGAAAACATACTCACAAAACCTCAAGCTTTATTTAGAGAATAAGGCGATGAAATGGGGAGCATAGGGTAGGGGGATGAGAAGGGAGAGCATGGTAGAGCACATGGCGGATAGGTGGGAGTTGATGGCGAAGACTCGCACGAGGGTTACGGCCATCATCCTTCATTTAGTTTCCCTTCATCTTCCATAGCCCAAGGGTGTAGAGGTCATGCGTAAGACGAGCATGGTGATTGCGGTGATGGTGATGGTGTGTGTGTGTGTGTGTGTGTGTGCACTAGGCACACACAGTGCATAGTGTACTCTTTGGTGATGGTGTGTGTCTGTTTAGTGTGATGGTGACCCCTCTTTATATAGGGGAGGAGGGGGGAGAAATTCTAGAATTTAGAAATGAAGAAATCATTATCTACATAGGCCATGTGACTGTGGGCCCCACTTGTCTGGCTGTGTGTATATGTGCCAGAATAGCAGTCTCATGAGAGAGAGACTAAGAGAGAGAGATGGGTTGATGAAAAAAAGTGAGAGGTGACATGGAGAATAAAGTAATTACAAGAGGGGAGAGAGGGGAGTGTGTTCAGAGGTGAATCTGTGTGCAGATGTGTGTGAACATAAGAAAAATCAGGTAACCACCGGGTGGGGATGGGTCTGTGGGCACCTTTTTCAGTGAAACTGAGTGTGTGTGAGTGTGGGGGAGGTTATTTAGCTACAAGACAAGAGACATGGCGCCCTTTAGAGAGAGAGGGGGGTATTTGGGTCATGGGATATGATAGGAGAGAGAAAGGGGGGGGGTGGGGTATACTATTTTGGAAGACATCATAAGTTGCATGTGAGTTAGGGTGCATTATTGGTGAGTTAGAATGCATTATTGGTGAGAGGTGGGGTAGCTTGAGGGGAGAGAGAAAGGACAAGGGGAAGAGAGAGGGGGTTGACCTTTTGAGTGGAGGAGAGGAAAAGGGACACACGGCGGGGCAACAGTGAAGAAAAAGGAGGCAAGGTGGGGGTGGGCTGCCCCGCAGGCATGATGTGGCCAATTTTACCTTTCTCATATATTTACATAATCATACTTTATTTTTTTCTTACTTTTTCAAATGCCTTTTATCACTCCCTCCCTAAGAGGGGGTTTTCATGGGGTGGGGATGAGAGAAGAGGGGTATGGGAGCTTGGCTTGTGAAAATCCCCCATCATTAGTCCTCCCCTTTTGGCTAGAGGCATTCATGCCTCTAGCTCATCTGTTTCTTCTTCCGCTTAGCTGTAGGATCCGATATCGAGTTGCCTTCTGAACTATCCATTCCATTTGGCCATTGGTGAGATTTCTGGGATATTCGTTAATCTATAACAAGTCCGGGTGGTAGCTTGTTTCTTGGAATAGTGTCGGTTGATTAAAGGGGAAGCCCATGGCTTCCAGAACTTTGTGCCAGTGTCCTCCTGGATCCCAAGTGAAAAATAGGATCATTGTCTGCAGTGTCCGAATAATAAAATTTGCATGCCAAATTGGACCAAATTTGTAACCACCAGTAGCGAGAGGGGAAATGAGCATCTTGGCTCCTGCAAAGACAGAACCGAAAATTATGATTCCCAAAAGTGTACGAAGAATCCACCATATATGGCCGCCTTGTTGGTGTGGTGAGCTCAAGTTGTCTTCAGAGTCCTGCTTACTGCCATGACTAGAAAAAACTGCAGGCATATCATGCTTCTTTTGGGTGTGCTCAAACATGTCAGCTTCCTTTATTGATGCTAATAGCAAGCCACCTACCTTGCGGCTTAAATACAAGCGTAATTCACTTACCTTTCTCCAAAGAGAGGATGCACTATTTGTAAAAAATTGTACCAAATTGCGAAGGAGGTCTTCATTCTTGCATTCTATCAGGCTTTTGTCTATCCATGGCTCCTTAGCTCTTATCTCAATGCTGATCTTCTCTCTATACGTTATAGTGGCTAGCCATAGCCATAGGTCTGATGCATCCCATGCAAACACAATGTTGTGTTGTGGAGGAGTTTGGAACATCCTTAAAAGGTTGGCAACATATTGATCATCAAACTTACTATGAACATCCTCACATATACTGGAGGCATTACCCATCTCCAAGTTTATAACACCCTTCAGTAGACTAGAGGCATTACCCATCTCTAAGTCTATAACACTACACAATAAAGTCTTGCTCGGCTGCCAAGCCTCTGGATCAATATCCAACTCCAAACCTTCAGTCATAATTACCTCTTCATTATGGTCCTCTAGTGAAACTACCTTGATGCAAGATTCCTTTAGCTTGCTACACTGTCCTGGGTCCATGCTGGTGCACAGGCTTCCGTTTTCATGCTTCGTGCTCGTTCCATGATTGTCCTGTTCATCCTTTCCGAAATCCCATTTTGTTGAGGTGTCCTTGGGGTTGTCCTTTGCCTACGAATGCCATTGCTAGCACAAAAGATTTCAAAAGCTTGGTTGCAATATTCGCCTCCATTGTCGGATCTGAGGCATTTAACGTTGGTACCTGTTTCATTCTCCACAAAGGCTTTCCACCTTTGATATATGGAAAATACATCGGATTTATTCTTCATGACATAAACCCATGTTTTTCTAGTCGCATCGTCTATGAATGTTACATAGTATAATGAGCCACCAAGTGATGGTGTACTTGCAGTACCCCAAACATCAGAATGAACCAACTCAAGTTTTTTATTTTTTCTTTCATTTCCTGAATTTTGAAATTTTACCCTCTTTTGTTTACCATAAACACAATCTTCACAGAACTCTAAGTCCACTTCTTTCAAACTTGGTAGAAGCTTCTTTGTTTGAAGGATTTGCATTCCTTTGGCACTCATATGCCCAAGTCGGTAGTGCCACACCGCACTGTCAACTTCTGTAGTTGCTGCACAAGCTGAAGGTTGCGTGCTAACAGTACACAAGTAAAGTGTACCGACTTTTTCACCCTTGGCAACCACCAAAGATCGCTTTGAGATCTTCCACCGTTTGTTTCCGAATGCAATGTTGTGACCTTCATCGTCCAATTGTCCTGTAGAGATCAAATTTTTGCGAAGAGAAGGAACATGCCTAACATCTTTAAGCTTCCATTCATTTCCGTTAGCAGTTTTGATAGAAACTATACCTTTGCCGACAATCTCACAAGCTTCATCATCTCCCAAGTATACATACCCAAAATTACCTTTGGTGTAGTCTTGGAAATGTTGCTTGTGTGGTGTCGCATGGAATGAAGCCCCGGAATCTACTATCCAGGAATTAGACACATTGTCTAATGAGAGAATTAGAGCATCTTGCTCTACTTTACCTACCACATTGGCCTCCGATGTTGGCTTGTTGTCTTGAGACTCTGTCTCCTTCTTCTTCTTGGACCAGCAATCCTTCTTGACGTGGCCTTTCTTGCCGCAGTTCCAACATTCAAGAACTAACTTTGTGCGTGACTTGCTCCGCCTTGAGCGATCACGACCCTTTTGGTTTTTGAACCTCTCCTTAGGCCTTCCTCTTGTTTCCACTGATAGTGCAGCACTTGATGATTCTCCTGTGCTTCTCCCTCGCATTTCCTCGCTTAGGAGAACACCCACAACATCATCAAACTTAAGAGTATTTGTGCCAGAGATAGAATTACTTACAGCCATCACAAGGCTGTCCCAACTATCCGGTAGAGATGATAGTATAAGGAGAGCTCGCACTTCGTCATCGAAATTGATTTTCACTGATCGAAGTTGACTTATGTTTGTGTTAAAGTCATTTAGGTGTTCTGCAACTGAACCATTCTCTGCCATCTTTAGATTGAACAAGCGCTTCATAAGAAATACCTTATTGGATGCCGATGGTTTCTCGTAGAAGTCGTCAAGTGACTTCATCAAGTCCTCCGTGGTCTTCATCTCCGAAACATTGAAGGCCACCGTTGACGCCAAGCTTAACCGGATTGTTCCCAGTGCCTTTCAATCAAGGGCAATCCATGCTTCATCTGCCATTGTTGCGGGCTTCTTCGCAAGACCGCCTAGTGGAAAATAGAGGTCCTTCTGGTAGAGATAGTCTTCAATCTGCATCTTCCAATGTTGGTAGTTTTTGCCGTTGAACTTCTCAATCTTGAGCTTCCCTTCCTCCGCCATAACTCCCACTCAATTCAAGGAATTCTTTCCTTGAGATAATTTAGCTACGAGAAAACCTTGCTCTGATACCAGTTGTTAGGAAATAAGACGTAGCTAAATAGATAATTGAGTAGATTACTTAATGGAGAGAGACAGATTTACATACACGAGATTATAGAGTAGAGAGAGAGAGAGAGAGAGAGAGAGAGAGAGAGAGAGAGAGAGAGAGAGAGAGAGTACACATGATATACGTGGTTCACCCAATGTGGGCTACGTCCACGGGAAAGCAGCCACTCAATGGCTTTAGTACTTCAAAACAAGAAGTAATTTACAAAGGGATTATACCCTTAATGGAGCTCCCGCCTTGCTTCACTCTCACCACCTCACACTCACCTTGTTGCATCAACTTTACACTATGAAATGTGTGTAGAAATGGCCTCCTTTTATAGGCCAAAAGGGCTGCCCTCTCTTATGAGAGACAGCCCTGTGTAGCCGCCCTCTTGCGAATAAGTCCAAATCGGGCGGACCCTCCAATCCGCCCATGTGTGGCCACCCTTGAGAAGACAAGTCCGCTTTTGAATTCGGCCACCGGCCACCGGCCATTGACTTCCGACCACTGGCCATCGGCCATTGACTACCGGCCACCGGCCAATCTGACCGGTTGTTTTCCGACCACTTTCCGGCCGCCGTCCGACCATAATATTCCGGCAAAAAAAAAAGTCTCGGGGGCCTCCGCCCCCAAGCCCTCTAAAGTTGCCCCTGATTCTTGTCCGTGAAAATTTTTGTTTCCGGTGAGTGATTTTCCTTCACGCACGATGGCTTCTCCTTATAATGGGGGCCTTACAAATGTGCGCTTTTACCACAAAAAATTACAAGGGTAAATCAGGCTCCATACTTAACAGGTGGCTGTTGGCAATAGGTGCCAAACAGGATTGGGAAAGTAAAGTGTTTACCCTACCTGATAAAGAGAAAGGAAGACAAGTGGTGCTGGATCTGAAGACCAAGGAAAGCCATTTTCATCCAATAGCGGCTAGAGACGAAGAGGACAACACCAGTTATGAGTATGAGACTGAAATGGCCTATGATGAGGGCTATACAGATACGGAGGAAGAAGAAAGCGAGGATGACATTCTCAAGATTGATGGTGACTTGTTTGGGGTCACTATGGAAGAACCTTGTGTGAAAGAGGAGGTGCAAGCACAGGTGCATGCCATGGTACTGAAGAGGTGATCAATATGCTAAATGGAGACTTGACCAAGGAGGAGAAAGAAAGCTATGTCGAGTTGTGTGCATCTTTTCCAAACCTATTTGCAAAGGAGTATAAAGATTTGAGAGGAGCCAAGGGTGTTGAACACAAAATAGCCCTCAAAGAAGGATACAAACCCAAGGCGCAAAAGCTAAGGAGATTAGGTGAAATTCAAAAGGAAGCCCTTTGGCAGGAGATTAATCAGTTACCGGATGCAGGTATTATATACCTCATGAAGAAATCAGAGTGGGTTTCCCCGGTGGTTATCACTCCTAAAACGAATGGGAGATGGCGGGTGTGTGTCGACTATAAGCCATTGAATGCTGCGACCAAGAGGAATCACTACCCATTGCCGTTTCAGGATGAGATTTTGAATCAGGTGGCTGGACATGAGAGGTATTCCATTATGGATGGGTTTTCAGGTTACTTTCAAATAGGTATTGCTCTTGAAGACCAACTGAAGACGACATTCATATCTCCATGGGGTTGCTTTGCCTATCGCAGGATGCCGTTTGGTTTGGTGAATGCCTATGCCACATTCCAAGACTGGATGAATAGGGTGTTCGGTCCCTATTTGGGTAGGTTCATTAGATTTTTCATGGATGACATCGGATGTTATAGCTCAAGGGCGGATCATCTATCAAAGCTACGACTATGTTTTCAGAGGCTGGATGAAGAGGGAGGCCAGTTGAACCCCAAAAAGTGCAAATTAGCACAACCCCAAGCATCATTATTGGGCCATGTGGTGTCACAAAATGGGATTGAAGCAGATCCAAAAAAGGTTAAGGCTCTAGTCTTGATGGAGCCTCCTCCCAGTGCACAGGCTTTGGCGTCGTTCGTGCACAGGCTGAAATATCTGTCAAGGTTTTTTTGGATGTTGTCGCAGTATGTATACCCCCTTCAAAAAAGGGCGTAGCTAGTTCATGGTTTTAAATGGGATGAAGAGGCTCAAGTAGCTTTTGACAGGGTGAAAGAAATTTTGTGTCAACTACCTACAGTGTGTCCTCCCAATCATGAAGGTGATTTTTATGTTGCCATGACGGTAGGTACTGTGGTCATTGGGGCAGTACTATTGCAAAAGGTGGGAAGGAGCTATAAACCTATTTATTTTGAAAGCAGGGTGATAAGTACTAGGGAGGCATACACTGAAGCCGAACAGTGGGTGATGGCCTTGGTTTTTGCTTGCAGGAAGTTCAAGGTATATCTCATCGTGCGAAAGTTTTTTGTGCTAACGGCCAATAAATTATTGCCAGAAGTAGTGTTACACTTGAAACCAAGGAAACGGATCATGAAATGGGTGATAGAACTACAAGAATTTGAGTTTGAATTCAAAGTTGACCATACGAGTCGGTCTCACCTGGCAGATATTCTAGTCAGCAAGGCGGTTGATTTGCCAATCTATCCCAGGGTGGTGCGGGGTGAGACCAAGGAGGAGCCTGACTTAGCGGAAGCTTTTACCATGTGGTTTGATGGAGCATATAGAAGGGTAATACAAAAAGCAGGTGGAGGTGTGGTGATACGAGATCCATGCAATAGGATGATCTTTTCAAAAGCCTACGACTTGGAGGATGTGCATACCAATAATGAGGTGGAGTATTTTACCCTCCATTTAGGTTTGAAACAGTGTGTCAAGTTTGGTATATCGAGGTTGGTGGTGAAAGGTGATGCGCTGTTAGTCATCAAGCAGTTATTGGGCCAATGGCAGGTAAAGTGGGATTCATTAAAGCATTGGTTCTATGCCATCAAAAAGTTGCTGAAATTTTTTGAGGAGGTTCAGTTCAAGCATGTTAGAAGAGAGTAGAACTAAGAAGCAGATCAGCTCGCAAGCAGCAAAGTACAAGTGCAGGTTGCAGGTATATATGTGGCCCCAACCACCTATGCTGGTCGTGAAACCTTGAAAGAGATTGAAGACTTTTTGAATACCGGTCAGTGCTCTGAAAGGTTGTCGAAGCTACAAAAGCGGAGGGTAGTACAAAAATCTCGCAAGTTTACACTAATAGGGGAGGATCTTATGACCTATGGACGGGATGAAGTGCTGCGAAGGGTACTTTATAAGGAAGAAATTGGTATGGTGCTGCAGCAATGTCATGAGGAAAGTGGGCATCAAGGTAAAGACCAGGTTTTGTTTCGAATCTTGAGAGCAGGTTTTTGGTGGCCGTCGATAGTACGTGATGTGCACCATTGGTGCAAAACCTGCCATGAATGTCAGACTATGGGTGAGAGGAGGCTGATAGCCGAATCGCATGGAGCTATCATTGCCCAAGATGCTTTTGAGAAGTGTGGCTTGGATGCCATTGGTCCACTCCCAAAGTCGGCAAGCGGTAAAAAATACATTATAGTGGCGATTGACTACCTTACCAGGTGGGTCGAGGCCAAAGCTGTCAAAGAGGTAAATGCAAATGTGGTAGCTCAGTTTGTGTTTGACAGCATTTGTTGCCGTTTTGGTGTTCCATGGGTGCTGATCTTTGACAGATCTTCGGGAACACCAACTTTACGCTAAAGAGAGCAAGTGCACCTTTTGCTCACCAAAGGTCAATTATCTTGGATTTTTCATATCGGCCGAAGGGATTTCAGTGGACCCAGACAAAGTCAAGGATATTGTTGATTGGCCTCAACCATCCACCATCAGTGAAGTAAGAGGATTTATTGGGATAACGGATGGTATAGTATTTTTGTCAAGGATTATGCACGTACTGCTGCACCTTTGACGGAACTCCTGAAGAAAGGAATGAGGATCAAATGAAAGACCGAGCACGAGTCTAGCTTTGCTAAGCTAAAATAATTCTTGGTCTCAGCTCCTATTTTAAAGCTTCCAGATTTCAGTAAGGAATTTGAAGTAGCGATCGATGCTAGCAAATTTGCTTTAGGCGGAGTTCTTACTCAAGAAGGAAGACCGGTGGCGTATACTTCGCGAAAGCTGAGGGATCATGAGAAGAATTATCCTAATCATGATTTGGAACTTTTAGCGGTTATACATGCGCTGAAGTTGTGGAGACATTATCTTCTTGGACGCAAGTTTCAGCTAGTTACAGACCACAAGAGCTTAAAATGGATTTTTACTCAACCTATTCTCCATATGCGACAACGACGATGGATAGAGCTTTTACAAGAATATGACCTTGACATAAAGTATAGACCAGGGAAGGAAAATGCAGTTGCGGATGGACTTAGCCGAAATCTTTTCTCGGAGATATCTCTATTGCAAATAACCCTATCTGGGACAGAATCAAAGAAGCTTCTTTGGTAGATCCAGAATACCAGCGTATAGTATCATTAGTCCAGCAGAATAAGATGCCTGAAGCTAAAGATTACTCTCTTATCGGAGACCCAGCTTTAAAGAAGGCTATTTTGTATGAAGCACACGATAGCCCTACATCTGGACATCCAGGTTATGCTAAGACTCTTCATGCTGTCAGGAGGAGTTACTTTTGGTCTGGAATGAAAGGAGACATACTTCGCTATGTGAGGCAATGTCTTTCTTGTCAGCGGATAAAAGCCAAAAGAATCAAGTTACAAGGCAACTTCAACCTCTTGACATACCCCAGATGAAATGGGAATGCATCAATATGGACTTCGTTACAGGATTACCTTCTACAAGAGGTTATGATTCTGTTTTCGTGGTTGTTGATATGCTCACGAAAGTGGCTCATCTAATACCCGTAAAGACAACCTTTACAGCTTCAGATATTAGCCAGGCTTTGGCTATTGTCAGTTGATCGACTTGTGCTTGGTCTTGTCATAGGTTATCGCCATGGATTTGTCATGTACATCATTGTCAGGGTTTGTGCTTTTCCATACAAAGTTTGATGGTTCAAACTTTGAACATTGGAAAGCGGGTATGCATGATGCATTGACTCAGTTGGGCCAAGTGTTGCCACTATAGGGCATGGATGCTAGGCCAGAGTCTATGACTTACGATGAGTGGGAGGACTTGGATGAGCTTGCACGTTCGACGATCATGTTACACCTTGGTGAGTCCGTCGATCGCATTGGTTTGGATGCATGTACAACTAGAGAGTTATGGCAAAGATTGTGCAATGCTTTTGGCACAAATGAGTCTAGAGAGATACCTACAATCAAAGGACGATCTTGCAGACATAGAGATGTTGTGTGTTGGCATTGTGGTCATACAGGGCATGTACGTAGGCGTTTTTTTCGACGGATGAGACAGCGTAGGAGACAACACAAGAGGGATGCTATCACTTTGGATGATGTGGGAGCAGATGTAGCATAAGTGGCTACGCATGACAGAGATGTTGACTTTGCTTCCATGTTTACTCTTGAATTTCTTATGTCGGTTTGTGACGACACATTACCTTCACATTGGATACTAGATGTGAGTGCTAGGTTTCACGTCACGCCGAGTCGTGAGTGGTTTAGCACATATGCTAGTGGTATGCTTGGACATGTGTGTCTAGCTGATGGTTCAATGCATGACATAGTTGGTGCAGGAGATGTCAGACTATCATTGCCGAGTGGTGCATCATATGTGTTGCGAGATGTACGCCATGTGCTAGGTTTGACACAGAGATTCATCTCTATGAGTTAGTTATTACGAAACAACGGATGCTAGGTAGTGCTGGATGAGCACAGTTTGCGATTGTATCATGGACAACTAGTCATAGCTAGAGGTGCTAGTGTTGGCACGATTCATGTGATGCGAGTACGTCATGTGTGATACGGCACAGTTTTTGTGAGTAACGCAGCCATGGAGAGAGACGAGGCATGTCTCCTTTGTAGATAGGTTGCATGATGCTCCAGTTTGTGAGCATGTTGAGCCAGTTGTACAGATATTTGTGCAACAACGCATGTCATTCGTGGATATGATGACGGATATGGATGGCTTGAGTGCTGAGGATTCAGCCGTGATTCAGTCATTCATGGATATACTTAGGCCAGAGGCTGATGTATGTGAGTTAGAGCTAGGCATTGCTCTTACCACACAAGGTTTGGGACAGATAGATGCTCTTGGTGCGCATGTGACATGCGATGGACACAAGGATGGATTCCAGGGATCGGAGTTCGGGTGTAAGGGTGATTTCCATGCGTGGAGTTCTGAGCCATATTTGACTGAGATGGTCAAATTGGCAGATATTGCTAGGATTGCATCAGCATTCGGGAGTCTCATGTACGGGATACTCATCTTGAGACCCGACATTGCATTTGCAGTGGGAGCAGTTAGTCGTGGAGTGACTGACGTTGGCCTTGAGCATAGGGGTACTTTGCAGTGTATGGTGAGATACCTACAGGATGTGTGCGGCTTTAGTGAGGAGTATGGTGTCGATCGCTCTGTGCTTCCTCTACGATTAGCTCTGGATGCACATAGATTCAGTGAGCCAGTGGGCGTTGGTTGAGGTCATACTTGTGATGGCCTTATACAGGTTTTGTACGGTTTTCTTTTCTCTCTCACGGCCACATTGGCCTTTACGTGGGAGGTTGTTGGGGTAAAGCCCCATGTGGCCGTTTAGGCTAGGTGCCCACCCACTATACTTATTCATTATGTACATAATAGAATAAGGGGGCTCACATGTATAGAGTGAGTTTCACCCCCTACAAACACAAGGTCTCCTCTTCTCCTCTCTCTTCCATCGCTCCACACACTCACACACGCTCTCGCTCGCGCACTTCAGCCCTAACTGAACCATCCTTTGGAAACTTCAAATGTTGCATCTTACCCAAAATAGAGCCTTCACAAACATGTTTGGCAGGTGCTTCAAGAGGTGGCAAAGAAGCAACCATATCAGATTTCTGCAAACGCAGCAAACTGGCAAAATTCAGATGACCAAAACGTGCATGCCAAAGTTTTGCATCTAAAATAGCCCTTGAATCTACAACTGCATTTGAAAAATTTTTTCCACACTTGTCATACAAAGTGAGATTATTAGCCCATGGCACAAAAGCCCAGATGCAACAATTTCATCACCAAAACTGGGATCATAAACTGTACATTTGTCATCCACAAATTTGACTACAAGTCCAAGTCTAGCAAGTGC
Organism: Adiantum capillus-veneris; assembly: GCF_014529385.1. Lineage (NCBI taxonomy): Eukaryota > Viridiplantae > Streptophyta > Polypodiopsida > Polypodiales > Pteridaceae > Adiantum > Adiantum capillus-veneris. The sequence continues at coordinate 17,745,578 of NC_140949.1, read as the reverse complement.
AGATACAGACAAAAGATTCTTATTGATCCCAGGTACATAAAGTGCATCAACAAGTGTGAAAGGACTGCCATTTGCAGCAGAAAGCACAATCTTTCCAACTCCCTGAACCGGATACGAGGCATTGTTGGCACAAGTGACTGAATTCCCATGAGGGACAAACTCAAGAGAGGTGAACAATTCACGATGTGAGGTAATGTGCTTTGTAGCACCTCTGTCAAAATACCACACATGTGAATCTGCAGCAATTGACATGCATGCATCATGGATAGTAGGATTGTAAGTGCACTCTGCACTAAAATCCCATTCTGCATCGACGTCAGCATCACAGTCTCCTTTCACAGTAGACTCAACAATGGATGCATTGGTAGTGGAACCGGCATTTGCAGTGGAACCACCCTCTTTCTTCTTAGCCTCTTTGGCCTTCAACTTATGACATTGCTTGATCAAGTGATCATTAGCCTTATAATAATAGCAACGGATCTTCTTTTTGCCCTTATCACCAAAATTGCTAGAAGAAGCGCTGCCAGCAGAAGCATTGGGAACAAAAGTTTTGCCATTCGCAGCAAAACCATAAGAAGTGCCTGCATTACTGTTACCACCTTTTCTTTGAGAAGCAATAAAAGCCTATTCAACTGCACGCTGCCTAGTCCTGTTTTTTTTTGGAAAGTGACTCTTGTAGCAGCAATGTGCATAATGCATCAAACTTGAAAACTTCAGGATTTCCTTGGGTCATAAGTCTCCAAGTACTAGAAAACATCTGGTAAGAATCTGGTAAGGCATCAAGAACAATCTGCACAAGGGAAGTGTCTGAAATGACTTCACCTATAGAAACAAGTTGCTCATTGATATCCTTCAAACCACAGCAAGGAAAGTGTTCTATCATCTACCTCATGCATAATCTTCGAATCCAGCTCTTTACGTAGCAAAGCAATTTTAGCCTCATTGCGACTTGCATAAAGACTAGCCAAAATATCCCAAGCCTGTTTTGCAGACTTTGCTGGATGAATGCGAGGAACAATGGTGCGCTTCACAGACAACGCAATCAATGCATGAGCCTACACATCCTTTACATCCCAATGAGATTGTTCTCCCGTAGGCAAAACAACTCTAATAGCAGCAATCCTTGGAGCAAGACCTGGCACTTACGAACGTTTGGCAAAGCTCACTGGAATCAGAGAAAATGAGCATGCGTGTGCTGGAGCTGCTGCTGGCGACTAAGCCTGGGAGGATGGGACCTGCTATGATACCAATTGTTGGAATTAGGGCTGCAGAGAAATGCACACAGCTTGGAGAAGATGAAGGAAGCTCAAGGCACACAACTCGGAGTGTGTTACTTAGTGTGCAATAGAAATATAGATAGCCCTAGAGTGATGGGTGTATATACAATGGACGGGGAAAAAACCTCCTAAAGAGGGAAAAAATACCTCGGCGGTCCTAGTGTGTTCACACACATCACTACCACATGTAGATGGTAACACTAGCCAGGTTAATCATCACAAAATTAGGTATTTTGCAAAATAAATCCCTACTACCATGGTATGAGCTTGATTCAAGTAGTTTGCTTGTTTCCCAAGGCTAATGCATAGAAGTAGAATCCCTTCTTTGTTTTTCCAATACAATCTTCCAACCAACAACTGATACAAAGCTATTGCTGGATCAATTGTGGTGTAATTGGAAGTGGGATTTGTGAGTCTACTTGAGCTATAGTCATAGAAAAGGCAAGATCTTACGACCATTTAGGAATCATTTCTACTAAGAATAGGTAAGCATATGAAAAGTCATTGTCTACTCCTTTTGAAGATTCCCACACGGAGGTTCCCCCAAAGTGATTCTTGACAGTTTATCTGCTCGCTGATGAGTGGTGCCCTTCTTGACTTCCATTGTGAAATCAAACTCTAGTAGGATGATAAACCATTTTTCTATCCTACATGTGTTGCATGTCTTGTTAACCAAATAGAGTATGGCTTGGTGATCCACAAAAAAGACAAACTTATTAGCTAATAAGTAGTGTTAGAATTTTTTAACCGCATATAGCATTCCAAGGCCTTTCCTTTCAATTGTGATGTAGTTCTTTTCTGCTAGGTTTAGCTACCTGCTAGCATAAGAGATAGGAAAATCCATTGTTCATCTCCTGGTTGAGATAATATGAAACCAATATCAAAATTTGAAGCGTCGACATCCACATAGAAAACTTTGTTTGAATATGGGGTCTTGAATATTGGTGTTGATGGCAAAGGCTTGCTTAAGCTTTTGAAAGGAAGCTTCACATTCCTTTGTTGATTCAAAGTGAGTAATAAGTCATGCATACAAATCTACAGTAATAGCCACAATTCCCCATAAATTCTTGAACTTCATTGACACTTATTGGTTTAGGCATTTTAGCAATTGATGCCCCTTTCTCCATGTTAGTAGTGTTGAGATGTCGAGCTCTACATCTTGAGCTGGCATCCACTACGGGTCTTGGCCGCTTACGGCATTTACTCACTGGCGTGTTAGGTGACCGACACGGAGGATCTCTGCCAGTGATTCTACAGCTGGACTACACTTATAGTACCAGCCTAGTACGCTTCTAGTGTGTTCACACTTAGTGACCGCATGTACATATGTGCTACTTTTCAGCTCTAGCACTTAGTCATTTTGTACTCTCTTTTCTGTGAGAAGAAGAAGTTTTCCATCTCTGTGTGCTTTGTGCTTGTCTTGTGTAGCTCTCTTGCATCCTCATTCTTTACATGGTATCAGAGCCTGGTGCAAGCAAGAGAGGCTAAGAGAGCAAGAGCATCACAATCCCTTCGTTCGCAATCCACGACCAGATGCCGAAGGCGCCCCGCACAACGGAAAATTTTTTAGGTGTTTTTCGTACAAGTTTCTGAACGGGTCTCCAAAGTGCAGTACACAGAGATTTACTGTACAAGTACAGTGGTTGTATGTACGCTTGATTGTGGACACTCGTTGAGTGTAGAAAGCGTTACAGGTACCACGATAGCAGGTTCAGTAGATTTGCAAGTTTTTGCAAATTGTAGCTATTTTGTCTTAGTGCTTCAAGATGTCTGACGGTTTCAGTCAGATTGTCACTGAGAATCTTGAGAAAAATAACTACCCTGCATGGAAGTTCAGAATAACAAATTTCCTAAAAGGAAAAGGTTATTGGGACTATGTAGAAGGAGACAATGAAAAGGAACTAGAGATTCCCGAGGCAAATGCTACAGCAGAACAAAGAAAAGCTTTGAGGGACTGGCAACAAGGCCAGAGCAAAGTGATGTATTGGATTTCTATGAGCATCACAGATGGCATGATGGGCTATCTACAAGATGCTGAAACCCCCACCATTGCATGGAAAAACTTAGGTAAGGTGTTCGAGGTGAACACCAAGGCCAGGAAGCTTCAACTAAAGTCGGAGCTAAATCAGGTTAAGAGGAAACAACCTCTCCATCAATGATTATGCTTTGAAGATCAAGAGTATCATTGAGGCTCTTGGATCTATTAAAGTCTCAGTGGAAGATGATGACATTGTCCATGCATGCTTGGATGGCCTAGGAGATGAATATGTACATTTCATGTCTTCCATGAATACAAGAGACGACATCCCCGTGTTCCAAGATTTGATTTCTATGCTTATTCTTGAGGAGAAGAACCTTGACACATCTTCTTCTCATGGAAGAAATAATTCTGAACATGCCTTCTATTCTAACTCCAACAGAGGTAGAGGTAGAGGTCGTGGTCGAGGCCTAAGTGGTTGCAGGGGCCAATTTCGAGAAGGTCAATCAAATCAAAACAATACAGGTGGTAGGGGAAACCAGTCTCAAGGAAGGGGGAGTCAAAGAGGTCGTGGTGCATGATCCAGCAGGCAGCAACATACTGCAGATAGCAAAAAATGCTGGACTTGTGGTGAAAGAGGTCACATGTCACGTGACTGTCCAAACTCCAAAGGGAAAAGCAAGTGGAAAGAGAGAACATGGCAACTATGCATCTACTAACAGAGATGCAGATGACAACAAAAATGAGCACATGTTTGTTATGCAGCATGTAATGAATACAATGACTGCAGAGAATTCCACCCAAGATGATGTTTAGTATGTGGATTCAGGTGCCTCTAATCACATGACGTCTCATGGAGAGTGGTTTAGAGATATGCGCAAACTAGATGTGTCAGGCTATGTGCAGATAGGAGATGACACAGCTCACCCCATTGCTCATGTAGGGGACATACCTCTAAATACGAAGAGTGGGAAATCAAAGTACTTAGCAGATGTACTTCATGTCCCAAACATTACAAAGAATCTTGTTTTTGTTGGAAAAATGGTTGAGCAGGGTTTGTAGGTTCGTTTCAATCCGAATGGCTGTTATGTAGAAGATTTCCAGAATGGCTGTAAGCTGATCACAGAGGGCAAATGTGTGGGCAGAATGTTTACGCTGAATGTAGACATGCCTGAGGTAAAAGCTGCATTATTTGCACAGGGCACAGGTGTTGTGGCTGATGTTGACATTTGGCACAAATGCATTGGCCATGTCAATGAGCAGAGATTGCGCAGCATGCAATCAAAATAGATTGTAAAAGGTTTGTCCAAATTCAAGGTGGATGGTATGCATAAAGTGTGTGCAGCATGCCAGTTTGGAAAATAGTCAAAGGGCTCATTTCCACATGAGCGCAATGTATGTAAAAAGCCACTTGAGGTGGTGCACACAGATGTTTGGGGTCCAACCGATACTGCAAGTATACATGGTTGCAGATATTATGTCTCTTTCATTGATGACCATACAAGGAAAGTATGGGTCTACTTCATGCGTAACAAAAGTGAAGTGTTTGGTCACTTTTAGGACTTCAGAGTCATGATTGAGAAGAAGACAGATATGCAAATCAAGACATTGAGGTCAGATGGAGGGGGAGAGTACTTCTCCAATGATTTTTCAGATTTTTTGCGAATGCATGGTATACGCAAGCAGTTTACATGCAGATATACTCCACAACAGAATGGGGTCGTAGAAAGGAAAAACATGCACATTGCAGAGGTTGCATGTGCATTGATGAATGAGAAGAACATGCCTCATCATTTCTGGGCTGAAGCTATAAATACAGCTGTGTACATTATGAATAGGACACCTACAACTGCGGTGCATGATGTAACGCCTGAGGAAAAGTTTACAGGTACAAAGCCTGATTTGGCACACTTGAAAGTGTTTAGCTGCATAGCTTACGTGCATGTACCATATGAGTTGCGTAGGAAATTGGATCCTAAAGCAGAGAAATGTATTCTTGTGGGATATTCCCTTGAACAAAAGGGATACAGGTGCTACAATCCTACTACACGAGAATTACGAGTGAGCAGAGATGTAGTCTTTGATGAGATGAGCAGCTGGTACAGTAATGCACATGGCCCTATTGGGGCTGATGTAAAAGATGATGTGGTTGTACAAAATGTGAGGCCACAGTCACAGGTTTTGAGTGGACCACAAGAGTCTTCTTCTCGTGGCTCTGTTGAGAAGCCATGGAATGGTAGACTATGTACGCAGGTTACTCCACCAGCAGGTACAGGGAATGTATCACGAAAAGGAAAGGAAAAGGTTGATGAACCTCCCTTTATGGCTGATGCATCATCAGGTTTTTCACATGTACACATGGATTCAGATGGTTCTGAACAAAGTCTTGATGAGGAATTTGGAATTCCGGCTGTCACGACACCTGGTGTAAGGAAAGTACAAGAAGATGCTAGAGGGCAAAGGAGTGACCCAGGACCGCGCAGATCTAACAGAGTCAGAAATCCAGTTTAGAAATTGACTTATGATGGGTATCTAGCGCATCACCAAGCCTACATGGCTAAGGTGATAGAGGATGTGGAGCCCAGATGTTTTGAGGATGCGGTTGGAAATGTGCATTGGGATGATGCAATGAATGAAGAGATGGTTGCATTGGAAGCAAACGACACATGGGAGTTGGTGCCATTGCCAAGTGGCAAGAAAGCTATTGGATGTAAATGGGTGTATAAAACCAAGCATAGGGCTGATGGTAACATTGAGCGTCACAAGGCAAGGCTGGTTGCAAAGGGTTATGCACAGACGTATGGCATAGACTATGAGGAGACCTTTGCTCCAGTGGCAAAGATGACGACTGTGAGAGCTGTCATAGCAGTGGCTGCATCTAGAGGATGGATTATGCATCAAATGGATGTAAAGAATGCCTTCTTGAATGGTGAGTTGCAAGAGGAAGTGTATATGGATTAGCCACCTAGTTATGTCGATCCAGGTTACCCAGATTATGTATGCAGACTTCTCAAAGCTTTGTATGGTTTGAAGCAGGGCTCTAGAGCATGGTATAACAGGATTGCCACGTATCTTGTCAGTATTGGTTTTAGGAGAGCTCATGCTGATCATTCACTCTATGTACGTGAGAGTGATGTGGGGATTGTGGTCATTACCATATATGTAGATGACCTTATTATTGTGGGTGACAATGCTATGGAGATTGACAATGTGAAGGGTCTTCTCAAACAGGAGTTTGAAATGAAAGATTTGGGCGAGTTGCGCTACTTTCTTGGCATTGAGGTGATCAGGACTCCAGAGGGTGTATGGCTCTCACAGAGACAATATGCTTTGGACATGTTGACAAAGTATGGTATGGCTGATTGTAAGCCAATTTCTATTCCCTTGGATGTGAATGCAAAGCTGAGTGCAGAGAAGGGTGATGTTGTTGAGGATGTCAAGATGTACAGGAAGATTGTGGGTAGTCTAATCTACTTGACTATCACAAGGCCAGACTTGAGCTACACAGTAGGCTTGGAGAGTCAGTTCATGCAGCTTACGAAGAAGCCACATTTGGATGGAGTACGACGCACACTTCGGTGTGTGCAAGGGACTCTTGACTACGCATTGTTCTATGCAGCAGATGTGCCATTAGCATTGTATGGGTATACAAATGCAGATTGGGCAGGTATCATTGTTGATAGGAGATCTACGAGTGGCTTCATGTTCTCTTTTGGGAGTGCTGCTGTTACTTGGAGCAGCAAAAAGTAGCCTACAATTGCTTTATCGAGCACAGAGGCCGAGTACAGAGGTGCAACAGTTGCGGCATGCGAGGTAGCTTGGCTACACACATTACTTGAGGACTTGGGAGTGCAGGTGGACCAGCAGATTGTCATCCATTGTGACAACCTTAGTAGCATGCAGTTGGCTAGGAACCCAGTGTTCCATGCCAGGACCAAACACATACAGGTCCATTACCACTACGTTCGAGAGCGAGTGTTGGCGGGCGACATTGACTTGGTCTACATCAGCACAGAGGAGCAGATAGCGGATATCTTTACCGACGCCCTCGGAGCTGAGAAGCTCCGATGTTTCCGAACTATTCTTGGACTCTGCGACATGCAGAGCTCGAAGGGGAGTGTTGAAATGTCGAGCTCTACATCTTGAGCTGGCATCCACTACGGGTCTTGGCCGCTTACGACATTTACTCACTGGCGTGTTAGGTGACCGACACGGAGGATCTCTGCCAGTGATTCTACAGCTGGACTACACTTATAGTACCAGCCTAGTATGCTTCTAGTGTGTTCACACTTAGTGACCGCATGTACATATGTGCTACTTTTCAGCTTTATCACTTAGTCATTTTGTACTCTCTTTTCTGTGAGAAGAAGAAGAAGCTTTCCATCTTTGTGTGCTTTGTGCTTGTCTTGTGTAGCTCTCTTGCATCCTCATTCTTTACAAGTAGCAATAACATTTTTTGAGACAGTATGTTCCAAAGATTTTCCCTGTTTAAACATGAATACATATTTCTCACGATTTAAGCAAATCCTATATAGACGATATTTCTCAAAGAAACACTTTAGGTGTTCAGTGCACACAAAGATCATCCATGTAAACTTCTAGAAAATTTCATAGATACTCCTTGAATGCATGGCTCATTAGCCGCTAAAATGTTGATGGTGCATTGGTCAATTCAAATGGCATGACCCTAAATGCAAAAATTTCCCATTATGTGGAAAAAGCAATTTTATGTTGATCTTTTGGATCTATGGCCAACTGATTGTATCCAAAAATCCGTCTAAGAAGCTGAAAGCTTCTTTTGCAGCTACTAGCTCCAAAATATGATCCATGATAGAAAGAGGATAGTTATCTCATATGGTAGCTACATTCACCTTCGTGTGGTTCACACACCCTTTGAGTTTCTTGTTCTTTTTTGGTACTACTACAATAGGTGACATGCAATTAGTGTGTCCAATTTTGTAGATGCACTCAAATTCCTTGAGTTTCTCGATCTCTTCCTTGATCTTCTTAGTGAATGTCTCATTGTAGGTGTATGGTCTTTGTCTACTTAGTTTAGCATCATTTCTCATAGGGATAGTGTGTTGATAGGTTGTAGGATCTACTCCCTTGACATCTTTGTAAGAACATGCGAAGACATCCCTATAATCCTTCAAAGTTTTAATGAGAACTTCCTCCTCCTCCCGAGACAAATTTGTAGCTATGTATGGTGGTTTTGATTCTTCCCCATACTCCGCTAGGTCAAATCGTTTTGCATTTTTAGGTCTCTCATAGGATTTTCTAGTTTTTTTGGGTTGTCTCATTGGTTGCTTCACTATGATCCATTGATCTTGCAGAATATACTTCTTATAATGTGATGGAACATTGATTGCCCATGGTTTATCACTCTCAAACTCCATTTCAGTGGTCAAGACCTCCTTTAAGGTCTATTTCAATTCCTTGTACTTTACTTTTCATATTGTTTTGGTAATTGGAGATTCTTTTTCTTTGGTTTCATCACTTTTGATCGGTTTTGGTTTGGTTTTGTTTCGTCAAGTTGTGCTTTTTACTTTTTTCGATATAGGATATCTACATGTTATCTTGTCCTTGATGCAATCCTTTGCATTGAACATCATCAAGAACTAAGTTTTCTCCCTATTTTTGGCGCTGAATGTTTTCTTCTCAGTTTATTTTGTTGTTTCCTACGATATCTATATTGACGTTTGCAATGCTGATTTAAAAACTCAAAAGACTTTTCTTCTCCTCCCTTGAGTAGCAATTTAGACGTAGCATGTTTCTTTTTGGAGTCAGATTCCTCAGTCGTGAGTGTTTCTTCCTCCGGCTCATTAGTGGCGTCATAGTAGTGATCTATAAAAACTTGTTGTTCCTCGATCAGCTCAATGGATACCATCTGGAGAGGAACCATGTCGTATCTCTTCTTATCACATAATTATGTGGATGTGAATTCATTAATGCATACACCCATAGTGGCCAAAATTTGACTCCACTCAAATGGTTACAAATGTTTTGGTACATATTCAACATCATTTACCTCTCAGTCTAAAACACAATCCTCTCTTTCTAAACTACCACTCTCAGAGGCTCCACACATTCAAATTGGTGTGTCTTTGCTCAACCATGATGGTAGTTTGGATTTGGCTGAATTTTTTGAATCCAATTCTTGGATTGGTGTCCTCATAACATCTTTATGTGAATGGTCTTTTAAGTTTACCCATGTAAATGATCCAACTTGTTTCTAATAGAGATAGTTATTTCTTCAATCTTGGATCAATTGTATTTGTCTCATGTTAGGTCCTCTCAAAATGATTCCATAGTTTAGTTTTTTCCCAAAATCTACAAAGGAAAAAACATGCTGGTAGTCAATTCCATAAGAGGTGACTCTCACATTTTCAAGTAATCCCATCTGTTTCTCAATATGTCTATCTGCCAATTGTAGTTTCATTCATGTTTGCCTAATTGTTGGCCTTTTCGAAGCTTCCCAGACTCTTTCATTGCTATGGCAATACCTGCCCCGCTGACTAGAACAACCACGGCTGTTACATCATTGTATTGTATTGGAGGGGTCGTATTTCCTTCATTTCCCTTGCACTATGCTCCAACTTTGTTCATAGGCACGGATCTAACAATTTTTGCCAGCGACTCTTCCTTATGTAACTTTTCAAGATTTTCTTTGGTCAATCCCGTTATGCCTACTTTTTCCATGGTACCTTGCAGATCCCTCCATAGATGTGGTTTTTATTTAAGCAACTCACCTAATGTGATGGTACACTAGATAGGAGTCAATATGGTTGACTGCAAATTCTCCACATCCAAAGTTTGTTTTGGTCTATTTAGTTTTGTGGTTTTTCTTGGTTTTCTCCCATGTATGAGGGTTATGTTTGGAATGTCCTAGATTTGGATAAACTTGACCACCCTGATCTTCAATCTCCACACAAAGATTGTTCATCCAGCACCATGGGCGGTTGATCCACCCAAACTTCCTCAATTGGAGCTGCCTACAGAGTCAAACTTGCATCGTTCACTTCCCTCACTCATTCCCATAGATGATTTGGCTGATCTTCCTCTGCTAAGGTAATTCCACCTAGTCCTTTCTCACTATCTGGAACTATAATTTCAGGTTTGTTGGTTCTTGCTTAAGATCCTTTCGGTGCCTTAACATCTTTCATTTACACAGTTTCTGGCTTCGTTTCCTTTTTCACTGGTTTTTTATGATTTCTAGTTTTGGCTTTTGTGTTTTCAGCATTGATTGTGTGATTTGCCCTAAGTTCTTATAAGCTTCAAGCTTTGTGGTTTCCATGTCTAGTGTTAGATGGTTTTTTCATTTAGTTTTTAGTGTTTGACCCACTTTCAATTCTACTTGGAAAGCTTCCAAGGATGCATTGATGCATTCTTATATTTTGTCTACCAACATGGATCCTCCCGGTCTTGAATTTGCTTCCTTAAGCTCTGATGAAATTGATTGCGTCATTTTCTCAACCCTTTTCTAAACTTTCTCTTCAATTTTCCTTTGTTGTTTTTATCATGCAAGATCATTTTGTCTATTTTTCTTGGCTTGTGCACTAGTAACTACCCAAATTGAGACAATACGTTCAGTGTTTGAGGAGCTAATTGGCATGATTTGAACTATATTTATAGCTATTTTCCCTTTGTTAGCAGGATTTCTAGGATAGTCATCAACAGGAAACTGCCCACCTTTTTGATCGCACTACACGTAATAAGCCTCAATTGGTTGAGCATTCTTGTCTGGCTCTGGACAATCATTTTTTCGATGGTCATCTAAACCACAATCATGGAAATTCTTGTTTCTTGGCTTAGGCATTGGTTTCACCATGGGTGGTATGGCTCTTTGGTTTGCAATAAACTAAACCAGTGCTACATCTCGAGGTCCCTGATAAACTTGTTCTACCATGGTAGGAGTTGACTGAGTGTACCACTCGTCCTCTACTCCCTCAGTTATTGAACTTACTTTGTTATACGAGGTGACCAGTACTAGAGCTTGCTCATCCACTTTCCCTTCAAGAAGCATGTACTTGACTGGCACATCATTATTTCTTGACAATGGTGGTTGCTGATCGAATACCAGTTGTGGTGTCTCCATAGGCACATGTGATTTTTGGATCGGTGCCATGTTAGGTGGATACTTATACATCAGCTGTCCCTGCTGTCTTATCGACACATATTGTACATTTTTTGTTGGGGTATAGGCGCCTGTGCCTTGCCCAGCCGCCCAGAGTCTGGGCGCCCACTGACTTGTATACCTTATACATAGCATAAGTGTATAGGGGGCTGCTCACTCTTTGAGTCTCCCCACCCACATCGTGTGTGTCTCCTTCTCTCTCTTTCACTCTCCATCTGTGGTGCTCCCCGATCCCCTTCAATTGGTATCAGAGCTATGGTGACCGCGGAGAGCACGACGGCTTTGAGAGCTTCGAGGCGATAGCTCGCTCGCTCTTGACGGTGGAGTTCGATCGCGGAGTTTCACGGAGAGCGATTTTAGCTTGAGGAGCATTGTCTTTGGAGCTTAGGAGCTTGGTGTGGTCAAGCTTGGTCAAGGAGGCGGTTGCGGCTTCCTTGGTGTGAGGAGCTTTTGAGCTCAGTGGAGCTCGTTAGAGAAGTGCTCGGCGGAGGAGAGTTTGACATTCAAGTGCTTGGATGCTGTTGTGGCAGATCTCTTGTGTTGGAGCTTGCATTGAGAGGACATTGCATCACGCAGAGTGGAGCAGGAGCAGGTTCAAGACTGTGTGCAGCTCGTTTTTGCCATTTTCGGGCTCTAAAACGCAGTTTTTTGCGTAGCTCCGTCATACAGAGTCAGATCTACATGATCCAGGAGTCTAGGTCAGGGTTTTGGCACGCTTCGGACGCGATGGTGATGTCTCTTTGCTGAAATTATGCTTTGAATTACAGTAGGTACAGCAGCAGGTTTATTTGTGCACTTTCGGGTCCCAAAAACATTGTTTTTGGCATAGCTTTCACACCCGGACTCGGATACATATGATCCAGGAGTCTACCTTGGGGTTTTGGCACGCTCCGGACGCGCTCGTCATATCAGAATTTTAAAATTCTGAACGCTGAATTTTCTGCAGCAGCAGTTGTTTATTGTGTGTCGAGGATTCCACACATGGTTTGCTCTCAGATGTGAGAGTGATATTTGCTGCAAGTTTCCTCATAGGTGGGAGGATACGATGTATGCCTTATGTGGTTTGATGCTTAGGGAGACTAATGTGATTGCATTTTGAGCTCGGCAATGTATGCCTCGAGCATGTTTTTTGGCAGTCACAGGTAGAGCAGATATTTGTGTACTAGATTTGCAGGTGTTTGCAATGATGTATGCAAAATGTGGAGATTGGTGCATGCATTTGGAGTGTGATTTGACGCGCTTTGGTTGCTCATGGTTTTGAGCGTGCAGTCAGTTTGGTTACTGGTTTTGTGGCCGTTTTACTGACGAAACTCTGGCGAAATTTTCCCAGGAGTTTTATACGCATCATTTATGCGATCTAGGTAGAGATTGCGGGTTGCACTCAGCATTTGTGTGCGGTGTTCTCTGCAGGTAGGAGATTTGTGCGTGTGTATGCATCGATACCGCACAGTGTGGGCTTGGTGATTAGCTCACAGATTGCAGTGTGATACTAGAGCAGGCGAGGCTTGTATTGACATTGTGGGAGCTCTATTTTGGAGTGTGTCTCACAGGTTTTACATTGTGTTTTTGGCCATATTTGTAGACAATTTCCAGGTGTTGTTGGTGAGGTGGTTTTGCTTTCTAGTTTGCTACATTGTGCTCATGGCAGAGACAGGTGATCGATCAGATTGTGACCTCTCACAGATGCGCGTGTTTGATGGGTCAGACTTTGCGGCATGGAGAGAGTGTATGCTTGATGCATTGACACAGCGAGGGTTGCATCGACCATTGAGTGGTGATGTAGGTAGACCTTCAAACATGTCTGACGATCAGTGGCAGGAGCTAGAGGAGATGGCACTATCTACGCTCTCTTTGCACCTTGCGAAATCTGTATATGCTCTTGTTATGTATGAGACTACTTCGAGAGCACTTTGGCGCAGATTACATGATATGTATGATAGATTTGAGTCATCACGGACTCGTGTGAGACATGTACATTCACGAGCACGCCGACAGGTAACATGTTGGTATTGTGGTCATTCTGGACACGTTAGACGGCGCTGTTTTCGTCGTATGCGACATCGTAGGAGACATGGCAGTCTCAGAGATGTATGTAGTGATGCCATGGACTCAGTTGCTTTGACAGTTGAGGCACATGTAGTGTCGGAGTATACTAGTGGCGGGGATGTCCCTTTTACCTCGAGCTATGCACTAGATGCTATACATGTGGATAGTGCACTCCCTTCGCAGTGGTTGCTAGACGCAGATGCTATGTTTCATGTCACGCCGCATCGTGCATGGTTTTGTAGCTATTCTAGCAGGATGCTTGGCAGTGTACGTTTGACCGATGGATCGGTGCATGCGATAGCAGGTGCAGGAGATGTGAGACTGTCATTATTGAGTGGTGCATCTTACTTGTTACGACATGTGCGCTATGTACTAGATTTGACAGTGAGTTTGATCTCGATTGGTCAGCTTAGAGATTGTGGATGTCAGATTTCTTCTACGAGAGCGAGATTTTGTGATGCATTTGGGTTCGCTAGTGATTGCGAGAGGTGCCAGGAGTGGTACAGGTTACCCATTGCATGTGGATCACGCGAGAGACGGTGTTGTCTCTGTGATCCTGCAGCCAGGTAGAGAGCGAGAGAGCAGGCGAGTCTCTTTTGCTCATGGGTTGCAGGATGCTTTGCATGGAGTGCAGAGTAGTGAGCTCGTTGTGCACACAGTTGGGGCACGACTTGAGCAGTCACAGAGAGAGGTGACAGAGTCAGACATGCATGCTTTGCTAGTGACTGAGCAAAGCAGAGAGTCAGTTGTGCGAGATACTTCTATGCAAGATAGACAGGTAGAGCGGTCTTGCTGTAGTGAGTCACGACAGGAGGACGTTGTGCAAGAGTCTATGCATACGGAGCTAGAGCATGAGAGCTCTAGTGACTCACAACAGATTGAGTGGTCATGTTTGCAGTGGATGATTGCAGAGGAGGCTAAGATGTCAGCGATTATGCAGTCATTCCTTTCTATACTCGGCATAGAGCATAGGGGAGGTTTGCAGGTATTGGATCGATACTTGCAAGAGTGCATGAGCTCTTATAGACTATTTGCAGAGCTTGGAGCTAGCTCTGTGTGGCTTCCGCAGCGGGATGTTTGTCTATCAGTAGAGCCGGATGCACACGATCACAGCCAGCCAGTGGGCATCGGTTGAGAGCGGTTTTCTCTCACCTTTTTTAGTCTTTAGACTAGGTTCCCTTGCTTAAAGGCACAGTCGCCTTTAAGTGGGAGGTTGTTGGGGTATAGGCGCCTGTGCCTTGCCCGGCCGCCGAGAGTCTGGGCGCCCACTGACTTGTATACCTTATACATAGCATAAGTGTATAGAGGGCTGCTCACTCTTTGAGTCTCCCCACCCACATCGTGTGTGTCTCCTTCTCTCTCTCTCACTCTCCGTCTGTGGTGCTCCCCGATCCCCTTCATTTTTGTCATATTTAGGCTTGTAATAGCACTTGTTAGTCTCATGGTTTGTCCCTTTTCCTTCAGTGGCACATCATTTTGAAGATCTAGGTTGTCCCATAAGTTGCCCTTGTGGTGGACCTTGTCTCGGACCTCGCATTGGCATCCTTTGCATGTTAGTCATGATATCATCCATGCATTTGAGCATGTCTTCAATAACATTTTCACGTGTTGCCACAATTGGTCCTACCTGTGCTAATACATTTGATGTGGTACGCTCACTGTAAGTGTCCTTAACAACACTTTCTTGACTAAATACCACAATTATCCCCCAACACTATTGCTTCTAGGCTACACGCTTCCCAAGTTGTATGTTTCTTGCTATATAGAATGACATTCCACTCCTTGTTGAGTAAACCTTCTAGGAATAATGAGACAAGTCTCTCATTAGTTGGCATTTACAACTTCGGACATAAGTCAATGTATTGTCCCATTTGACTCACACAATCTCTCACAGTTTCTCCTTGTTTCTGTTTGAAGCTATAGATTTGTGCTATCATGCTGTGTTTGATCCCATCTTCAAACATGCAACAACAAATCTCATAGCCAATGTTGGTAGATCAGTAATAGATCCACATGGTATGGTCTGGAACCAAGTTAAGGCTTTACCGTTCAAAGTCATTCCAAATCCCTCAAACTGAGTATGGAAGTCCGTTATATACTCAGCTCAATCTCTAAATGCTTCCCTTCATTTACACTCTCCTCTGTAGATACTCTACTCTTAGTTTCTCTATTATTACCTTGATTCACGACAATACAACCTGACGTTAGGTACATAAAGACTTGAACTACTCAATGGAAATGAATACCTTGCCTTCAGTACCAATACCAACACGTTTTCATGGTCGTGAATCCAATCTGATAGTTTTTTGAGCTAGATTCCAATAACTCCTATATATTCAAGGGTATATAAGGTAGTCTGTTGATCTGAAAGAATTTATAAAAACTCTTAGTGTAATTTTTGCTTCAATCCTATCAAAATAACCACAAGGTCAATCTGCAACCTTCAAATCTAGAAAAATCAATTTCAAGTAGCAAATATCCAAATGACTGCAAACTTGCTAGGCCAATTTCATATGGTGTCTACCAACTATCTAGACCAAAAAATGTGAAAATGGAACTCTTTGGCTTGTAGGAGATAATAGGCACGCTTATTATCTACCAGGACAAAAAATTACTATTTTCAACTTTTTCTGGTCCACAATGGTCAAGTAAGTGTCCAACAAGCATTGAACAAGTGGTAATTTGGGAAATTTGGTCTATTTACACAAGAGTTTCTGTATCTAGCAGTTTCATTTGTAAATCAAGTGGTAATATGTAACATTTAATGGCCTAGTAACTTGTGTGTAGCAGAAAATAGCATAGACATAGTGAGCATTTCATTAGAATAAATTCCTAATGAGCATAGCAAGAGTGCTTAGATGGAGAGAGCAACAAAAACCATAACACCTAGTTAGATAGGCATGAACAATACTTCAAAAGAGAGAGAAATTAGGCTATTGACAACAATTGAGGACCGGATTTATATGGAGCCACCCCTCCTCCAAAAGGCTTTGTATTATAGGTTTTCCCCATCAAGGGAGACATTTTACAATACAATTCTTCGTGTTCCTTCAATAACTAGCTAGTGCAAAGAAGATGGAAGCTTCAAGCACTAGCAAACACTTTAAAACACAACATCAATTCCCTCACGGTCTCAGACCCAAGACCTCACACACCTTTGAAGATGGTGAGAGCTAGCAGGGTATGAGAGTAGATTGAGAGGAAGAAGGAGTAGTCTTACGAGAAAGAAGTATATCTTTTCACCTAATCACTCATAATAGCTTAGCATAGCTTAATAATTAGCATGGCAGAGGAGATGAACATGCATTGAAGCTTGGCTCTTGGTTGGCATCACAAAAGCCAAGAGTTGTTGGTGTAGGCCTCTCTTCTCCAAGCTTGGAGTAGATGATGAGCTTTCCATTAAAGCTTGAGAAGGAGAGAGAGAGTCTTCTTGCTTACACATGAGATTGTGTGAGTGTGTGTATGATTATCCTTCCAAAATCAGCCCCCTCTCTCTCTTGGTCAGCCCCTCTTGCAAAATACTCATGCTGACACCCCATTGGACCCTGCAAAGCTTAGCCAATGAAAATTGAGAAGCATAAGTGATAGCCTTGTCACATGTGTCCCCATTTCCCCTTTTGTAAGAGATTTAGGTAATTAAGTAAATCAATTAATCTCTCATTGGACCCCTTTGTCTTTTGGCCAATAGGAATCAGGCAAGCCATTGGGTTGCTGAATGCTCATTGGACCCCTTGGGAGATTGGCCAATAGTCTTCTAGAGATCTTAATTCTTATTGGTTCTTTTATTAAGTGTTTTTAAATAAATTAAATTAGATTTACTCTAGCCTAATTCTAATTGGTCCACCTCTATGGCCATCCAATAGAATTTGAGTACACCTTGGGGGCAAGTGGGCTAGGAAGCTGACATGTATCCACTATGCCCTTTGTGTATAGGGGCTTGCATGAGTGTGAGTGTGTGTGTGTGTGTGTGTGTGTGTGTGTTTCTCTCTCATCCCCTACTAAAAGGGCTTGACCCCTCCTATGTAGGGATCTAGGAAGACGTTTTTGTACACTTACAAAGCATCCAATATCCCTAAGGTTTGACCATTGGACTTTACATTGAAAATTGGAACCTTACCATTTTGGAAGTCTTAATGGGCTGAACCTTAGGGTCTTTGAAGCCCATTATTTCACATTGCTCTTTTGCAGATGCCCCCCCCCCCCTTTGGATCCCTATTTTCCCTCCTTTGGATCCCTACTATGGCCGCTTTGCCAGCCTAACCATTACTCTAGCTTTTTCTCCCCTGGTACTTCTCGATATTAAATGATCAGCTTAACATGAGAAAAAACCTCTCTCTTAAAATCATAGTCGTCCTTGACTATGGGGTAGAGAAGATAAAGCCTATTCATTAGTCCCTTTTCTAGCCGGTAGAGGATCCCTATTTTACCCTACGACATAGTTCTAGAATGGATGACTAATCCATTTGGTTCTTGAGAGCCTACGGCTGCCGTAAGCATGTCTGCACATTAGTCCTATCAATCTTTCATAGTAGAGTGACAAGCTCTACTTGGTGTTTGGAAGACGTCGTCTCCACAAACTTGATTCTAAGCATGCATACTACTTAACATTTGTGCACAATAAAGAAAAACAGAGTCTTATAAGACAAAAACTTTGTTCATTTTAAACATTTGTACATTTGCTTACTCTAGGAAAGCATTGTAAGCATTGACAAGGTTTAGGTTATACTTTAATTGTATGCCTTGCATCCATCTAGCATATTCAAAAGGATAATTATTAAACTTAATAAGATATTGTCGGATAGTCTTACCGTCTCTTAATACCTTGTCTTCATGTCGGAGAATGGAATCTGGCTGCAATACCTCTTCTTGGTCCTTGATCTCCGATGGGTCTTCAATAGTTGGTTCTTGATATGGCTCTCCTTTGTAATGCTTTAGTAGGGTCATATGGAAAGCATTGTGTATGAGCCAATGAGTGGGCAACTTGAGTTGATAGGCCCTATTATTGATTGGTCTAAGAATATGGAAGGGACCATAGTACCTTTTTGCTAACTTAGCATAGTACTTTTGATGTCCTATAGGATTCTTGCCCGTCGTGTGCCTTAATCGAGCCTTGGGAAATTTATGCAAGACCCAATCATTTTATTTAAAGGCTTGGGCTCTTTTGCTCTTATCAGCAGCCTTTTGCCTTTGCTGTGAGAAAGATATAGCATCCTTAATCTTTTGGAAAGATTAAGGATATAGCATCCTTAATCTTTTGGAAAGATATAACATCCTTAATCTTTTGGAAATATTCTTGTAGGTCTCGGCTATACTCATCTGTAGTGAAGATCTTCCCGTGTACCTTAAGTAGCAGGGGACTTTTTGATCTTCCCTCAATTACCTCGAAAGGTGCTTTTCTTGTGGAAGTGTATACAGTGTTATTGTAGGCATACTCCACTAAGGGTAAGTACTCCTCCCATTGGGACCTTTGATCTACTTCCGTTACATAGGCTTTTAGTAGATCAAGAATTGTTAGGTTAGCTATTTCACTTTGGCCATCCATTTGCGGGTGGTAGGCCAAAGAGAAGTTTAGCCTTGTCCCTAAATTCTTTAAGAGAACCTTCCAGAAATTACAAGCCAGTCTAGGATCTCTATCCGACACTATGGACATCGGAAAGCCGTGGTACTTGAAGATTTGTGAAATGAAGAGGGTTGCCATTTGATGGGATTTGATAGTCTTTTTGATAGGCATAAAATGAGCTTGTTTGCTGAACCTGTCTACTATCGTCCATATTCCCATATTCCCATGGATAGACTTGGGCAATCCAAAGATAATATCCATGGATATGCTCTCTCATGTGAATTAGGGATTGGCAATGGTTGAAGCAATCCACACTGTTTCCCTCTATCAAACTTCGTCTTTTGGCATACCACACATTTAGAAACATACTCTTGTATGTTTGCTTTCATGGTAGGCCAATAGAAATATGTTTGAATCCCTTTTAGGGTAGATTGAATCCCTCTAGGCCCCACATAAGGAGGAGCATGAGATTCATACATTACTTTCTCACGTAGTGAGTTGGTAACACATAGTCTATTGCCATAGAGAAGATAACCATCTTGTAAAGTAAATGGTTCCTCTTTCTTCCCAAGTGAAAGGGCTGAAATCACATCTCTAAAATCGGGATCAATAACGTACTCATCTATCATAGAAGATAGATCATTGTGAGTTGCTATGGAATCGCATTTACTCTCGGCCATCTTGAGAGTGCATTGGCTACTTGATTATGCTTGCCAGCAATGTGAGGATATGAAAATGAATTTGCAAAAGGAAATTTTACCACCTCATTTGTTTGTTGGAGAGCTTGGTCTGCGTCATCAAGTACTTAAGGCTTTGGTGATCCGTCCGAAGAATGAAAGGAGTCCTTGGTAAATAGTGCTTCCACGACTCTAAGGCATGTAGAACTGTGAGGAGTTCCATTTCGTATATGCCTAAAGCTTGCTCAACTGGGTCGAGCCTTCGAATTTCATAGGCTATGGCGTGCCCTTCTTGGAGCAAAACAACTGCAAGGCAATCACCATAAGCGTCACATTGGACCTCAAATGGCTTTGAGAGATCCGGTAGTGTAAGCACAGGTTGCGAGATAAGCTTTTCTTTATGCTTTTTGAAAGCATTGTTCTCCTTGGCAGACCATGTAAACCTAATGTTTTTCTTTGTTAGGTCATATAATGGTCTTGCTAATAGTAAGAAATTTTCTATGAAGTGTCTTTAGTATGCACACATACCTATAAAGCTTCCGAGCTCATGAAGAATCCTTGGATTAGGCCATCCTTTTATTACCTCTAGCTTTGATGGATCCATTTGGATGCCATCTTGAGAGATAATGTGACCTAGATACTGAATCTCTTGTAAGAAAAACTCAATTTTCTTTCGATTAACATAAAGTTTATTCTCTCGTAGAACTTGAAATATTACCTAGAGGTGTTGCTTGTGTTTGTGTAGTGAATTAGAGTAGATGATAATATCATCAAAGAACACTCCAGTAAAGGTTCAGTGAAGCATGAATAGCTTCTCCATCAAGTGGTTGAATGTGGCTGATGCATTGGTCAAGCCAAAAGGCATAACTATATATTTGTAAAGACCAAACGTAGTCCGAAATGCGGTCCTTACAATGTCTTGATCAACTATCCTTACTTGATGGTAGCCACTTTTTAGGTCAATTCTACTAAAGTAGGTCGACCCTTGTAGATTATCAAACCGGGTCTTCTACCCATGGAACTAGAAACCTATTTTTGATAGTGATCCTATTTAGTGCTCTATAGTCGACACACATACGATATGTGCCATCTTTCTTTTGCATTAACAACACGGGTGAACAAAATGGAGATGAGCTGGGCCTAACCATACCCTTCTCAACTAACTCACTCACTTGCCACATAATCTCCTCTTGTTGAGCTTGAGCAACTCTATAAGGAGGTTTATTAGGCGGTGAACTTCCTTGAAGAAGTTCAATTGCATGATCATCATTGCCTAGTTTAGGAGGTAGTTCACAAGGGATGTCGTCAATAAAAACATCTTGAAATCCCTTGAGAAAATTGGATAACTCTAATTCGTTGTGATTGTTTATATTTTCTTTTGCTAAATCATTAGGTTCATTTTGAGAATCTTTAACAAAATTCATGTACATGGAAATAGAGATCTTTATTAACTTATTGAAAGATTGCGTATGTACAATGGGTATGGTGTTACCCAACTCCTTAGCATTTATGTACATATCTTTTTCCCTGAACCTAAAGTAGATTTTCCTTTCAGGGAATTTAACATTGGCAGCCATGCAATCAAACCATGGTGCCTCTAAGATTACATCCTCTTACTTGAGAGGAGAGAACAAGTCCTCTTTGTCCACATAGCTTTGGGCATGGAGCCTCAATTTCCCGATTAAGCGAGTGACGAGCTTCTTGCCCCTTGAAAGCACCATCGGCGGGTAGGACATGTCCCATCTCATAAACTTGGATGCCTGGCTTGGTGGCCAACTCTGTGGATATGAAATTGTGAGTCAAACTAGGGTCAAAGAGAATAAAAGCATCATGTTCTCCTACCTTTCCCCAATCATGGCATAGAGGAAATCCTTTGTGGTGAGCTTCCTCTTCTTGGATTTCAACCAAGGTAGCTCTAAGAGGCTCATGGCGGGTGTTCTTTTGGGGGCAAGCACAGTACGTTTGCCCTTGCTCGCCGCATTTGAAACAAAATTTATCCTTGCAATAACGCTCAAGCTCTTCATTAGAGAGTTTATTTTTGCCTTTGTAAACTCCCTTATCCTTAGGTTTGTTGTAATTCTAATTTCCCTTAGGAGACTTTTGGACATTGTCCTTTCCCTTAGGCTCATTAGAATCCTTGTTTTCCGTGGGCTTAGGATTTCTCTTAGCCCCTGTTTGGAAATTGATTAGTGAAGCCACCATGGTATGGGTGTATGGCCGCATATATGGTATGTGGCCTTTGGGAGTTGACATACTCCACCATTTCTTCAGTTAAGCCCACACAAAATTGTTTTTTTTGCTCTCCAAAATCCATCTTTTTGAAGACAGTGGCTTTGAGATGTAAGTCCCAAACTTGTCTATATATTTGTGAATAGATTTGTAGGGAGAGAACTTCAAGCTTCACCATTCAATAAGTACTTTGTCTTTGGCATCGGTAGCCAAAAATTGCTTCATTATGGAAGCTCTTAAAGCTTTCCATGTTCGTGGGGCTTCACCTTTGCCCGTAGGCTAGACCAACATTGCCTGGAGGACTTCTGAAAGTGCATCTCTACATGGCATAGCTTAGAGGACTCCGTGAAGCCCTCATTTCCAAACTCCACATCAAATTGTTGGATGAAAACCAAAACTTTGTCCTTAGCACCAAAGGTGCCATTGTAGGTAAGGAACGAGATTCTCTTTCCTCCCCCTTTGAACTTCTTGAGCTTTGATGATCTCTTTCACGTGACATAGGTCTTGCTATGGCCTCTTCTTTTTGATGGTTCAAAAGTTGCACCGTTGCTTTCTTCAAAAGATGAAGAATTTGAGGAAGATAGAGAAGAGGGTGACCTCTTTCTCACCTTTTTCTTGCCTTGTTCCTCCTTTTCTGCACCATCACTTTCTTCATAAGAGGAAGAGGATGAAGAAGATAAGGAAGAGGGTGACCTCTTTCTCGCCTTTTTCTTCTCTTGCTTTTTGTCATCCCTCTTTGAATTATGGTGTGGAGAAGTGTGTGATGGTTTTCTCCATTTAGGAGGTGATGGAGAGCGTTTTGTTTGCTGTCTTCATGGAGCCATCTCCACCAAGGTGGCAGGAGACTCACTTCTTTCTCATTCTTTGGGTGGGGGCTCTTGAGTTCTCCTTTGGGA
Source organism: Adiantum capillus-veneris (assembly GCF_014529385.1). NCBI lineage: Eukaryota > Viridiplantae > Streptophyta > Polypodiopsida > Polypodiales > Pteridaceae > Adiantum > Adiantum capillus-veneris. The sequence goes on along the minus strand of NC_140949.1, from coordinate 17,722,781 downwards.
AGGAGATGTGTCATCAAGAAGTAAATTTTTGAGCCCTTCATATGAATCCTCTTCTTCGTCCCAAATCGGAGAGAGGCCTCTTTTGGAAGTCTCACAAGGAGGCTTCCTAGGTACTCGCTGGTCATGGTGGGGAGTTTGGAGAATCCCATGAGCACGAAGCTGCCGTTGCACTTCACTTTGGAGGGATGGATTGCCCATGGCTTGTTGAAACCTGGAAACAAGGTAGTTAAAAAGCATAGGGGCATCATTGGTAGCCTGCTCATTAGCAAAATCAAAGCTATCAACATTTAATTTCACTCTCTTTACTATTGTTAGCCATTCTAACAAATTTTACGTTTGAACTTTTTTATGTGCACTTTGGCACTTAAAGCCCTACTTGCTACTCCTCTTTACCCCTTTAGAAAAGCACTCAAGCTACTGTACCTGTGGCTCGAATACCATTAATCATAGCAAGAGTGCTTGCATGGAGAGAGCAACAAAAAGCATAACGCCTAGTTTGATAGGCATGAACAATACTTCAAAAGAAAGAGAAATTAAGCTATTGACAACAGTTGAGAACCGGATTTATATGGAGCCGGTCCCCCTCCAAGCGGTCCCCCTCCAAAAGGCTTTGTATTATAGGTTTTCCCCATCAAGGGAGACATTTTGCAATACAATTCTTTGTGCTCCTTCAATAACTAGCTAGTGCAAAGAAGATGGAAGCTTCAAGAACTAGCAAACACTCTAAAACACAACATCAATTCCCTCACGGTCTCAGACCCAAGACCTCACACACCTTCGAAGATGGTGAGAGCTAGCGGGGTATGAGAGTAGATCGAGAGGAAGAAGAAGTAGTCTTACGAGAAAGAAGTATATCTCCTCACCTAATCACTCATAATAGCTTAGCATAGCTTAGTAAATTAGCATGGAAGAGGAGATGTGCATGCATTGAAGCTTGGATCTTGGCTGGATTTGCATCACAAAGCCAAGAGTTGTTGGTGTAGGACTCTCTTCTCCAAGCCTGGAGTAGATGATGAGCTTTCCATTAAACCTTGAGAAGGAGAGAGAGAGTCTTCTTGCTTCACACATGAGATTGTGTGTGTGTGTGTGTGATTATCCTTCCAAAATCAGTCCCCTGTTTCTCTCTCTTGGTTGACCCCTCTTGCAAAATACTCATGCTGACACCCCATTGGACCCTGCAAAGCTTAGCCAATGAAAATTGAGAAGCATAAGTGATAGCATTGTGACATGTGTCCCCTTTTCCCCTTTTGTGAGAGCTTTAGGTAATTAAATAAATCAATTAATCTCTCATTGGACCCCTTTGTCTTCTCGCCAGTAGGAATCAGGCAAGCCATTGGGTTGCTGAATGCTCATTGGACCCCTTGGGAGACTGGCCAATAGTCTTCTAGAGAGCTTAATTCTTATTGATTCTTTTAAGTGTTTTTAAATGAATTAAACTAGATTTACTCTATCCTAATTCTAATTGGTCCACCTCTATGGCCATCCAATAGAATTTGAGTACACCTTGGGGGAAATTGGGCTAGGGAGCTGACATGTGTCCACTATGCCCTTTGTGTAAAGGGGCTTGCATGAGTGTATGTGTGTGTTTCTCTCTCATCCCCTACTAAAAGGGCTCGCCTGTTCATATGTTGGGATCTAGGAAGACTTTTTTGTACACTTACAAAGCATCCAATATCCCTAAGGTTTGACCATTGGACTTTACATTGAAAATTGGAACCTTACCATTTTGGAAGTCTTAATGGGCTGAACCTTAGGGTCTTTAAAGACTATTGTTGCACATTGCTCTTTTGCAGATGCCCCCCCCTTTGGATCCCTATTTTCCCTCCGTTGGATCCCTACCATGGCCGGTTTGCGAGCTTAACCAATATTCTAGCTTTTTCTCTTCTGGTACTTCCCTATAATAAATGATGGTCATTCTAGCTTTTTCTCTTCTGGTACTTCCCTATAATAAATGATCAGTTTAACATGAGAAAATCATTTAGGAGAATTAGATATTAGTTTTTATGACATAGTACAAGTCAAATGATGTCCAGATTTCTTGAAACTTCTTCGAAGCACTCTATATATTATTACCCTAGACCCAATTCCCTTTGAAAAAACTTGCAGAAGTTCAATTTTTGGGGTGATAGATATTAAGCGCGCTTATTATCTCCAGGGTCTAAATGAAGGAATTTTCAGCTTTTTTGGCTTGTACTAGATGTCCACCCTCTAATCAAGCCATAAGCTAAATTTCATGAAATTTGGTTCAATTTTGAAGTTTTTAGACCAAATTCTGTGTATGTAGTCTGGTTTTAGTGATTTCTAAGACTATTTGATAATCTACAAGTCTAAAAGTCTCCTTACACTATGCTGAGACCAGTGGAGCTGAATCAAAATCTTGCTTCTTTTAGCCCCCCCCCAGATATTTAGCACGCTTATTATCTAGGTGGTGATTTTTTGCAATTTTTTCACCTCCCACAGTTGTAACAAGGTGTTTAAAGACTTGTCAAGGAGTCTGGTCAAGTTCTATTCCGTTTCAAGTGTTTTTACCTTTAGTTGTTTGTCTATTCAGAGAGGGTTGGTTTGGCCCAATTTTATCCTCAAATGAAGTTTTAATCACTTGTGCCTTCACCAAAGTGTTAACATATCATCCAAACACGATGTTCATATGAAAAAAGTGTTAACATATCATCCAAACAGGATGTTCATATGAAAAAAGTTCACTTTCCGGCTTAAGGAAAAAAAGCACTTATTATGTACAGGATATAATCAACACTTTTTTAGGAGTTTGATGGCAATCAGGTCTTATACAAGTTATTACAAGCACTTTCAGCCAAATAAAACTCACTTTTACATGCATCTATCACACTTGGGAGGTAATAAGCCGATTTTTGACCAAACTTTGAAAATTTTCGTGAATGTTGATTTTTTCACTTATCCGTAGGTTGCTATAGCATTTCCAAGATCAATTTGGGGGTTCCATCATTGCATAGCTCCAATGAACAACAAAGTTATCAATCCGGAGGGATGAGCTATCTGGCTAGGGCATGGAAACACTCACACAATTAGTGAGCTAATCATGGCAACACGAATGGTGACTCTATGAGGTGAGCTTCTCGGCCTATGGAGGAGCTAAGCCACAATGATTGGCCATCTCCACATTCACTTCCCTTCACCTCCAATCAACCCAATCAGACACACTAATGATTTCAAGATACACACAACACTAATCCTATCATGCAAAACACTAATCACAAGCGCACACACATAGATCTATCGAGCCACACTCCAATCAAACCTACATGCACACACAAGAAAAAGAGGGCAATCACACAAGATTAGAGAGAGATTAACCGTTAATTAGTTACAATCTAGCTAATCAAAGCATCATTAGCAATCATAAGAAGCATGAGAGAGGCATAGTGAAAGAGAATTAAGCATTGATTAGTGTTAATCAAGTCACATGAGCAAGGAGAAGATCAAGGACTCCATAGCCATACACCTCAAGATCTCTCACCAAAGAGTGCTCTCAACAAATGAGTTTGAGAACCCTAATTTTTTTACACACTGCCTTATATACCTAAGGTAAAAATATGCATTGTCCGAGCGCCCAAGGCCTTTAGGACTTCACCACTTACTGAATTTGCAACCTAGGCACACTACTTAACCTGTTCTTTACATCTTGGAACTCCCATTGAGCCCGTAACACATTAAAAATATTACAATGACTTGAAATAAATCAAGAATTTACAATACATCGCCATTTTGGGAAAATGTGAAAAATGTGTTACTCCAATCTTTATTGCTTCTTTATGTTGATCTTGGATGTCCATCCGTAAGGCTCGATCCTTTAACAGGTTTTGTTAACTGATGTTGAATTAGTTAACATTCCCCCCTTTCGATTTTAGTGCCCGTTCCTGGGCAATGTTGAAAAGTGTCCATGGAGGCTGTGGAAGGTTTTTGATGGGCTGATTGTCTTCATTTGTAGTTGAATTTGTTGATGAGTTCAATTTTTTGCAGCATCTTTATTGGTCCGAATAAGTCTAATGTGAGAGATGATGTTGCATTTGTCTGTTGTAATAACATAATGATGAAGCTGTTGTTTATTTATGTACAAGGGAAGTAGAATGATGAGGTTCTAAATTAGGGTCTAATACTCGGATGACCAAAGGGAAAAGACCTAGTGGAAAAAAAGTGCCTTTGATATACGCACATTATTGGAGTACTTATTAGCATGGGAAATATTAATAAAGTACTTAAGGGATTATTTGCTGATAGATATGGAATTAAAAAGGCAGCAAATACGAGAGGATAGCATGATGGAACATTGGTTTTCCTGTTGTAGTCCACTCAAGGTGCATAGGTGGAAGCAAAAAATGAGTGTCTAATACATATGTCCAATGGTGGGACATCCTATATGCATACACAAAAATGCATGGAAAACAATATGCTATGCAAGAAGGATTTTGAGGGGTTCTTTAGAAAGATGGTGAAGCTATAAAAGCATATGACATGGCTTTGCAAGCTAGCACCCTTTTAAAAATGGTTTTTGTTGAGACGAGGATATGTGCTCTCATCTTACTGTGCACTGTGCGTGAGTGTTGGACATTACGACACTCCACCAATTGTAAGTTAATAGACTTTGACTCTTATGCTCATCTCATCCAGCATGAGCGACATGACTTGGATTTGCTCAAGTCTTCCAGCTTGAGCGTAAGCCTAATAACACGACTCTTAGCACAGAGTTTATGACCTGAAGCTTTGGGACTAATGCTTTGCTCATTTTATGGCTCAACAACCCTCGACTCTGACTAGCCAAAGAGTGTTTTTTGCACCCTGGTGACTTGAATTTTTACTTTCTTCTTCTTACTACAAAAATTTCTTCAGGTAAAAGTAAGCTTGAATCCTCAAAAAGAGGAGTAGTAAGGACCAAGTTGGCATTGAGGGTTTCTTTTGCCATACTTGTTTCATCATTTTGAATTTGCATTCGCGTTGGTTGGGCTGTCCTTCTTTGACTGTGAAGATTCGATTATTTGTTTGATTCTCCAATGAGGCCTATTGATAGGAGTCTTTGATGTTGTTGTAGGCCTCTGTTCATTGTCAAAATTTGGCTTTTGACTAGGAGCATTGAAAGACGTAGGAATCCAAATCTCTTGATGACCTTTGTATCTCCTTTGTTGACTTTGCTTTGCTCTAGGTCTTGTTGAGTTCTTGAGATCTTCATGCAGGTCTAGTGTAGTTGTAGTTGGCTTGTGGTTGAATGGTAGAAAAATCTTTGTATAACCTGTGTAGAATCCTTGTCCAAGAATAAGATTCTTTAAGATCCATCTCTGTTCTATATTCTCTTGAGAGTTGTGGTAAACTTTAGCATCTTTCAATGTTGTTCTGTTGTATACCCGCTTCTTAGGTATCCTAGGATATTGTCGAGATTGATACCTTGTGGGTCTTCTTTCTTGGGAGGGACCTGACGTTACTTCATATGCTCTAACCTGTGGTTTTGGCACCCATATCCGTTTGTTAGCTTTATAGTACTCCTATTATTTTAAGCTCCATTGTGATGCTATCCATCCCATGTGTTTGTGTTTTGTATTGATTTCCTATCTTTAATCCAAACCGGATCATTGACTTTGACTAAACTGCTCGGAACAAACACTTGCTTGACTATCTTTTAATTTCTTAAGTGCTTTGGCTAAAATATCTTTGCTTTTCTGGGTGTCTTCGTAGAGGTTTTAGTTGGGTCCGCAATCGACTTGAAGTTTTGAAATCCTGACTTACTTGATGAAGCTGATCCATGTCTGCAAGATTTGTCTTTGATTCTTGTGACTTCTACAACTTTGAATCTTGCATTAACGGTACCCGTAAATGTTGCTGGCTACCTCTTGGAAAAGAGAGTATTAGCATTGTATCTTCTTTTTAGGCCTTGTGCTGGTCTAACCACTGATGTCCAAGGATGACATTTGCATGCATGTCTTTTGAAGGCTTTACCTGAAACTTTACCTACTCTTCATGATTTTGGATGCTAAGGGTAGCAACCATTTCTTCTTGATCTGTATGCATACCTAGCATTGTTTTGCTATCATGTTTGCATGGAGTGATCTCCAGGATTCTTTGGATGTTCTCTGCAATCATATTGCAGTCTACTGCTTTTTCTAGTAGAGTAGTGCATCTGACACTTGCTCCTTTTGTACTGCTTAGAACTATAGCTATTCTCATTGTTGGTTCTATTGAAGATCTTTGTTCTGCTTTTGCCATGGTCTCATCTAGACTCTGTTTTCGAATCTAATTTATCTCGGCTGATTCAACTGGCAATGTATGGATCTTTGGACTTCCTATAGCTTCTTGGTTTTTTGCAACCCCGTTCTTCTTAACTTCTGGCTTTGGTGGCATTCTCTGCTCAACAGCTCTCATGGTTGCTCTTTGTTTTGTTTGATCTACATTGGCTATTTCCTGATTTGCTTTATGCTCTTCTGAAGTTCTATTTGATGGAGATGAATCATCTTCAATAAGATTTGCTTTGATATCGGTCTCCCTTTTAATTGTGCTTGAGGACTTTGTGCTGTTGTCCAATATTCATTCTTTGTTGTCTGTGATGACTCCATCATGCTTGCATTCTATATCTCTAACATCTTCTGGGCCATTGTCATTCCCATTATGATGTTGTCTGGCATATCTTTTGCTATGATCACATGACATTGAGCTATGATGATTTGTGGACTTACTTCAATGGTGTTGGAGATGATTCCCCAGCATTCTGCTCGTTTATTTCCATAAATGTCAATGAATTCAGGAGCATCTTCTAGATGTGGTTGGCCACATCTTTTCCAAGTGCAAAAAGACATGAGGTTCTTGTCTAGCTAAAATCTAGCTTTACTTCACTTGTCAGCTTTTCTTAGTGTTCACCAGTGGCAGTGTTCTTTGGTTGAGCTTTATCTGCATTTTCTTTGCTTTGACCACCTGCTTCAATCGATGTTGACTCCATTGGCTGTAATATTGTACTTTTTGTTTGCAATTGTTGAGCATTGTCTATTTTCATCTGAGTAACCTTTGATCTTAGAAGATCCATTGTACTTTCTGGCAGAATCTGTCTCTTTGAAGGAGATTTTGGTGGTGACCTTTGTGTATCCTTTTGGACTTTAGCTTTCATTGATTTTGACTTTTCTGTCACCTGTTCTAGCAGCTTGAGGCTTTGCATCATCTTTAGATAGTCTTTGACTTCAATCTTACCACCCATAGGGGTTTGTACAAGGTCATGATATTATTGATATTCGTTACCCTGTGCATCTAGATATGCATATGTGACCTTGGTCACATGTAACTGTTTGAACACTATTGGATTTGTTGGCTTTTGACTTTGATTTGTGGAGATCAGCTGAAACTTTGTCCTTGATGGTCTTCATAAAAGCATTTATCTATAGACTCTAATGGAATCTGGGTCAATTGGAAACTTCCAACAACCATATGATCTTTCAATGGTTTTTTCTTTGAAAGGGTCTGTAGGTTAGAGGCTCTAGGGCTTCTAACTCCTATTGTGGTTCCTGGTACATAAGCTGAGCTTGATGTATTTACGGCTCCCCCCTTCCTAGGGTGATCAATATATCCTTCTCCATTATGAGAGTTTAAAACTGTTTGGCTCTGGTTTAGTCTCACCTTTTAGGACTGTGAAGTTACACTTTGGATAGCACTATTGATGTTTGACATCTGTAAACCTTCTGCATAGTTTCCTATGTATCTCCGTGAAACATGACAAATTATTCACCAAGTCAAGCTGTAGACAGCTTTATCTTTGCCTTGATATTGTCTATCCCATGGGTCTCCTATGATATGAGCTTCAACGGTTTCAGGACCCAAGGCATCATAGATGTTCGATTCTTGTCTATATCTATGATTGTTTTGGTCAAAGTATGTGCTCGTTTGGTTACAACGTTGAAGCTTGATTTTTGATGGAGGAGAGTTTGGCTCTGAATAGATTTTTGGGTTCATTTGGGTAATATCCTTCAGCTCTAGAGAGGATGGGCTATAATAGTTTCTATCCTCTGAAATGAATCATCCTTTCTGATCTATCATTGGACACACTTCTATGAGCTGGTATGTGGGACGTTTAAACATTGGTTGATCCTTTTTGTACATTTACCCTTTTTGGTCCACAAAGTGTGCATATGAATTATGTGTACCATACAAAGTTAACATATTCTTTTTGATGTGTCCCTATGACTCGTGAATGATTGCAAACTTGTGGCAGTGGATGCAAAACCATTTGCAAACCTAACAGTCTTTTCAACATTCGGTGATATTTGGACACCTTGACCAAATTCATGCAAAAATTTGTTGTTCAAAGAATCAATTTTATGCTTTTCAAGTGTCTATGCATCTTTATGCTGATTTTGAACTTGTAGTGTTTTTACTGGTGTTTCTAACGATAAATGAAGAATCATTCGATTGCATTAAAAGTGACAAATTAGATGCACTTACATCAAGATTCGCATTTCCAATTTTCTCTGTGCCCTGCTTGGTAGTTGATGTGTCCCCGTCGTCTAGATTTCTTGGACAATCTTCAAAAAAAGTCTACCTTTTCTTCCACAATCTAAGCAATACACCAATAATGGTGGTATTTCAACTGGCTCTTTCATGTCAAGCTCTCGTAGAGGAGCTTCTTTTTTTGTGCTTGCCAAGTTGTCGACTTCTTCTTTTAGAACACTGAGCATCAGGATATAGAATGTTCCATCTTGACCTTTGTACCATCTTTGGCTTGGTTCTCCAATTAGACTAGATTTTATTGGTTAATCTGTTGAATCTTCCATTTCTGGTTCTCGGCTATAGATCTGACCACTATAATCCATGTACAATGACCCTAATTTCATATACACCAACTGTATGTTTTATTGGCTTGCGATTTTTTTTGGATAAACACTTGGGTTGACTTTTTGAACCTCTATCTTCACTTCATCTTTCAGCTTGCAATACCTGGCTCCACTAAAGTCTGTAAACATCTGAGAGTTTTCTAGATTTGGCGTTACTATGATCAATAGGATCTTGGCTCCTGTGCTGCTTTTGCCACTCATAAGATATCTATGGCCTTTTGAATCTGCATATAAGACTTTATCTCCATTGTAGCCATATAGTTGTAGAAGTTGCTCTTTTGCACGTGTGCTTGTGTTGCCACTGCTACTGGCTTGCTCTGTTGTACTTGAACTCTCGGCCCAACTTGTGTCTATGTTGGCTCAGTCTACAAAAAATTTCTCTTGGAAGATCCTGGTATTGATTAGCAAAATTTCTCCTGCTTCAGCTTGATAAAACTGCTTGTGTCAAAGAAATTTTGCAGTTGACTTCTCTTAGACTCAAAGCAGTTTATTAGCTCTAGCTCAACAGTGTTAGAATTGATATGGGCCTTGAAATGATGAAAATATGGGCCTTGAATAGCCCAATCTGCAATCCAATGTGACTTGTGCCCATGTTCATCCAGCTGGAAGCTAATTTGCAGTGCTTGATTTTGACAAATTCAACTTTTTTTTTTTGCCACTCACGGCTTTGAGTTGGTCTTTTTGCTCGCTTTTTCGACTGATCCGGTTCACTTCTTCTCGATTTTTCCACTTTGTGGCATGTGACTCTCCTAGTGGTGTATGACTCTCCCCAAGTGGAGTTTTAATCACTTGTGCCTTCACCAAATTGTTAACATATCATCCAAACACACTGTTCATATGAAAAAAGTTCAGTTTCAGGTTTAAGGAAAAAAAGCGCTTATTATGTACATGATATAATCAGCACTTTTTAAGGAGTTTGATGGCAATCAGGTATTATATAATCTATTACAAGCACTTTCAACCAATAAAACTCACTTTTGCATGCATCTATCACTGGGGAGGTAATAAGCCGATTTTTGACCAAACTTTGAAAATTTTCCTGAATGTGGTTACTATAGCCTTTCCAAGATCAATGTTGGGGATTCCATCATTGCATAGCTCCAATGACCAACAAAATTATCAATCCGGAGGGATGAGCTACCTGGTTAGGGCATGGAAACACTCACACAATTAGTGAGCTAATCATGGCAACACGAATGGTGACTCTATGAGGTGAGCGTCTCGGCCTATGGAGGAGCTAAGCCACAATGATTGGCCATCTCCACATCCACTTCCCTTCACCTCCAATCAACCCAATCACACATACTAATGATTGCAAGATACACACAACACTAATCCTATCATGCAACACACTAATCACAACCGCACACACATAGATCTATCGAGCCACACTCCAATCAAACCTACATGCACACACAAGCAAAAGAGGGCAATTACACAAGATTAGAGAGAGATTAACCACTAATTAGTTACGATTTAGCTAATCAAAGCATCATTATCAATCATGAGAGAGGCATAGTGAAAGAGAATTAAGAATTGATTAGTGTTAATCAAGTCACATGAGCAAGGAGAAGCTCAAGGACTCCATAGCCACACACTCAAGAGCTCTCACCAAAGAGTGCTTTCAAAAAATGAGTTTGAGAACCCTAATTTCTTTTACACACTGCCTTATATACCTAAGGTAAAAATATGCATTGTCCAGGCGTCGAAGGCCTTTAGGGCTTCACCACTTACTAAATTTGCAACCTAGGCACACTAACTAACCTGTTCTTTACAGCTTGTAACTCCCATTGAGCCCGTAACACATAAAAAATTATTACAATGGCTTGAAATAAATCAAGAATTTACAATACATGGCCATTGTGGGAAAATGTGAAAAATGTGTAACTCCAATCTTTGCTGCTAATACATCAAGCACTAGTTCAAATTCAACAACTAGCTGTCATTGGGTGGGTAGCATCAAATGTGTCAATCATTGCTCAAGTCTACTTTCAAGGAAGCACAATATTTGGGCCAAAAAGCCTAAGATAATAGCCTGGACCTATTCACCCCTAGAAAAAAATTCTACAAAGAGCAAGCTGAGCTATCAATGGAAGACATACACATCAACAAGAAGAAAGACCAACTAGAAGAGGCAAAAGAAAAAATCAAAGAAGTGAGTATGGTGGTAAGTATGGGTACTAAAGCTAGAGGCTACCCAACAAAGACATGTGGAGTAGCGAATGATTCCAATTAAGCTATTCGACACACAAGGATTTTGTAAAGGTAACACTCAAATTTGGCTACCAAAACTAGTAGCTCAACTTGGAATAACAAATATTAGTTAGTCAAGAAACACAAGGGTCCACCTAAAGGCAAGAAATCACAACCAAGAGCCAAAAAATTCCAATCACAACCAAGGGTGCTACAACCTCTAGATGGATACATTACCTTCTACTCCAGAAGAGAGGCTTTTACAATGGGAATAATCAGATACAAAAACCAAAGCCTAGTGTCCATTAACTTATCGAGTAAAAAGGGAAAATGCAAAAGATGGTCAAACAGAGACCAACAACAAGGCGGCTTCCAAAATTGTCATTGGAAACTAAATCACAGAGCACCCACAAACAACTACAACCGCTTCTCATGGGAGATAAAGTGAAGGTTCCATCAACTCCTACTACAATGGTGGAACATGTTTCACAAAGCAAGATCAACATTCACCAAACAAATCAAGAGGAGCCAAAGTATGCCAACCTATTGTACAAAATGGTGGCATCCATAGACCAACACAATGAAAGAGGCCTAAATCTCGAAGAACTTATGGAATTGGGTTTTTGGATTTGAATAGATACATTCAAGTCGCCATTAAAAATACATGGCATAAAAGTCAGAGTCTAGCAGCTAAGCCACTAAATGAGCACGGCATTAGTCCCAGACCTTCAAGTAATATTCTCTATGGTCTAAGCATCTTAGCTATTCTAGGTACTGCTCGAGTTGAAAAAATTGAGCATATCTACGTTGTGTCACTCATGCTCGTATAGGTGAGCATAAGTGTCAAAGTATATGTATTTTAAGTCTAGTGAAGTGAAGAAGGAAGTCTAAAAGACACTCACACACTACACACAGTGAGGTATGAGTGGAGAAGCTTCTACATCAAAAACCGTTCTTGGAAACGTGGAAGCTATTGCGATATCCTTCGATGTCACATGTGCTAAATTTATTCCCTGAAGCATCCATTAATTACATCTTTCACACTGCATGCTTTTGTTTGACAAATTTCTTATATGCATATAGAGTGTCCCATAATTGACACTTGCATTAGGCACTCTTACTTTGTTTTCCCAAGCACTCACCTTGCATGAAAAAATACTTCAAGTCCAAATTCTCAACTCCAATAAGAGCGTATACCAAAGATACTTTTTTTTTTCAACGTGTTTTTTTCCTTTGGTCATCCACATTTTAGACCCTAATCTAGAAACACTTATCGTCATCCTCTTGTATATATTTCTTCTATATCAATAGTAAGGAGGTTGCTACCCAAATCAATCGCCAAAGAGAATAAAAAATGTAGATCACCACATGCTAGTAAGAGAAACTCTTATCTTGAAGGACACAACAAAGCTTTAACAAGCAAGGAAAAATGAAAGAAGTGCATACAACAACAATAAACAAGCAATGCCAAATTCAATTGGAGAGATCTCACCAAAAAACATAAGGAGCTCAATAGTCCTAAAGCTAATGAAGTATTGTAGGATACTAATAGCAGATCCATCATCAAGTCAACGACCCAAAGAAGTTTCGTTCCCATAAAGGAAGGCAACATTTAGTCATCTTCCTGGCCAAAAGTGACAACAAAGAGGAGAAGAAATAACAAGATGTAAATTTGTCTTGACAATTGCAATAAAAAACACGCATCAACCAGGACATAGGAGATATGAACCACTCAAGGAAGGGGGGATTTTCATCAATGACAAATAAAATTCAAAGTTAAAGACCAAACTAAAGTGAAGACCACCCTAACAATCAGATTGCACATGGTTTTATTAAGGGATGACACGAGCTAGGAAGGAAAAACTATAGAGAGATTGACTAAACGGGTGCCCACTTGGTCAAACACCTAGTTGGACACCACATCTGTACTTTATTATTTTTTTGATCTAGTGTAGCTACACTGTGTGTAAATCTTGATTCTAGAGTAGCAAGTCGATTCCTTGAGTTGTATTTCTGTCATGATATGTGTAAAGGCCCATTTGAGCGGCCACTAGCCATTTAGAAAGACCTAGGTATAAAAGTCAATAACCTCAATGGGAAAAGACGATTATCTTTGGAGAAAAAAATAGCTCTACGCTCAAGCACAAAGCTTCAACTTGTAATCATCGCAACTAATTATTGGGTAATTCGTTTTCAATTTTGAGACTTGCATTATGTTTCTCTTTTCTTGTTCTTTAAATTAAGTGTAAGCATTGTCAGTTTTGTTGAGGTTCGCAACTACACGTTAGTGAGACTAATATTCAGATTTGAGTGCTTAAATCATAGTGTTTTGACGTTTTGACCATAGGAGAGGGTTCCTAAACCATAGGGCCACCTTTTTAGATAGTTTTATTGTAGTTTTTAGGACCTTAATCATGATGGATCACGATTTTGGTACCTTGTTGGATGGTGAGCATACTTGGTATCTTGATCATTGAGTGGTGATTTTCTTGTTGCGTTGGTGTGTTTGCTTGTTAGGTTCACTTCTTGAGATTGACAACCTCCAAGAGTCTCGTGCCCCATCCAAGTCGCTTCCCTGAGTATTGACTATTATGTCAATGCCAAATAGATACGATGTAGACATCCGATCACAACGACACGCTAACAAAATTCTTGACCAAGGTTTCATTCAAGTTACTAATTTTCCATGGAGTAATCTTGTTCTTTTTAATCGAAGGAAGGATAGTACCCCTATGCCTTTGTATCAACTATCATGGATTATATGTGGTAATAGTCAAGAATACGTATGCAATACCTAGGATCCATGAATTGCTTGATCAATTATATAGAACTTCCATTTCCATTAAAAATAATCAAAGTTTGGGTAGTATCAAATCCAAATCAAAGAGGAAGATATATCAATATAAGATTAAACACTCAATTTGGTAACTATATGAATTTACAATTATTCCCTTTAAGCTTACAAATGCTTCAATATTTTTTAATTGCGTTATGATCGATGTATTTGGAGAGTATGTTGATGTTTTTATTCTTGCCTTCTTTGATGATATTTTGGTTTACTCAAAGAATAAGAAATAAGATGAACAACATGTATGATACATGCTTGAAATTCTACAATAAATTCAACTTTATACTACTTGTGTAGCAAGTGAATATTTTTTTATTGTGGGGCAGAGTGGAATACTTGGGATTCATTGTTTCCAAGGATGAAATATCTGCTAATTCAAGTAAGATCAAGGCTATTATAGCTTGGTCTACATCTAAATCTATCAAAGAAGTGCATGACTTTCTTAGATTGACCGAGTGTACCGTACTTTTTTGGAGGTTATGGTAAGATACCCTTACGAAAACAAAAGTGTTTACTTGGAGTTATCATTTCCAAACTAGCTTTGAGAGACTCAAAGAAGATATGGTGAATGTTCCTATCTTATGACTTCTAGATTTCACAAAGATGTTTATTGTCCTTACTGATACAAGTGGACAAGCAATTGGTGGTGTTCTATCTCAAGAAGGAAGACCGGTTGCTTATAAATCTTGTAAGTTATGCATTCACAAGTTAAATTAATTCACATATGATTTGTAATTGCTAGTTGTTGTACATGCTCTCAAAGTATGGTGACATTATCTTCTCAGAAGGAAATTTAAAGTACACATGGATCATAAGAGCCTCAAGTGGATTTACACTCAACTTGATCTTAATATGAAACAACAAGGATGGATGAAATTATAATGTGAATAAGATTTTGGGTTTGAATATAGCGGCAATTACAACCTCTACTACCTTTTTGATTGATTTTATTTTCTTGCAAATTTACTGATTTTATTTTTGATTGATTTTATTTTCTCGCAAATTTATATCTCAAGATTCATTCTTCAAAAGGATTTAGTATTTGTTAAACTTAAATAGTTGAACAAAGAAACAAGAAAGGAAAATTAAAGGCTTTCATGTTGAAGACAATGATTTCTACTTTGATAGTTGTCTTTGTATTTTGAATGACAAAGGAATTAAACTTCAGGTACTACAAGAAGCTCATGATAAAACTTCAGATAGTACAAGAAGTTCATGATATACCTATTGCAAGTGCTGTTTGATGTATTGGTGTCAACATGTGGGTGTGTCCCTAGATCATTTTTTGGTGCGCGCGCGCACACACACACACACACACACACACACACACACACACACACACACACACACACACACACAGATAGAGATAGATAGATAGATAGATAGATAGAGAGAGAGAGAGAGAGAGAGAGAGAGAGAGAGAGAGAGAGAGAGAGAGAGAGAGAGAGAGAGAGAGAGAGAGAGAGAGAGAGAGAGAGATTGTGTGATAGGAGCAATGCAAATAGTGTATGGGTGTCAATTCTCTAAAGAGTGCATGCATCTGTCAACGTGCAAACAAGGGTGCGTTTTCGAGAAGTGTGTTCTTCTGAAGGTGTTCGTTGATAGAAGTGGGGTGCTCTGAATGCCTTGCAATATAGAGAGCCAATTTGATGTGTTTCTAGGTGTGTTCGCATTCTCCATCTCCATCTTCTAGTGCCCCCATGGAGGAGCACACTAATTGCTCCTGGTTGAAGGTAAAAGCAGGTTTTGGTGATGGTGGATAGACTGATTTTGAAGAGAAGATTGGATAAGAGATGCGGTCGGGTTTTCCAAATTTTGCTTGGGTTAAAGATGCAAAAATGTGGCTACAGAATTATGGATTACTTCTACTTGAGAGCAGGTGATGCAAGGTTTTTAGGACCCCTTCTGAAAATGCAATAAAGGCACAGTCAGTTGTTGGGGAGATGAGGATACTCTAGTCCAAGGGATCTCGAAAGAGAAGAAAAATCTACTTCACAAGCACCAAAGAGTAAAAAGTGCCATGGACAGAAGATACATGGGAACGAGCTCTTATGCATGCCTACAACCTATATCTTACAGAATAGCCCATTCTAGGTGTGAATTTCTAATGAAATTTACACGAGGATATTCGTGTGGACTCACAGCACAGCATACTCCGTTTTCACTTTTTTACCGACAGTAAATATTTTTTACCACAGTAAACATTTTTCACCTACATGGTAAATACAAATCACTTTTTACCTACAGTAACTTTTTTTACCCATGGTAAATATTTTTTACTGCACCATAAGTATTTGGTAGGTAGCAGTTCACTGTTACTAGAAGCAGTGATTGGGCATCAACAATGCAGTTACAGGAAGAGAAAAGGAGAAAATCTTATGGTAAAGGTGAGTCAACAGGGATAAAGACTTTTGAGTTGAAAAGAGACATGCTGATTTTTTCAAAGAACACATGTCAAAAGAAGCCATGGTTGAGGATTTTTTGAGAATTTGATATTCAGGAGGACCCAGCAGGTCCCCCCCTGACATGTGCAGAACCTCCAGTTTCAACAGCCACCTACCTGCTCTTAAATGCTAGTCAAGGCCTTATCCCCATGTGTCACAATCAGAAAAATCAGCATTTACCCTCCCCTCTCACATCACTCTAGAGAATATCTTGATGGTGACATATCAGGTGACCTCAATCTGTTGACCACCCTAAGCAAAAAGTAACCCCAATCAGCGGATTTAATCATGTTTATCCCTAATCCTAAACCCTCTCAGAAACCTATATAAGGAGGCCTTCTCTCACTCAAAACCACAACACTTCACCCACTTCACCAAGCAACGAAGCTATGGCGACATTGCTCACAACGAGGAGCTATGGATGGAGCTCTACTCTCTCTCCCTCTCTCTCTCTCTCCCTCTAGTATGCTACATTACTAGCCCTAAAACCTAAATAAGGAGTCTTCTCTCATGCTCCATGGCCACCATCCTCGCCATCATTCTCTAAGGTATTGATGTGTTGCTAGTAGGATCATACCTACTTGCTGGGTTGATTGTTTTTGACAAGGGATTATGCCATCCTTGGCTTGCTTCTCTATATCCTTGTTATGTATGATCAGATGCCGTTGTATTGTTAAGCTGATGTCTTGTGTATATATATGCTACATAAGGTCCCTAAGCTTCGTTTCTATGTGTTTTGCCATATGTTTTGATGCCATCATAATGCCAGAAGTCTCACTTGCCTATGTGCACTATGTGTGAGGTCCCTAAACCTCTTAATTTAGGGTGGTGCCCCCTTTGTTTTGTTCTTTGCTTGTTTGCATGAGGCGTGGTTTGTGGAGTGTGCACGAGTACAGAGGCCACCCGATTGCACTGCTCTTTTTCTCGCCATCAGCAGGTTGTCAAGAGAAGAAGGTGTGGTTCAAGTTTTTTTGCTTGTGGTTTATGGCAAAGAAAAGGTATGGTATGAGGGGTTGGGTGATGAAGAGAAGATGAATTGGGAGGACATCCAGGTTACATTAAAACTTATGCTATTGTAAGGAAGATTTGTTTTGGCTAGGATTAAAGCATGATGTGTCAAGCTATGTTACAAGATGCTTAACATGTCAACACATTAAGAGTAAAAAAGTCTGATACCATGGTAAGCTTCATCTAATTGATGTATCGTAAATAAAATGGGAATGCATATCCATGGATTTTATGATAGGACTTTCAACATCTCTAGGATATGAGTCTATTTTTGTGATCATTGATATGCTTACAAAAATGGATCATTTATTTTCCATCAAGGTAACATTTACGACTAAGGATATAGCTTAAGTTTTCATGAAAGGTGCCTTTATGTATCATGGTTTAACTTGACGTATAATTTTGGATAATGATGCAAAGCTCACTTCAAAACTTTGGAAATATTTATTTTCAACCGCAAAAACCCAGTTGGCCTTTAATACTGCTTATCACCTGACACCAATGGTTAAACAAAGAGGAATAATCAGATTATCAAGACATGATATGATCTTATTGTATACATTAACAAAGTAAGTAGACCATATATTTGTACTCAATTGAATTTGCATATAACTCCATTCCAACGTGCAATTAGGATGTCTCGTTTTAAAACATTATATGAACAAGAATGTCTTACTCCATTAAAGTGGACAAACCCATTCTTAAGATGCAATTACAAATTGCTCTCATATGCCAAGATGTTGATAGCCGTTCTTTGGCTATTCAAAATTGCCATAGTGAGCTACCTCACCCTATCAAAATCACTCAAACACTATGGTTATCCTCACCCTTTCACTGTGCATAGGCATGTGCGAGTTAGGGGACTTCCCCCATATCTCCTTAAAAACCTTCAATTAGCTAGTCACTGGGCTAGTTGAGCCAAAAAAATAAAAAAAATAAAAAAAATAAAAGTATATTATGGAGGATTTTGTGTGTAAATATTTCATTGTATATATGGCCTAAATATAGGGATTTTTATAATTATTTTGGTATTTTATTTAAATATTTATACGTAAGTGTGTGTTTTATTAAACCTATGTACGCCTTCTTTCATCCTCTTGCACCATAAGTGTTTTTTTTTTTGCCAATGTGTACATAGTCTAACCTCATATTTTTCTTTTATACAAATCACCCCCACATTTTCACCCTCACCCTTGTGAAAACAAAAAATCAATTTCTACTCCCTTAGTCACGTTTATTATATTATTTTTAGTTACTTGCATACCTTTTTCTCTTTCACTCAATATAATACAAAAGAGGGACCATATCTGCTACCATATACATGTAGTAGTGATGTGTGTGAACACACTAGGACTGCCGTGGCATTTTTTACATCTTTAGGAGGGTTTTTCCCTCGTGCATTATATATACGCTCATCACTCTAGGGCTATCTATATTTCCATTGCACACTATAATACTCTCTCTATTGTGTGCCTTGAGCTTCCTTCATATTCTCCAAGCTGTGTGTGTTTACCTGCACACTCTAGGGGGATTTGTTACCGTATAAATGTAGTAGTGATGTGTGTGAACACACTAGGGCCAAAGGGGCATTTTTTACATCTTTAGGAGGTTTTTTCCCCCGTGCATTGTATATACGCTCATCACTCTAGGACTATCTATCTTTCCATTGCACACTATGTAATACACTCTCTATTGTGTGCCTTGAGCTTCCTTCGTCTTCTCCAAGCTGTGTGTGTTTTTCTGCAACCCTAATTCCAACAATATCATATGATTCCAATATCCAATATCCAATATCCATAATTCTTTCATATTTTTTTAATTATATACTCATTATTCTGACACCATCATGTGCTCATTGAGCTAAAATCCATGAATAGTCCATACATTGGTCCCACCATGTATATATTTCTTTATTCACCAATAATACTCCTCCATGCATGTGTAAAGATAACTTGGATGCTTTGTATCATGATATGACAAAGAAGCTGTTAGGCTCTGGAACTGCCGTGTCCAAATCCTCCACCCAACCTCCCTTCTATAGCCTCCTGGCCCTAGGATCCCTTCTCCACTAGGAAGCCGGCCCTTGGCCAGGTCCTTGACCTCCAGGGTGGCCCTTGGGCTGACATTACTCCCCCCTTGGAGAAGCGCTGACATTACTCTCCCCTTGGAGAAGCGTTTTCGTCCTCAAAAACACAAGTGGTAGTATCTTCATAAGAACACTAATGTTTTCCACCGCGACATCCCTCATGGATCCAATGGTGCATTAGAGCGAATCCGGTTCAGTAGGAGGTTCAATGAAATCAAGAATAACATCTTGATTTTCCACATTGTCGTCCCTGTGCAACCGTCTTGGTTAACCAACTCATAATCAACATAGCGTGAGACTCCATGTAGAATTCACTTGAGAATGTTAGACGAGTTATCACAACTAAGAGGTGTCTAAATACAAACCTAGGTTTCAGGATTTCTAAAGATACTGAAACATGCAATAAAACCTCTGCTCAACTTTCCATGAAAGTAATACGCTGACATACCCATCATCCACGGCAACCAAGTCCTTGACTTGCTGTTGTTTCTTGCCAATAGCCAACCTCATCAAAACTGATGATGAAGGTTGAGAACTTGAGAATAACATGCAGAGATTAAAACTAGTTGCAACATGCCTTTCATCATATGAAGCAAACTCCAAACCAAAAAGATAACCGATCCAGTTGTGTCACTTTGTGCTAATGTATGCACTTAACATATCCTTTAGCGTGGTTTACTAGCGTATGTGCTTAGCATATCCTTTAGTACCAAATAGAATGCTTGTAAACTGTCCATCCAACATGGGAGGAACAGAAGAGAATAAGAGTGAGGTTCTTTCCCCAATTAATTAAAGACAATCTTTCGTGACTGACGATAACCTACGACTAACCAAGTGACTCAGTTGTATACTTGATATGAATCTGACCGAAGTAAACTCATAGAGTTTAGATCATCCAATCACAAACACCCATTATCGTGTATGGCCGGGTGTGAACTCATAGTAAATCTGCAAGAGAGATTGCACTTGCACTGCAAAAGGGTGCAAAAAGAAGAAAGTCCAGGAATTTGCATGCCGCTCCAAATAAATATGTGTTAAACACTAGGTCCCATAACACCTAGTGTGAATGCATTTAAAACAATGTTAGAAGCTGGACACACCCCACAGAAACTAACTACTCGGAAGATTATCATTTTTTGTAATTATTCATTTATTGAGGAAACCTCATTTTTTACCTTGTAAATATCGGGGCTTACAGAAGTTTCCAGATTGTATCCCAGTTTTGATAGTTAGATTGAGTAGATGGTTGATTTGGAACTTTAGGGTTTGAGAATTGTAAGGTATATATACCACTTTTTGACCTTAATGAAAAAAACTTTTGTCATTTAAAAAAAAACAAGTTTTGAAGTCTATGAGTGAGCGTACTATGTACGAGAGAGAGTGTGAGCTTCATCTTGACGCTACATGTGCACCGATGGTCGGAATCGAGTGCGGAGAAGTGCAGCGTGTTGCCCCCGACAAGAGCTACGCACCGATACCTGGGTGAAAGCATGTTAACCTGTCGCGCTTTTTGTGCTAGTTAGCAGTTTCAAGTTAGCACATCTTCAAAAAGTTGGGCGTCCGGTAAATTTTTTACAAATAATATCAAAATTTGTCGGAGGCTGTACATTTGGATTCCTTGTTTCAAGTGCTTTCTATTGATATATCATATGTCATAGATCTTGGAGATGTAGCTCAAGTGATTATACTAGTTAGCATATGTCAAAATTGTGCTAGTTAGCATTGTCCGGGACATGAAAAAGCATGACAGGTTAACATGCTTTCACCCACCTACATTGCGCGCGTACGGTCCGGTTTTGCGAGCTCCTTCTACGAGATTCATCTGGTGATTTGGTGAGCATACGTTGTCCGATTTTGCATTGCAGCATATCCACGCGTTCACATTGAGTAGAGCTACACATTAGGCACTTCTGATTTTGGAAACAAAGACGTGCAAATTTTGGCCAGACATCCTACGTGATTTTGCACCGGGTGTTTTGGGTTGGGGTTTTGGTTCATAGACCTGAGGGAGAGCGACCTATTGGTGTTAGTAGGGTCTCCTTCAAGTTCTATGGTGTTTCGAGATTGTTTGATGGGTGTTCGGCTCTAGACCGCGTTGTAGGAAGTTTCCTCTTATGCACTCTTGAAGGCTGTGACTTAGACAATTGGTAGAGACCTATGTAGGAATTAGTTAGGAGTCGGTCGAGTGTAGGTTGACACCTTATGCTTGCTTCCACGTGCCTGCGGGTCGAGCTTTGTCCTTAGCTGACATTATATGTTAGGTGAGTTCTCGTTGTGCTGACATTCGTCGCGGAGTATCCGTCCAACATTGGCGCCGTTGTTGGGGACGAAAACCTTAGGTAGGTGACCGAGATTAATCCTTGAAGATAGATATTTTTGGCTTGCGAAGAGTCTCTCTTTACATTTAGATAGGATCAGAGGGTGGAGGACTCTCTAGGTCTTAGAGGGATTCTAGGGAGCGTGTGTTTGGCCTAGATCCTTCGACTTAGGTAGAATTAGGTAGACTAAGATAGTTTTAGCTATTAGTTGTGTTCTTGAGTAGGAGTTGGAGTGGTAGAAGCGGTGAGAGGAGAGCTTGAGAGTCCGGAGAGGCCAAAAAGCAACCAAAACACCATTATCGCCATTTCACATGATGAGTAGGAGTAGAGTAAGTAGGACATCATGATTCAGGATCTAGAGCACTTTATGTATGTATACTTGCTTGGTAAATTCATCACAAGTTTATAAAAGACGCAAAAGTGTGTTTGAAAGGCCAAGTGAAGTCCAAAAGTTACTGTGAGTGTTTCTGATAGAGCTACAAAGCATCAGGAGCATTTCTGTCTCAGGAAGAAAATTAATTTCAAGCTAGGAGACATCCTACGTGTAGGATGTCTACAGGCTAATCTGGTGGGAATTTTGGGATTTTGAGTTGACCAGTGTGTTCAGAAGGTGGGGTTTACACTATTTTCAACTGGAAAGTGGAAATTTGACCATATCTTGACAGGATAAGGCCAGATAGACTGAAATTGCCAGACATCCTACCCAAATTGTGCCAAAGCATTATTTTAAGACCAAAACCATAAGATGGATGCATGAGCATGACTTGCATGATATATTGAGTGACTGCGAGGGGTTTCATCTCATTTGGGTGAGAAAACTGGGTTCAAAGAGGACTTTAGCACTTCTGACTGAAAAAGACAAGAACAACTAAAATTGGGGACTTTTGAAATCCAAACCAAAATCTAAGCATACCACTGAGTTGCTGACATCAGGGGGAAGCTGTGGGTCAAGTCTGGGTCAAACAGGCCAAAAAGACATCCTACGTGTAGGATGTCTTTTGTGTGATTTGCACTCCAGACCAAATTTTGAGTATACCAAAGTGATCAGCAACTCAAGGGGAGCCTGTGTTTTGAATTTGAAGCCATTCTGATGAAAAAGACATCCTACGCGTAGGATGTCTAAAGCAAGAAATTGAAGCCATACAATGACTAGGGGGCATAGCAAGGTGTTGTATAGCCTAAGGCAGGCCTCCTGGTCAATTTTGGTCCAAATTGGAGTTTGTTAGATTTTGATCAAGATCAGCAATAGGCTGTCGGAACAAATTTCTGACTTATTGACTAGCTTATAGGTGTCCAAATCAAAAAGTAAAAACAACTGTGGGCTCAGCACATCAAGGGGAATCCATAGTGCAAAAATCCAAGCAAAACAAAGTAGGAGACATCCTACGCGTAGGATGTCTATTGGGGCCTACTGAAGAGAAAATTTGACTGGGCTTGGACAATGAGATTCCATTTGGCTTAAGGGTTCTAGAACTTCTTTCAGAAGTGAATTTGGATCTTGTTTGTCCATTTGATGGAGCAAAGACTGAATTCAGATTTTTTCGCGTAAATTGACCAATATCCGAGGGAAGTACAGTTCCAGAATAGCAGAACTAATCCAGAACATCAGAAGTGTATAAAATACAATAGTGATTGAGGTTAACTCTCCAGTTATACCAATCATTACTAAGATAACCTCTAGCAGATAAATGCTTTGATTCGATTGCCAAAATTAAAGGCTTGTGTACAGGTATATTCGGCAACAAAGCAAGAAGTTGTGAGGAGACTGATCCTTTGCCTGGTGAGTGGTTGGATTTGTGACTAATTGCATTGATAAGTTTGATGAATTTAAGATCAGGAAGATACACTTTTAGAGACTAGAAGGTGGCAGGTGACCAAGGTAGCTTAGTGTCCACCGAGGAGAGTGTAACTCAGGTAAGGCTAGATCCACTAGCACCGATTATTGAGGAATGTAGTGATACTGACACTTCGTCAGACAAATATTTCTTCATGATGGGTAGTCAACAGCCAGGAGGTTTCACCTAATGACAGACCAATGCCAGGAGGAAGCACCTCCCTAAATCCTTTGAATGATTCCAAGCTCACTGTGATTTTCTTAGAGGGAACAAACTCGAGGGGAGCCCTAGTCTATTTTGACTATCAAGGACGCAAGTGCATTTGTATCAAAGAAAGTCCAACACAGAGATTGGAGATAATTCAAGTCTATGATGATGGAGATAGATTCCAAGACGAAAAGGGGAACCACTATCTAATAGTCAGTAACCTTGAAGATTACAACAGATATGGAGATAATGTGGCGAAAGGGAAAATGGTTTTAGAAGCTCAAGAACCGCCATTAAACATTGATCGGCCTGGAGCTATTTTTATGTATAATAAGAAAACAACCAAGGTTCTAGCTTACAATGAGTACGTGGGAATCTACAAGCATGAGAGTGAGGGTATAGTCGCTTACTTTCACAGCAAAGAACCATACTTAAACGAATTGAGCAAAGACAAGGTTTTTTACTTATTCTCTTATGAAACTGCTATGGGGAAGGGTATAGTTTTTGTTGATAGATACGGGTGAAAATACCAACGTATTCTCCCAAAAGAGGTAGAAAAGGCGACAGTTCCAGGAGCATCAGCATATTCCCCTGAAGAAGTGCCAAGAGCCACCTACACCCCAAGCAAGTCGACAAATCCCTTTTCTGAAGAGTATGACGCTACCTCACATTCTACCCGACCGCAGGCATTCAACAACCAAAACCAACCTAAAACTCAGCCATCATTGCAGGCATGGATTCAACAGAGTGCAACAATGGAACAAGACCGAAATCGAGATGGTTAGCAAGCCGCATGAGGGCTAAGGGATTTGCAAGAACCACCACTCTATTAAAGGTATCAAGGAGAGAGTAAGCCAAAGACTCAAGGGTCAACAGAGCCTAGAGGGCCACCCTTAGAACGAGTTCGAAGAGATGAACTATCTCTCGCGAGAACTGTTAAAATTATGGCTTAGGAGCACCAGTGGGAGAGGAACCAGCCTACTACAGAAAACCTGAGGAGGTATATCGCTTAGGACGTGGAGATCTAATGATGAGGTTTGTAGACCATCATAGAATTAGACCTTCTCAAGTGCAAAAATGGGTAAACAAGAAATACACAGGAAACAGAGACCCAAGAGATCATGTAGCAGCCTTTGTGCATGTAATTAGAGCTGAAGAGGTGTTAGACTTCCCTACTTAATTTGCAGGGTTTGGACTAACCCTAGAGGATGACACTCCCACTTGGTTTGACTCTGTAGAGCGTAGAGACTTTGAGTCTATGGAGGAAGTGTTTGACGAATTTATCGAGAAATTCTCACAAAGGGGGATAGCTCATAATACCATCTCACAAATCCATAAATTCAAATAGCAAGATGGGAAATCTGTACGAAAGGCAGCCCTAAGACTAAAAAGATATGTTAAGTTCTGTCTTGTGGAAGAATTTCCAACTCAGTCCAGACTTATGCTTATATTCATCCAAGGACTAAGGAATGCAGATCTCCAGAAAGACTTACATATGAAGAGGAGCACGACGTTGAATGAATTGACCAAGGAGGCTCTTTACCTTGTGGACAATTGTGCGGTCTACAAAGAGGAAGAGTTCAAGGACCTTGATGACGATTCATCTTCACAACAAAGTGGAAGCAAGTCTTCTAAGACAACACCGAAAGGAGAAGTAGCGGTAAACCAAGAGCAACTGGTAGATGAAGTGCTAAAAAATATTAACTTGTACGCCAAACCCCAAGCTAAACAGCCCAAGTGGTGTGCTATTGAACAAAAATGGACAAACCATGGGACAGAGGAATGTTATTATAACAAGGGATATGTGGGAGAGAGACCTTACGCTCCCCAAGATCCGGTAGCTTCTCCTCAAGTTCCACCGATGTCTAGGTATCAAGCAGGCAACCTACCAGGACCTGTAGGTATAGAAAGACCACAACCGGTGTTGGGGCAACAACCACCCCTACCAGGATTACGACCAGTCGGTATAAGATACACACCAACCGTAACCAAATCAGAGGATAAGGCTTTGGTGCCTATGCATGCATATTATGAAGATCCCAATGGATATGCGGCAAACTCTGTCTATTATCCACCAGATGAATCCTCGACACCAGAACCATGGAGCATGATAGGAAGTATAGGACCACCAACAGCTGCACAGGCAACAGGAGAAGGAAGATATACCTTAGATGAACAAACATTGTTGTTCATAGCCAACGGAGGCATGGGTGAATAGAGACATGCATACCAACAAAGAGGACCTCAAGGAGCACCTCAACAACCCAAGGGACCCTGCTACAAGTGTGGTGGAGACCATTGGCTAAGAGACTATCCTCATGATGAAATCATTAGAGTCAACGCATATTGCACCGAGTGTGGAGTTACTCATTTGATTCCCGATTTCTCTAAAAACCCGAGCAAAGGAGCAAAAACCACCTTAAACATGCTAGAAACAGTACCTTCCAGTGGAGGGTCAGAAAATGAAACAATCATACCTATTCAGGCGGTGACACGAGCCCAAGCTCAAAGAATGACGAACGAACCCATAGTTGAAGAGCCAAAAACCGATGCCTAAAGTTCAGAAACAAAAAATCAGAGAAGCACTTGGAAAGCTAGAAAGGCGCGTATGAAAGCCAGGAAAGAACGAGAGCAAACTGCTCTATCTGACGAGTTGAACATACAAAGGATAGATTAGAGTGGTTAGAGGATCTAGCTAGCTTAAGCTCACACACCACGGTAACCATAGCACCCAAGGAAATAGCAGAGCCCAAAAGTGCAGGATCAGGAGGATCTGTACTGGCAGACATGGTAAATGAGCAGTTGGATGCGCTTCTAAAAGCTTATGAAGCAAGACTCAAAAAGAACCAAACCCAGGAGCAAAGATGGATGACTTATCCATATGCAGAAATAGAAAAGCAAAGGTTGGAAATGTGTAAAAAGATGATCGAAACATCTCAATCATTGATGAAAGACCCGTTGGGTAAACTTGCAAATTGACATGGGGCACCAGCTCCAACCCCTATCCAACCAACTTTAGAGAAACATGTAGAAAAAAAGGAAAGACTCACTAATACCTATGAGTCCAGAGGAGGGCCTATCATAGTGCCAAACACAACAGATGAGGCAAGTGACGGGTTCCAACCTAAAACATTGACAGAAACAGGTAAGGATTGTAACAGTCTAGACGATCTGTGGAAACAAATCCGTGAGGCCAACGAGGCTAATAGGATGAGTAACCACATGAATAGCACAAGAAAATAGAAGAATGTAATCTTACCTCCTATTGAAGAATTTGAGGCAAGGTCACAAATGAACTTTGAGATACATTCACAAGGGGGAGACCAAGGATCAATTAGTTCGGGGCACAGCCAACCAGACTCGCTGAAAACTTTACCCTCTTACCTAGGAGAGTATGAAGCCAAGTCGGAAGTGAGAGCAATACCATCTCAAAGACTTTCTTCTAACAAAGTGATGGATTTGCAAGGATTGATTGAGTTATTGTCCACCCCGATGGCATGCACAATCACATTAGCCGAACTCCT
This sequence comes from Adiantum capillus-veneris, assembly GCF_014529385.1. Classification (NCBI taxonomy): domain Eukaryota; kingdom Viridiplantae; phylum Streptophyta; class Polypodiopsida; order Polypodiales; family Pteridaceae; genus Adiantum; species Adiantum capillus-veneris. The sequence continues at coordinate 17,695,481 of NC_140949.1, read as the reverse complement.
CAGGTTACAACCAAACATGTGGACCACAGTAGGTAAATGCCTAGAAAAATTTGGAGTAAGAGACCCCACCTTGAGGCTACAGGAAGGGATCACAGAGTTGGACAGGCCTCAACTAAACACTAGGCCAGTACCATTAAACAAGGTGGGAGAGTACTGCGAGGGAGAAGATGGAAACACCACGCTACCAATAAAATTCCAAGGAGTAGTTTCCAAAGATATTCTTGATAGTGGAGTGGGAGTTGCTATCGCCACCAAGAAAATTTGGAAAAAATGGGAAAAACCAGCTTTGAGAGCTACCATAATGAAATTGCAATTGGCAGACGGGTTCATGGAGAAGCCTCTAGGACTCTTAGAAAAAGTGATTGTCACTGCGTGTGGAATCGAGTATGAGCATACATTTGCGATAGTCGATTTCAATAAAAAGAAAAATTATGAGATCATCTTGGGAAGACCATTCATGCGACAATTGAAAATGGTCCAAGATTGGGGTTATGACCACATATACCTCAGACATGGCGAGACAACAACTAAAATACACCTGAAAGACCATAGTTACAAAGATGTGAACCAAACACTTGTGGAAGAGTGTGATTCAGCTACAGTAGCAGGATCGGAACTCCCAACATGGTTAGGGCAACAAAAAGAGATATGGATGTGCGGAGCTTCACATTGTGGAAGCTTTAGAAGAGAGGAATGCGTCTTAGAAAGAGCGATAGAGGACAAGGAGTATATTTCGGAACCTTTCCCTGAAGATGCCTTGGAACCTCTAGAATGGGAACACATACTAGCATCATTGGATGTCTCTACCATTACAGATAGTCCAACAACAAAATTTTGCGATAAGGATGGCTATGATGTGCTACCCTACTACATGGTAAGCATTATACTAGAAGAAGATGAGACGATAGAACCACTAGAATAAGAAGATTTTTATAACTCCTCTGAACATCTGGAAGTAAATGATGATGCAGATAATGAGTGTTCAGACACCTCAAGTGAGCGTGGAAGGGAAACTGAGAATATCAAGTTTTATGATTTTGCTAATCAGCACCCTAGACGTCAGGAATGCTATAGGAGGAAACAAGCAAGAAAGAACCTGATGCCCAGGATCAAAGGTAAAACTCACTATTTGATGCTTGTAAAAGCAGAGGATTGTGTAAAAGATCAAATATCAGGAAGATTCTCAAAAGATCGCAGAGAAAGAACGCGAGAGAATATAAAAAGGAACGAAAAGCTAAAACAGAAACAAAATCCTAAAAATCCCAAAAATAAAAAAGAGAAATAACAAAAGACCAAGAGTGGACCAAACTGGAGCGTAAACAGAAATACCAAGAACTGAAACGGTCTTTACATGAGATATGGACTACTGAAGAAGATAGTGATGGTAAAGGGGAGCCAGAGAAAGGAAACATGAACGTACCATCATACTATCGAAAATTTACCATCTAGGACAAAAAAATCATCATGACGCCACCAATCAGGGAAAGAACCAACCAAGAATCTTACGATGGGCCAAAAAATGCAAAAAGGATAGACCTCGTGGAACCAGGTGAAAAGCCTCAGCCGGTGTGTATAGCAAATGATTTAGAGCCTGAAGAAGAAGAACGCCTAACACAACTTCTAAAGAAATATAAAGACGTGTTTTCCTGGTCTTATAAAGACCTCAAAAGAGTTGATCCATCGATATGCCAACATACAATTCCTTTGAAATCAGATGCAAAACCTAGCAAACAACGTCCTTATACTTATAATGACACGTTTGCTAAACAAATCAAAGAGGAGATTGACAAGCTGAGGGAAGTTGAATTCATCTATGAAATTGAACATACAGACTGGGTGTCGCCCATTGTGGTAGTTTCCAAAAAGAACAAAAAACTACGAGTGTGTGTAAACCTCAAAAAGGTAAATGCAGCCACCATAAGGGATAATTATCCCTTGCCAATCATAGAGCATGTACTTGAGCGGGTGGCTAGAAAACGGGCTTATTCCTTTCTGGATGGGTTTTCAGGATACAACCAACTGGCAATTGCAAGGGAGGATCAACACAAAACAACGTTTTCTACAGAATGGGGAATTTATGCGTATCGAGTTATGCCGTTTGGCTTAACTAATGCCCCAGCTACCTTCCAAAGGTTAATGATGCACGCGTTCAAAGAATACCTGAGATAATTCGTAGAAATATACATGGATGATCTTTGTGTACACTCTCTTCTACGAGAGGAACATATTGACCATTTACAAAAGGTATTTGAAAAATGCAGGACATATCGAATTTGTCTTAACCCGGAAAAGTGTATATTTATGGTTAAGCAAGGCCGCATCTTAGGATACATTGTCTCAAGAAATGGCATAACCACTGACCTATACAAAGTCAAAGTCATAGTAGACCTACCCAGGCCTACTAATGCTAAACAAGTGCAATCCTTCATGGGACATTGTGGATATTATCGAAGATTCATATACATGTATGCGGTCATCGCACAACCTCTGTATCGTTTCCTGGTCAATTTTGATTGGACCGAGGAGTGTGAAACTTCATTCCAAAAGCTGAAAGGAAACCTTATATCAGCACCAGTGCTTAAAGCACCAGATTGGGAAAAGATGTTCCATGTTCACATTGATGCTTCTGCATATGCAATCGGGAGTATTCTGACTCAACCTGGAGACGGAACAATGGATTTTCCAGTTTGTTATGCAACCCGACAGTTAAACAGTGCGGAAAAGAACTACACAACCACCGAACGAGAAGGGTTAGAAATGATTTATGCTATAAAGAAATTTCGGCATTATTTGCTTGCAAACAAATTTGTGTTCTTTACAGATCATCAAGCTCTTTTGTATCTGGTAAATAAACCATGCAATACAGGGAGAATTGTACGCTGGTTTATTATATTGCTAGAGTTTGATTTCACAGTGGTGGTCAAAAAGGGTAAAACCCATCTACGAGCGGATCATCTTTCAAGGATACACAACGGGGAAGCTCCTGAAGGAGTAGATGATGACATACCAGTTGCTTATCTTTTCAATATTGAAATGATACCCAAATGGTCTCAAGAAATTGTTAGCATTCTTTCCTTTGGAAGTAGGTTTGATAATACGAAATACAGATCCAAACAACAAACACTTCGACAAACAAAAAACTTCCAGTTGATAGCAGGAAGGCTGTATCATTTAGGATCGGACCAAATCCTACGATTATGTATAAATCCGAAAGAATTCGAGTGCTACCTTGAAGAAGCACATATCCAGGATTGTGCATTTCATTGTTCAATAGTGAAAACACACCAGATATTGAAATAGTTAGGGATTTACTGGCCAACTATGTATGCGGACATACATTCTTATGTTACCAATTGTACTATATGTAGTGCCAAACGACCAATGGATCACGCGACATTGTTTCAGGTAAATATTGCACCTGCATGGAGTCAATATATCGTTGATTTCTTAACCACACCAGAACGTTTCCTGAGAACATCACAAGAAAATGAAAAAGGGCTATAGAGCTGGAAGCTCGTGACTTTCAGATAATTGGGAAGCAACTCTATAAGCGAGGAAAGGACAATCAACTTAGAATCTATGCAAGTGAAAGCGAATACCTACTGATTCTAGAACATGCACATAGAGGAGTAAGTGGAGGCAATTTTTTAGGAAATAAGACGGCAAAAATTGTCTTAACTGCCGCTGGTATATAGTGGCCTACATTGCACATGGATGTTGAAGAGTTTGTAAAGCGTTGTGATGCATGTCAGCGCACCAAGGTGCCGATAAAGAGAGATGAGATGCCACTATGGCCAATGATGGGAGCAAGAGCATTTGCAAAATGGGGCATTGATTTTGTGGGACCTATCTCACCCCCTGCATACCGCACCCATACCCAATATATCATTGTGGCTACGGACTATCTCACAAAATGGGTGGAAGCCAAGGCAACGCAAAAAGCAGATGCACGAACTACTGCACAATTTTTGTATGAGGATGTTTTTGTACGATACGGTTTACCAATAGAAATTTTCAGTGATCGTGGGACACATTTTCTTAATGAAGTCGTTGAATATCTGCTAGAGGAATTCATGGTTATACATAGGAAATCTGCTCCATACCATCCATAGGCCAATGGACAAGCCGAGGCCACAAATAAAACACTATGCACGGTTCTCACTAAAATAGTGTCAGAGTCAAGAACAGATTGGGATCAGCAGCTACACTCAACACTATGGGTATACAGGGTAGCTTACAAAACATCGATAGGAACAACACTGTACAACATGGTGTTTGGCCTAAATGCTATACTACCCATAGAGTTTTTAATTCCAACTCTACGAGTAGCGAAACGCTTAGAATGGACAAGGCATGAGCTCTCTTCAGGGATAGATGATCTTGAAAAGCTAGATGAACTCTGCTTGAGAGCTGTAGCTTCAATCTATGCTAAAAAGAGAAGACAAAAAGAGTTTTTTGACAAGCATGTGTGCACTAAAGAGTTCAAAACAGGTGATTATGTACTTGTTTATACTTTGAAGAAACATGCCAAGAAACTTAAAAAGCGAGGGATGGGACCCTTTGTGATTAGTAATCTATCACAAAGTGGAACTGCCAAGCTTGCTACATTAGCAGGTGAAGAAATGCCGAACTGGATTAGTGGATGTCGACGACTGAAGAAATATCATTTACCACTCACACAGGATATGCTTCAACAAATTCATCAAGGAAAACAACGAATGAAGGAAAAACAGCGAGTACGAGAAGAAGCTCAAGCAGAAGCAAAAGAACGCATTGAAAAACGAAGACTTCTGTGACAACAACAACAAAGTGGAGCACCATTGCAAATCAATGCCATTCGACTAACGAAGTTGGATGAAGACACAGTGGAGCCAATAATTACAATCAAAGTGGGTAGCAATCAAGTTAAATCAACGGCATTGCTTGATTCTGGAGCTCAAGCAAATTTGATCTCTTACGGATTATACCAATAGCTCAAATCCACAGGTCAACTTCATCCTACTCCCCAAGTGCTGGAAAGTAGTACATCACACTCGTTGACAACATTGGGCTGGACTATATTGCATGTACAAGTACATATATATATTTACCCACAGAAATTCTATGTGGTGGAGGATGAAAGCAAACAACATCCAATGATGTTGGGAAAACCTTGGCAAAAAGAGTACAATGTGCAGATAGATTGGAATGCGAATGCAGTCAAAATTCAACATGCACAAGAACAATAGGTGATAGCCTTTGCTGAGCAATACCAGAATAATCAGCTGTGCAAGCAATGCAATCACTGGAAAAAAAACCAAAAGCAAGAATGCCACCAAAGAACAACATGATATCCAAGGCCAACAGACAGGTAAAAGCCAACCATGCTAACTACATACATACAACGTCACCGAACGCAATGCAAAGATCTAGATTACCACAAGGGAAACAAGTATGGATGCGGAAGGATAGAAATGACATGGTAGACAAGCAACTATGCAACGAAAGGATTCAACCGAAGCCGATAGTTCATCCAAAAACCAAGGGCATAAAACAGATATGGATCCCAAAGAAAATGCTCAGCAATAACCCAAATGTTACTCGCATTTGGATACCAAAACAAAAGCAAAAGGAACTCCCTTCAGTACAAGCGACAACGGAAGGCAGACAACTACATTTGAAAAAGGAAAACCGACTTAAGTGGATGCCGATCCGCAACAAAATAGTGGCAACCAAGGAAGTAGCAAAACACCTACAAAACCCGGCAAAAACAAGCTACCAATGGAAAGCAAAGGAAATACGGTCCACGGCCATTCCGGCCAAGCCAATCCTCTCCATAGAAACAACTACGGCTATCTCAACACAAGCGGCAAAGCGATTGTCTTTTACAGAAAAGACAATTAAACAGAGAGCAGTAGAGTTACAGCTGTTACTTGTTGCAAAGAAAACAGGAAACCTCGATGGAAAATGTCAATAAGCATCTTGCTTATTCCCTTCTCTTGCACATCATTAATTTTTTCATGCATTGACCGAGTATGCATAAATTAGGGCCACATTAATCGGCCAAGCATTAGAACAAATTTTTCAACCTATGCACGACACATACTCCGAGGCGATACCTTGTCGTCCGAGGACTCCGGCTAAGAGGGGGGGAGGCATTCTCAAATGCGGAACCAATAGCAGAAAGAGCAAAAAAGGGCATGATTTTAAACTATTTTAAAGGTTGTTGTTTGATTGCGAATTTTTTTGGACTAACCCAAGTATATATGCCCTTATACAGCATGTATCTATAGGTACATGGGGCCAAACGCCAAATCAAGCCCCTAGGTGTGTGTATATAAGTAGAAATAGCCATTTTTCGGGTAAAATATTGATAAAACAGAGAAATCCGACCATAAAAATTGCATGTGAGTGAATATAATGTTTTGCGGTGATGTTTGTGATTTATTGTGATTTTTGGGGATTTTCTGGGTTTGATTTGCTATTTTCCTTTTAATTTTGCTAATTTTCGCCAGAAAAACTTCAAAAATACAAAAAGCAGGTGAAAAACGGTCGTAATAAAAAACAAAAAATATGGGGATGATCAGTGACTATAGGAAAACCTATGGTATAGTGGAGTGGAAAGCGTGTTTTGGCCAGGTTTTGACCGAAATGCCAAATTATGGTAAAATAGAGCAAATGGAGTCCAAATCAAGAAATTTTTGAGCCTAAACCGCATCTTGCAAGAAGTTAGGAGCACATGTCAAATTTCATGAAAAGTGGTTCGGAGACCTCCATTATAAGAAATTTTCACCTCATTTTTAGCTCATTACACTATTGACCTTGTGGAGAGAGCTTCTGCCACCTAGAGCGAACGGACCTTTCAGCAGCTTCTACGACGCGCACTACTACCTGACAGGATTTAGACATGAGGGGTAGGCTCACCACCTTGAGCTTTTCGCGCATGTTTGTCGTTTTGTCGCAAAAACTAGCGTAGGGTTCACACACAAAGTGGGCGGTAGAGACCTACAAGTAGAGGTGGCGACCTAATGGCTAACCCAAAAGCAATGAGACTTCATCGGCAGCTTACCCTAGCATAGGAGACCAGTCTTGGATGTCCAAAGGCAGTAGAAAACCATCGGGAAAAACCCTAATTCCTAAAATCCCGCAAGAGGCCACCAAATGGGAAATCGGTGAAAAGATGCCCAAATGCTACCAAATTTCATGGGTAGGAGCATCTCAACATGCTCGACAAGTCTATGTGACCCACATGACCAAAAAGTGACCCGAAGTGGCACTAAACTTCAGAAACGGCATCAGACACACAAAGCGTCAAATTGCTCTCCCGGCCAAACCGCATGCCCGTTTGCCACCAAACTTCACGAGCGGCTCTCCTAGACATTTTAGGCCTGCAGAGGAAATTTGTCCATTCCAGATCCAATCACATCATCATCAAGAGCTCATATACCAATTTTCAAGCCATTCTAATCATTTTTGACCCCCAACACCTTCAAAAATCCACTTTTTGAGCCCAAAAACACTACATTGGCTCTTGCAAGCATCAATCCTTGTCCAAATCTAAATCCAAGAGCATAGCCATGTTCCATAGGCCAAGAACTACCCACAGAACAAATCCCATGCCATTTTGATGAAATAGACATCCTACGCGTAGGATGTCTCCAGCATAATTTAGACCTTCTGTGCAAAGAGTGACATCATGGGAGCCAATACCATGGTGCAATGAGCCCATATATCAATTTTCAACCCATTTGGACATCACTTGCTACCTGTTATGGACTTTCTACCCAATTTGTGACCTAAAGCCAGCCCAAAAAATCCACTTTTTGATGCCCAAATCCATATCCAAGCACATAGCCATGTTCTATAGGCCAAGTACTACCAGTATGTCAAGTATCACCCAATTCTGATGAAAAAGACATCCTACGCGTAGGATGTCTACATGGAAATTTTTGGCCAGATTTGCACTGTGAGCACATGCACAGTTTCACAAGTTCCTCTTAAGCTTTATTTTCAATTTTCAAGTCATTTGGATAGTTAAAACTTAGTTTCTCAGCTAATGTGGAAAAAACGCTAACTTCGGACTACCGAGTGCAACAGGATCTATGGCAGCCGCGAAGTCACCGGCAAAGAAGAAAAGAATGACCATTAAGGATTACCTAGAAGAAGTGGAGCCCTTCTTCATACCAGAAGGAACACTAAAGCCCACCAGCACATGGATCCAAGAAGATCTGTTAGAGTTCAACGACCTAAAGATCTACCAAGGAGTGTTCAAAGACACTGAAGGGAATGTGGTCGAGCTACCAATGCTACCGCGGGAACTCAATGAGTTCGTAAGAAGCAAGATGGCCGGGTGCTTGGAGAAGATTGATCTCCACAACTATTTTGAAGCAGTGTCGACAGGGGTTGACATAAAGAGAGTTTGGGAGTTTGTGATGACCATCAAAGAAGATGGAGTGGCCAGAGTAACCGATCTGCAAGGCAGGCCAGAATTAGAAATAGTCATCACCAAGCAAGTTGTAGTAGATGCACTAGATCTCTCCAACAAGGGGGATAGTGTAACTAAAAGAAGGGATGAGGTCAAGGTGTACACTGAGAAGAAAGGTAACTACACCTTTGAAGATATTGCCAACCCAAGAGTAGCAATCATGAGTCAGTTGTACAACCAATACTTCCATATGTGTACGAAGAGGCCACAAAAGTACAGAATACCGCCAGGTGCAATTGCCACGACATTCACTTGGGCAATGATGAAGAGCACCCCAAAGATAATCAATCATGTGGCATATATACATGACAACCTAGTGAAGATGGGTAACAAGAAGCCAACATATATTGTGCCAGGAGAACTAATCACTAAGGTGATTTATGGGGCATTGCACGCAAAAGGAAGATGGCCTGACCCCCCGTCACAGAACGACTGGCTGAGGCTCAAATAAGACAAAGAAGACGAGCCACAAAGAGCACCAAGGGTTGCCACAAGATTGAAAAGACGACTAGAGCCTGTTCAAGAAGAGCAGCCCGAGCAAAAGAAGGGAAAGAAAGAATTTGTCCAAGTGCCGGCAAAAGAGACAAAATCACAAAAAGCGGCAAGACTAGAGCGGTTGATGGAGAGCTTCAGAGCAGAAAGAGCCCTTAAAGGCGATTTGAGTGAACTCTGGAAGCCGTCTCTAGAAGCAATGTTGGGATCATCCCGAAGGGTGCAAAGGGATAAATTCAAAGATTACATTAGAAATTTTGAGATTCTTGATGCCGCATCAGAAAATATCCCGCATGTACCTTTTACAGAAGAAGAAGTGGAGCAGGTACGACAAAAACTGCTAGACGAGCAGGAGAGCCAAGAGAGAGAAAGAAAGACTAAGGCAGATCGAGATTTAAATAAATAGCCTACATCTCTACCGGCCAACCCACATCCCTCACCACCGCCCTCACCACCTCCTAGCAGCCCTCCACAAGAAGATAAAGAGGAGGAAGGCAAAACAGAAGAACAAGAAGAGGCCAGGCAAGAGCAGAGCCAAGGGCCCAAACCAAAGGAAGAAGCTAAGCCTCGAAGGGAGCAACAAGAGCCAAATGATTCATATAACACATTTTTGGACCTGCTAACAACAGGCAGGATACACAAAAGAAGAGGCTTCCACAGTCGCATTCGATTTGGCAAGCACAGGGCCTAAGGAACAAATGCAAAGCATCAGGTTAGTAGAACTAAAAGAGATGGCAATAGATACAGTGGACCTGCACCCTCCCTCCAACGATTGGGATGTGGTGATGACAAAGTTAACTGGGTTAAGAGCATAGTCCATGGCCTCAGAAAGTGAGATGGCAGCTCTCAAGGCCACTGAAGTGAAGATAAAGCTGTAAGTAGACTCTTTGCAAGGACAAAGTCAAAGTCAGAAAGAGAGAGAAGTAGAGCTACAAGCCAGCCTAGCAAGGGCATTGCAAAGATACCAGGAAATGGAGAAAGAAAATCAGGCAGCAACACAAAGAATGCAAGGAGTTGAAGAGGAATATCAGCAACTCAGCAAATCATTGATAGATGCCGAGAGGAAAAGGGATAACCTGACCCTACAGCTGGCTGAGGAATCTAAAGAAGTTGAAGCCATGTGAAACGCCAAAGCAAAGGTGGAGATAGATCAAGAAGCCAGCCAGGATGAGGTCCTTGAGCTCAAGGACCAGCTCAAAGTGAAAGATCAAACCATCCAGAGGCTGCGGGCATCTCCTGCCAGAGTTAGAGCTACTAGCTTGACTCACATCACTACGGAAAGCCAACTTTATGAAGAACAGATGCAAGAACTTCAGAAAGAGCTGACTCTAGAGAAAAATAAAAGATTGATGATGGCAGAAGGGTCAATAGTTATGCAGACAAGAATGAAAGAAGACCAAAAAGCCCTGCAAGAAGAATTAGAAAGTATCAAAAGAAAGCTCGAGGAGGCGGAGAATTTAAACGCCGAATTGAACGACCTCCTCGTGAATATGGGCGAAGAAGCTAAAACAGAAAAACAGAAACTCCTAAAGCAGATTGAGGAGATGAGAGGACAGCAAGCTGGAGAGCAAGAGGGCACAGGGCCAGCGGACAATGAAGGCATAGATTTAGAAAATGTGGCAGATCCGGTGGACACACCTATGCAAGAGGAAATCCTAGAAGGATCCTCTCAAGAGCCACAAGATCTGACACAGGAGGAGGAAGAAAAGCTGCGTAAGGCAATAGAGGTGGAGATCAGAGAAACAACAAAGGAAGCCTTGGAATGGGAGTAGAGGGTTTTCAAGTCCATGACCATCCAGAAGATTGACGCCAGCAACCTCAGGAGCGAATGGCTTCAACCTCTCTCCCATATCCTTTGCTAAAGTATGAAGTTGCCACCATCAATAAGAGGATTAGAGAAGAGCCTACAGTGCCACTCTACAATGCAGATATCTCCCAACCAGAAGGGATCAGGATAATAGTTGACTCTCAGCCAAAATGGAGGAAGGCCTGGATGACCAAGTACCCACAATACCTAATCCATTTGGTAGAGGCACCGAAAAACATCAAAGACAACCTCAGCTTTTGTCCTCTACCAAGGATCAGGACGTGGAAGGCCCAGGAGATATTACAAAGGAGCCAACCCACTTGGCTGAATTATCCTAAGCGGCCGGGCTTGAAGGCAGGTGAGAGAATAAGTGTCCAATACATGGTGAAAACAGTAACGGGCGCCATCAAATTGTTCACTGGCTCCCCTGGCCTTACATGCATCATGATGAAGAAAATCTGCAAAACTCTTCTAGCAGTATTTGAGACATTCAAGCCAGGCCAGGGGACAGACAATATCTTCTTCTTCCAAGATACTTACAGATGTGCATATGATCTTTCTAGTCAGCCTTCCAAGGAGGTGATACATACGTTGTATCAAAGGATAATGTTTCTGCCATCCTATCACCTCCAGGCCTTTGAAGAAGCGTTCTACACCGGCTTCTTCACAATGAACACTGATATTTTCGGCCCAACAATGATGAATCTACATGCAAGATATGAATCACTAATCAAGATGCGTGAAACCATACGATGAAGAAGCAGCTCAGCAGCCATGTCGGGGACGACATGAGCAAGGAGGGAGGGAGTGTTAGAAGCTGGACACACCCCACGGAAACTAACTACTCGAAAGATTATAATTTTTTGTAATTATTCATTTATTGAGGAAACCTCATTTTTTACCTTATAAATATCGGGGCTTACAGAAGTTTCCAGATTATATCCCAGTTTTGATAGTTAGATTGAGTAGATGGTTGATTTGGAACTTTAGGGTTTGAGAATTGTAAGGTATATATACCACTTTTTGACCTTAATGAAAAAACCTTTTGTCATTTAAAAAAAAACAAGTTTTGAAGTCTGTGAGTGAGCGTACTGTGTACGAGAGAGAGTGTGAGCTTCATCTTGACGCTACGTGTGCACCGGTGGTCGGAATCGAGTGCGGTGAAGTGCAGCGTGTTGCCCCCGATGAGAGCTACGCGCCGATACCTACATTGCGCGCGTACGGTCTGGTTTTGCGAGCTCCTTCCACGAGCTTCATCTGGTGATTTGGTGAGCATACGTTGTCCGATTTTGCATTGCAGCATATCCACACGTTCACATTGAGTAGAGCTACACATTAGGCACTTTCGATTTCAGAAACGAAGACCTACAAATTTCGGCCAGACATCCTACGTGATTTTGCACCTGGTGTTTTGGGTTGGGGTTTTGGTTCATAGACCTGAGGGAGAGCGACCTATTGGTGTTAATAGGGTCTCCTTCAAGTTCTATGGTGTTTCGAGATTGTTTGATGGGTGTTTGGCTCTAGACCTCGTTGTAGGAAGTTTCCTCTTATGCACTCTTGAAGGCTGTGACTTAGACAATTGGTAGAGACCTATGTAGGAATTAGTTAGGAGTCGGTCAAGTGTAGGTTGACACCTTATGCTTGCTTCCACGTGCCTGTGGGTCGAGCTTCGTCCTTAGCTGACATTATATGTTAGGTGAGTTCTCGCTGTGCTGACGTCCGTCGCGGCGTATTCGTCCAACACACAAACATATCCGAACTACAATTCTATGACGAGACTTTCCAGGGTACGTACGTGAAAGCCTTGCAATGAAATTTGGACCATAAGAGAATGTGAAAAATCAATCACACCTAGGTACCAACCATGAGACATTCTCATTAATATAGCACACTTGGCTATTTGTAGAATCAACCATCCGATAAGGTGGTTTCATAGCACTTGTAATTGCAACAAGTCTGTACTTAGTACCCAACAATTTCTGGCCATTGAAATTGTGCTTGATACTCTGTGCGTCAAATGGTCTAATGAATGGATGCAACCAGCACCTAGGGACTTCGTTGCAACACATCATCTACGAGGGCGTGGTATAAGTACACAACTATATGCTTATAGGATAAGATCAATCTCTCTCTACGAGGGCGTGTCGTTGTACGCTTATAGGATAAGCTATGACAGAGACATGGTCTGCATGGGATCATATGCACGGGGCATACAACACATTTGAATAAGGGGTTTTCCTCAACCCAACATTCTCTCTCTCTCTCTCTCTCTCTCTCTCTTTCCAACCTATATGCGAGAAGCTTGAAATTAGGCATGAGTTTTCTACAATCTTTCTAATCGATATGGTAACAGGCAAGGCTAAGAGCCATCTGTTTTTGAAGGTCTAAGAGCCACCTATTTTGAAATGGCTAAGAGCCATCTGTTTGCAATCCATTAGAGATTTCTTTCAAGATCGAATAGATCTCTTCAGTTGAGTACCCATTGATTTCAATGGACAAACAATCCTATTGCCATTACTAATTTTTTTGATGTTATTTTTGCCCTACACACTTTCAGTGTGAAGATCAAGTTGAGCTTTTGAAAGTCTCAAACTCAAAAATGCGTTTCTCTACCAAGGTGTATAGATGCATCAAGCAATTCAAATAGCACGGCTGCTCACAAAACTCCTCGATTATGGATTTTGAGTCTAGACAAGATCCAATTAGTTTGATTCAAGTTGAGCACGTCTTGGATGCGTTTGTTAAATGCCTTGACGTTTTTCCTTGACAAACTGTCCTCGAAACAAGCTTCCTCTGTTCTATAAGAAATGGCTTTGAAGCTTGGCATAAAAAAATAAACTTCTATATCAAAAACTCCATCAGAGGTGAAGCAACTCACTTGAAGATCATGGTGACAAGAGCAAAGCGAACCCCGAACCCCGACGGCCTCTAAAACACCGGGGACCGAATGGCGCGCCTCGAGCTTGTCATGGTAAAGCAAACAGGGGGCACCACCTAGCTTCAGCGGCTAGGACGCAAACAACACACCACCATAACAAAGTTTTCATCCAAGAGAGATGGATGCTTGGGAGTAATGATGAAGAGGAAAGGGAATGAGATCAAGTGAGAGAGAGAGAGAGAGGGTGAGGGAGGGGGTATAGCGGCTTAGTACTTAGGCACCACAAAAGGATGGCGAATCCGCACACCCTTCACACATACACAAGATCACTCCAAACACAAGACTAGGTGGCGATTCCGCACACATCACATGGGCAAAACATTGCAAGAAAACATACTCACAAAACCTCAAGCTTTATTTAGAGAATAAGGCGATGAAATAGGGAGCATAGGGTAGGGGAATGAGAAGGGAGAGCGTGGTAGAGCACATGGCGGATAGGTGGGAGTTGATGGCGAAGACTCGCACGAGGGTTATGGCCATCATCCTTCATTTAGTTTCCCTTCATCTTCCATAGCCCAAGGGTGTAGAGGTCATGCTCAAGACGAGCATGGTGATTGCGGTGATGGTGATGGTGTGGGTGTGTGTGTGTGCACTAGGCACACACAGTGCATAGTGTACTCTTTGGTGATGGTGTGTGTGTTTAGTGTGATGGTGACCCCTCTTTATATAGGGGAGGAGGGGGGAGAAATTCTAGAATTTAGAAATGAAGAAATCCTTATCTACATAGGCCATGTTACTGTGGGCCCCACTTGTCTGGCTGTGTGTATATGTGCCAGAACAGGAGTCTCATGAGAGAGAGACTAAGAGAGAGAGATGGGTTGATGAAAAAAAGTGAGAGGTGACATGGAGAATAAAGTAATTACAAGAGGGGAGAGAGAGGAGTGTGTTCAGAGGTGAATCTGTGTGCAGATGTGTGTGAACACAAGAAAAATCAGGTAACCACCGGGTGGGGATGGGTCTGTGGGCACCTTTTTTTAGTGAAACTGAGTGTGTGTGAGTGTGGGGGAGGTTATTTAGCTACAAGACAAGAGACATGGCGCCCTTTAGAGAGAGAGGGGGGTATTTGGGTCATGGGATATGATAGGAGAGAGAAAGAGGGGGTGGGGTATACTATTTTGGAAGATAGGGTAAGTTGCATGTGAGTTGGTGCATTATTGGTGAGAGGTGGGGTAGCTTGAGGGGAGAGAGAAAGGAGAAAGGACAAGGGGAAGAGAGAGGGGGTTGACCTTTTGAGTGGAGGAGAGGAAAAGGGACACACGACGGGGCAACAATGAAGAAAAAGGAGGCAAGGTGGGGATGGGCTACCCCGTAGGCATGAGGTGGCCTATTTTACCTTTCTTATATATTTACATAATCATACTTTATTTTTTTCTTACTTTTTCCAATGCCTTTTATCACTCCCTCCCTAAGAGGGGGTTTTTATGGGGTGGGGATGAGAGAAGAGGGGTATGGGAGCTTGGCTTGTGAAAAGCCCCCATCAATGGCATCACATGGTAGACAATGACCAATAGCAAGAAACCTTTTCTTTTTTTGGAAGATTTGTATGTTAGCATTACTGGTCGTTGGTTGGCGTCATTTCTTGAAGTGTCACCCTCCTTGAGAGCTCGACCACACATGGCGACACCTTCAGAACACGGCTGCAAGTCGTTGTCACCACAAGTGAAGCCGAGACCAAGGCCATGCCATCTTATGGTCTCAAGTTATGTACAACATGTTGAAGCTTTGTAGATTCCTAGATTGCAGACTTTATTTAACAAATTTTGCACAGTACCACTTGCCGTATTTTGTACAGTACCGCTTACCGTACCTTTTTCCCTTTCTTCGTATAGCTGAGGTAGGAAAAAGGTTTTGGGGGGGGGGGGGGGGGGGGGAACTCGTGGGCAACCTCCCTATAACCTTTAAACCCTTTAGGTTTAGGTATTGGGCGCCTAAGATGGGAAACGATAAAACCAAAACCTGCAGCATGCATGGCGGATAGCGCCGAGGGGAAGAAGCCAGAGATGGTGCACCCTACAGGAGGATTTGGGGCATCTCCCTATGACCAAAAATCCTCTGCTTCACAGGGCAACCGCAATGAGCCACTCACTCTCACCATCTCTCAGTCTCTCTCGTTCTCTGAGTGGTCGACCAAGCCAGTAAGAAAAAAATAGATAAATAATATCTCTTTTCTCTCGTTCCCACACACACACACACTTATTGACACACACACACACACACACACACACACACACACACACACACACTCTTGTTCTATGTAAGAAATCTCTCCCCCTTAACCTATACACACGCACACTTACCATACAACTCGCACACTTACAAGCACACACAAACAGTCACATACGCACTCACGAGCACATGCACACATTCAAACAAACACACACATGCCATACGCACACACAAGAAGAAGAAACAAGAAGAACTCAACATCGACGCCTAAAACAGTCACATATGCACTCACGAGCACATGCACACATTCAAACAAACACACACATGCCATACGCCCACACAAGAAGAAGAAACAAGAAGAACTCAACATCGACGCCTAAAACAACAAAACAAGAAACACCAAAATCACGCAAAGGCAACCATCAATCAAGAAATGACATCGAAGGCATGCCCCAGCCGACCCCAAAAGTGACGAACGCGCTACACGGACGCATCAACAAAGCCCGCCATTCACCGGCATCTCATCCACAACGCATTTCTGCAATAAACATCCATAGTGTAATCTATTTCTCAGTTTTCAAGCCAACACCTTGTATAAAAGACAATTGTATATTGCCACCTCTCTCTAGGTGATAGTCACAAAGGCCCACCTAGGAGATCTCATTTTAAAGTTCTCATAAAACAATGCAAGGGTCAACCATCTGGGACCCGGCTCCTTGCTTTGTCTCTCCTGATTAGGGCCCTAACCTAATCAAATTATCCTAAACTAATGCAGCCTGCACCTATAAAACAACATTGAGAGGTCACTATGAGGGGGGACTGGTAGCACTTGTAGAATTTTGGGGGGATGGGCACTTGGGGGTGGAACACTTGAGAGTTAGCACTTGAGAAGAAAGCCATGCATACACACTGACTCCAAGGGTCTCCATACACAAGAGTAGAATCTCCATACATATGGAATTCTCCCTAGAGAATGACCTATAGGCTCTCTCTCTCTCTCTCTCTCTCTCTCTCTCTCTCTCTCTCTCTCTCTCATTCTATCTCTCACTATCACCACGATCGCCATCTCACCAAAAGCTAAGATTTCTATAAATACCATTTGAATCAAGATTTCCCTCACATCTCGAGGGGTTTTCATCATCTATCCTCTCTCTCTCTCTCTGTACAACGTGTACTATTTGTGCTATTTTAAATCACTGTTGTCCGTGTCCTAGCCGCTTAAAGCTAGGTGGTGCCCCTTGTTCACTTCTCGTGATGAGCTCGGCATGCACGGTCCTGGCGTAGAGGCCGTTGGAGTCCATTTTGCATTTTGTGCTTGTCATTTGGTGTCCCCACTGAGGAGGGCTTCTTGAAAACCTTCAGTTTGCAACACTAAAACGATGCGCATCATCAACCATGGATGAATGGTTGCAAGAATTCTCCAATTGGAGAACAGAGGAGGAGGAGATTGAAGAAGCACTGGCCGCCTTCATCAAAGTGCTACTGCCAGGTTGTAGTGTCGTCGCTATCCAGGAGGTAATATCCCCATCTACATTGCTCGTGCTAATTGAAAATCAAGAGCATCAAGAGGGAAGGTTGTGAAATGTCATCACAGCTGTCAACCAAAGAATTCTATCAATGAGCGCCGATAGAGGAAGTGAAGAAAGAACGGTGAGTTTTGCTTTTGAGAACCGCGTCGCACTCTCACATCAGTCAGATTTTGTTTAGCACCTAGTGTTTTCTCCCCAATGGTCAGAGAAGAGCTGTCAACTACATCAACCACTAAGATCAAGCCACAAAGCCTAAAGCATTTGGTGGAAGCAAGTGGGCCTACACTCTCTCTAGGCCTAAAGAGTTCAAGTGAAGTTCGACCACCCAAGCGTTGCTGCCCCATGCAAAATGGAAAGCCAATTGAGGTAGACTCTTCTCGCCCAGTCTGTTTTGAAGCCAATGTGGAGGATTGTGCGGACTTCAAGAGGAGGTAGAGGCATGCGGTGAAGGTGTCACCTTGTCAACACTTAAGGTATGAAACTCTAGTGATCAGTTCCCTACACCGGACATGGATAATAACAATAGGCCAAAAGTCTTTCCTTTTTGTTTCTTGCAACACAAGCATGTAAATGTATATATTGATAGGAAGATATTCTACCATCAAAAGATTGTTTTTCTATTTGGAGTAGAAATGCTTGATGAAATCCTTAGATCTCCACGTCCCATCATCTTACCCCTTCTTGATTACTACCACTCTACTGATGTAAGCATCTTTATTTTGTTCTAGCTTTGTGATCCATTTTCATCCTGTTCTGATCTATCCACCCAACCCTGTAAGAAAGCCACTATAAGACGCTAAGTCATTTGTGTTATAAAGAAGGAAAAAATAAGTTTGAAAGAAATCCTTTTTTTTTGTAATGGCAAATTTTTCTTTCCCAACCTTCATGGGTAAGGTGGGGGAAGATGCTTCAGACTTCTTGGATAATCTTGAGATAGCATGTGTTTCTCTGGGAGGGATGATGATGCTTCACGTCTGTGCATTTTTCCACTGCGAATGAAAGTGAAATCAAGATCATGGTACAACGCCTTGGTGCCAACCACCAAGGAGAGGTGGGATTTGTTAAGAGCAACATTTCTAAGGCATTTTGGAGAATGCACCACATTCGGGAAGCTATGGAAATTGCTGATGGAGTTGAGGCAAGGAATTATGGCTGAGTATGCAGAATACGAATCAAAATTTGTGGATCTATGGGGATGATGGGTTGCATCGCTGCTGAGGGAGGGTGAAGAGGCACCCGATTTCCTAAAGAAAGACCGGTTTATGGCCAAAATTCTTAAAGAGAAGGTGAAGGGAAGGTTTCTTGGTACATATGAGATAACAATTGAAGTAGCCCGCCTTAAAGATAAGAAGTTGCATCTACAAGCCAGAACTATCGAGGAAGAGGAACCGAGAAGGGCCCGACCACACCTAGCCGCACCTGCAGCAGCCGTCTAGAGGAATCAACTGAAGATCAACAAGACTTGCTCAACCAAATCACCAACCAACTAGAGAATCTTTCAGTACATCATGTGCAGCAAGGGCATGCACCTGCCAAAAATCCAAAGCAAGGAAGAGGGCAACAAAGAGAGAATCAAGACTACCATTGTTACAACTATGGAGAGGACGGCCATGGCATGCACTGCTGTCCTCATCCAAGAAGGCAAAACTTCAATAGAGGAGGAAGATAGAATCAGATCTCTCCACCAAGGGCAAGACCACCACTGCCCAGGAAACTAGGGCCGATTCCACCGGTCCAAATCCTTCGACCACCCGTACAACCACCACCACCACCGCAACCTCTCATTCCACCACTACCTCCACCACCTACTAGAAACCAAGCAGTGAGTGTCATTAGCCTTGAAGCTAAATGAAAGGAAAATTTGGAGGAGCATGTCAAAGAAAAGGAAAAAGGGAAAGGAAAAGTAGAAGAGGTGGATGCCATGGGAGTGAAGCATGCCAGACACGAAGAGGCTTCTCAAAGGGAGGAGAACATGAAAGGAAGAGGCGAGTCTAGCAAGCAGGCATCTAAGCCTTGGTGAAAGATTGACATTGTGGATTTTTCACTGGGTGAGTATGCTAAACCATATGACCTAGTTCAAGATGTATTAATGCAGGGTCCCAAGATAATCTAGCCCCAATTACTCCATCTTGCACCAAGGATGAGGAGACAATGGATGAAGATAGTGAGTACAAGAAAATCAAGACCAAGGATAGTTGGTGCTATCTCTAGGAGGAATCTTGATGACATTCTACCTATAATGGATCCCACATCAAGGGGCAACGTATCTCAAACATCTACATAGATGGTGGCGCACAAATATGCATCATGAGTGAGAAAATGATGCACCATCTAGGCCTGGAGGTAAGTAGGTTGGCACCCTACCGAGCTAAAATGGCAAATAACATCAAAGTGAAATGTGTAGGCATTGTGAATGCACTCAAGGTGAAGGCATTCAACACAGAAGTGGAGGTGGACATTTTTGTCATGCCACACAAGGGGGAGGTCTATCCTATCATTCTTGGAAGACCATGGCTCATGGCTATGGAGGCTAAGCGCAATACTGGAGTATCAAAAATTTGATCCAGATGAAGGATGCTAAGGGAAAGTCCATATTTTATGACATGAATACTGGGAAGCAACACAACATGATCTTGGAGGCATCAGAAGATGAGTTCACCAGTGACTCTTCGACCACCTCAGGAGAAGAGACAACAACAACTGAAGAGAGAGAAAATAGCATCAAAGTGATGGGAGTCATCCTCAGAGACCCAAAGAGATTGACACAATCAGAAACACCACCGGAGAACCAAGAGTAACCATCAGGTACACAACCCTTGGTGGATACAAGTAAGTTACATCGCATGCTCTCTAGTGAGTTGGCTAGTGAAGAGAGAGAAGAATACATGTCTATGCTAAGTAACTTCACCACACTGTTCATTGATGATTATGACAAGATCACAGGCATCACAGTGGTGCAACACCGCATAAGGCTCTAGAAAGGAAGCAAGCCTATGAGGCAAAAGCTCAAAAGGCTTGGGGTAATTCAACAAGAAGCATTGCTCAAAGAGGTAAGGAATTTTCTACAGGTAGTGAGGCATGCTTTTCCATGCATGGGAACCCCCATATATTTTTTTCTCTTTTACCAAAAAATATTTCCTATTATATAAGTTACTTTTGATTTTTCTTCCCTTTTCACAAACGTTTTAGCCTTTATTAAATAAATAAGACTTATGCTAATCAATCACGATGTAGCATAAATAAGTAAGCTTTCTTTGTTGATCTCTCTTTTGACCTTAAGCATTAAATATATATATTCTAAATTACATGATATATATTTAGTATTTTATAATATATTTTTCATGTATATATATTATTCCACCCTACCAGATATTTTATTCACTAGTTTTCATTTTTAAACCTCAACCCCACTTTCAAATTTCAATAATACCTCCATCTAGATGATTGCCAATCTTTTCAACACTCTAGGTCATGTTTTCATACACATGAAGGAGCTTACACTTGAAGGCAAGAGAGAAGTCCACTCAAAGGGGACCACCAAAAGACCTTTGCAGCCACAAATAATACATTATTTGGCTGAATTTTTTGCATAGAGAAGAATCCCGAATCTGAAGAAGTGTTCAACATGAAAGTTGTAGCTCCTGAGCTAAACTTTTAGCTCAAATTTTTTCAGAATTTTTGGAGTTATGAACGTGGAGCTATGATTTTTGTGGTGGACCCCATTTTTCTCGTGTAATGGTGACACAGGCCATCCCCAGTTTTCTTCCCTCTAGAATGGCTATGGTTCTACAAGTTTTTAAGCATGATTATAAGAGACAAGGCTCTTTTAATGAAGTCTTGGCAAGTCTAGAGTGATTCTATCACCATTTTTGGAGGATCCATCCTCATCAACAACTATCCACCTTCGACAACCTCTCTTGTAAATTTCTTACCTCTCTCTTCTCTCCCTAATAAGCTTATGTCTAGCCAAAGCTAGACTATTGTAAATATCTCCTATCCTCTACATCCTACCCACATTCTCTCTTCTTCTCTCTCTATTGACTCTGGTATTTTAAATAATGAGGAGACAAGATGGGAGCCACAATCACATGCACCCCATTTTCCTAGTCACCAGAGTGGGACACTCACTTCAATTAGAAATATTGTTAAATCCTCTCCTCCTTCCCTATATAAGGAGGCCATGAGAGCTAAAAAGGGGGGAAGATACACACACACACACACACACATACACCTATCCATACAGACCCTTATGCTACATGCTTGTAGCATGAACCCTAATCACATAATCACAACACCATCACCATCACCATCACCATGCACAAAAGATGAGCACCATACCTCCACACCACTTGTAAATAAGGGTTGAAGGCACAATTTCAAGAAGAAGAAGGGTGTACACACTCATGATATTCCTCGCCATCAACTCCCATCTCTCCATTATGCCTCCTACGATCTTGTTCCCTTCTCATCTTCTTGCCATACGCTACCTATTGTATTCATCTCTTGCAAGCAATCAACACACTCCATCTTGGTGCCATACCTTGTGTCGCTTTGGATACATTTCATTGTGAGTATGGTATATGCTTGTTCCTTGCCATTTATTCTGGTTATGTTAAGGTGTGCAGATTCGCCACCTCTTGTATGAGAAGTGAGCATACTTGCATGTTTCCCTGACCTCATTATCTTCCTTACTACATGCACGAGTAGCAAGCCCATTCTCACTCACTCACCACTCCTCTCACCTTATTCTCCGACCACCCCATTCCACATTTGGGCATGGATCTTGAAATTGTTTTCCATGGCATTTTTTCATTGTGTATATGTATGCGTCCTAGCCGCATATCTTGCTAGGTGGTGCCCCTATTGTGTACCTCCCATGATGAGGCCATTGTGCATAGTCTTGGTGTAGACGCCACCGGGTCTATTTTTTCACTTCCGCTTCTCATTTGGTGCCCCCACTGAGGAGGGCTCTTGAAACTTTCAGTTTACAAGGCTGACATGTTTACTTCTCTTCATGGACGAGTGGCTTCTGGAATTCTCTAATTGGACCACTGAAGAGGAGGAGCTTCAAGAAGGTTTGACGCAAGTCATCAAGACACTCTTGCCAGGGTGTTGTATTGTTAGCATAGAAGAGGTGGTAAGACCCTCTTTCCCTACTCAAATTGTTTACATTTCTTATCATCCCCGCAAGCGTAAAAGCAAGGCACAAGTTGCATCATGCTCACATTGTAGCCAAAAACCGCACCTTCGACATGAGTGCAACCCAAAGTGAAGAAAAGGCCATCATTTTCTCCCTCGACATCCGCACAGGTGTTCTCATATCAGTAGGCTTTCAAGTAGCACCAGGATTCTCTACATCTACGTCCCCATATTTGCCACCTATTCCACCTACGTCCACAACAAGCCTTCACAACTTGAGGAAGCTACTACGAACACGTGGTCCCTCCCTCTCCCTTGCACCAAAAGATTCAAGGGTTTTCCAGCGCCGACAATCACCCCGTCTCCAAAACAAAAGGGTAAATCTTCCAAAGTCTTTCTATACCTCACTCTCATCTCATAAGCCAGGAACTAGAAATAGCAGCATGGATTCTACGTCGTCTACCGAGTGAAGTGGCGGAGCTTGTCATCGACAAGGTCTTTGACACAGGGTTTGCTTGGCGGAAAGACAAGACCCTACACCTTCAAGGAGTGTTGCTTGTGAATCAACGTTATGATGACGACTTTATAGCTTGCTATGTATCCATCCAACTTGGATTAATACAAGTGGTAAGACTCACCACCTACCTCATCACACCTGTGTATACACTAGATGGCACTCTATCTTGCAGCAAAGTGAAGTTGCTCAAAGAGAGAGAGTTCAAGCTTTTCCAAGAGCTTGCTAGAGGGGAAGTCCTAGATCTAGAAGACGAAGACAACCTTGTCCTGTGGTACTATAAATTTGACCTTGACTACCAAGAGCTATACACCTCCGACTATAACCTTCCACCACAAAGGAGAGAGCCTTTCCAAATTATCATGTGATGGACCCAGCACATCAACCTTTTTCAAGGAACCAAACTTATGCACCACAACAAATTCAATCAATCAAAGTAATCTTGGACCGCAAGATGTTTTATCAGCAGATCATTACAACCATGTTTGGTAGAGAATGGCTGCAAGAGATAAACACCTCTTCTCTACCCTTTATCCTCCCTATGATTAATTATGAAGTGTCTTTTGATGTAGTTATTTTCATCCTTGTATAGTATGTTTTCCATCTACCGAGCACCCATGTATTGAATCTCTATTTATTAAAAAAAAAGGAATTTCTAAGTCGAGTTAATTTTCTCACTCTCACAATGGCAAGTGTAGCATTTCCAACTTTTACTGGTAAGGTGGGTGAAGATGCTGCAAACTTTCTAGACAACTTGGAAATAACATGTGTCATCTTTTCGAGAGATGATGATGCTTCGCGCTTGCGCATCTTCCCACTTCTAATGAAGGTGGAGGCAAGATCATGGTACAATGCCTTGGCACAAGCAACCAAGGAATGGTGGGACTTATTAAGAGCAGCCTTTGTCAAGCGTTTTGGAGAGGGCACAACATCAGAGAAGCTATGGCAATTGTTGACAGAGTTGAAGCAAGGCAGTATGCTGGAATACGCATCATATGAGTCAAAGTTTGTAGATTTATGGGGGCGATGGGTTACATCGCTAAGAGAGGATGAGGGGGCATCTGATTTCCTAAAGAAGGATCGGTTTGTGGCTGGGTTATGGCCAAATCTTAAAGAGAAGGTGAAGGGAATGTTTCCTGCTACGTATGAGCTAGTAGTTGAAGTGGCCCGCCTTAAAGACAAGAAGTTGTGCCTACAAGCCAAGAACATTGATGAAGAGAAAGCCGTTAGGACCTGTTACGGCGGTTACGTCGCTAGCGGAAGCTAAATAGCGAGAACTCAACCAACAACAGAATTTGTCAGACGAGGACGGAGCTTGACCCGCAGGCGCATGGAAACAACTAGGTGGGTGTCAAATCACCTACTTGACCTTCTAATGACAATCACTACTAAGGAAATCAAATCTAAGTTCTAAAATACGCAAGTGACTGAAATCCGTACTATGAACGAATGCTATACGAAACAAGATCTAGAATCATTGAATCGATCTCAAACTCAAGGGGAAGTCTATACACTAGGTAAGAACAACACCCTAAAGACTTGAACTGCAAAATCAACCTATAACCACTCCGTGCGGCAAACGCGTATGAAGACAGGCCGAAAAATACAGGTGATCGAAACTTGACCCCGATGGTACCAATGTGTAGCTCTACTCGTTGTGGTTCTATAGATATGCTGCACACTCCATTCCGACACACGAGTTGGAAGAAAAATCACACCGAAGCTCGTAGTAACTTACCACACATAGAAGCCGATAGCACGCACTCTTGGTATCTGTGCGTAGCTCTCGCCGTTGCTAACACAATGGCGGTGTCGCTTCTCCAATGGCGGCTCCGTAGCTCGCGTAGCAAGTAGATAAGACTCTCTCTCTCTCTCTCTCTCTCTCTCTCTCTCTCTCAGACACAGTCACGGCGCTAAAAAAAACTCTCTTTGATTAAAAACTGAATCCCCTTCGGTTGCAAAAACTTTGGCTTATATACCTCAGCCTTGGAGGTGAGAACATCTCTAACTAATTACATCAGCAAGTGAAATTACTTCGGGATTACAAGTTGGAAACTCAATTGAGTCCTGTTACTTAATGAATGGCTCAATTCAAAATCAATGTCGGAAAGACATTTATTACAATCAATGGTTACAAAAATGATGAGTGTGAGCAAAAACGTGGGTGTGATCCTCTGCTGGCTCGCTCAACACTCCCCCCCTCCGCGTTCATGTCGTCCCTGACATGACCTTTATGCTTGGTCAATAAAGTCCTGTCGTCTTGAGCATCTGAAAATGTGATTCGTATCGTAGGTTGCCGATGGTCAAGGTTGGGCCGAATATTTTGCTTTCGTGGGTGAAAAAGCCGGTGTAGAAAGCTTCTTCGAATGTTTGCATGTGGAAGCTAGGCAAAAACATAATCCTCTGGTATAGGAGGTGCAACACTTTTGGAGAAGGCTGCAATGAAAGGTCATACATCATATCAGTCACTGTGTCGGCCGTCGATAGTAGACTCGAGGTCGTGGCTTTATCTGGCGCGAACACTTCAATGCAAGCTAAGAGAGTCCTGCAAATTTTCTTGAGCATCTGACACGAAAGGTCCGGAGAGCCAGTAAAGAGCTTGATGGTGCCCGTTAGGGTTTTCACCATGTAGGCTTTACCTATTCTCTCTCCTGCCTTTGGTCCTGGTATCCTTGGGTAATTAAGCCAATTTGGCTTCTTTTCTGCAATCCTGCCATGCTCTTTCCAGCTTCTGACTCTTGGCACCGGGCAGAAGGTTGCATCCTCCCGAATCTCCTTTGGTGCCTCTACCAAGTAGATGAGGTAGGCTGGGTATTTGTTCAGCCAACCTTTCCTCCATCTAGGCTGCGAATCTACAATCTTCTTTGATTGTTCCTCTTTTGTGATGTTCCCTTCGTAAAGAGCGACATACTGCTCCTCCTCTATTCTCTTTTTCGTTTTTATCACTTCAAACTTCATCAAAGGGAAAGGCAGGCTGGGTTGCATCCACTCTTCATGGAGCACTTTTGTGTCTAATCCCTGAAGTCTAATGGAGATTAGGAGTCTCCTCTCCCATTCCATTTCCGCCTTGGCACTCTCCTCTGTTGACTTTTCTATTTGGTCATGGAGCCTTTGTTCTTCTTCTTCAGAGATTCCTGAAGTTGAGGCCACCTCTTGAACTAGGGCTGGATCTTCAATTGTGGTTGCCTCTCCAGTTTCTGGTAGCTCTATGGCTGCTCCACCTGATCCTTCTTGTGGTGTCTCTGTCTCTCTTCTTTGTTGCTCTTGTAGATCTTGGAGCTATTTGCGGAGGGTCTCATTCTCTGTTCTTGGTGTTTGATTTTCTAAAGTGAGCCTCTCCTCTGCTGCCAATGATCCCTCCGCAATGTGCAACCTTTGCACTTGCTCTAATCTTAGCTCTCTTTGTAAGCTTCGGACCTGGTCTTCCAGAGCTGGTACAAGAGCTCCCTCTTGTTCGGTTCCTGCTCTGCTAGCTCTAGGGGTAGTCCTGAGTCTAGTGATTGTTCTTTCTTGGAGCTCGACTCTTTCCCTTAGCTCAATGAGCTCATCTTTAGCCGCCTCCAAGTCGTCTTCCATCCGCTCCCTTGCTTCCTGTGCACTTGTTACTTCTCTTGAAGCCTCGGCTAGCTGGAGTATCAAGCCGTCTCTCTCATTTTCTGCGTCGTAGAGTGATGCTTTATGATTTTCAGATTCAGTCATAGCATTCTCTAATTTCCTCTGCAACTCGGCTTCCCTTTGTTTGGCTGTCTCAACCTCCACTTCCTTTGCCTTGGATCTTTCTTTGATCTTGCTGAGCAGTTTATGCACCATGTGCATGTCCTTTTCATCTTCATCTGTCAACTCTAAAGCTTTTTCTGCCACCACCTCCACTGGCTTCGGCTCTTCTAGTACGTTCTGCTCGTCCAGTTTTTCATCACTTTCTTTTGTACTCTTTGTATTTTCCTCTGTCCCTCTCTGATCATCTCGTTTTAGTAGGGTGATCCCATAAACCGCCTCAAGGGCCTCTTCTTTAGTGTACCCTATCGCTACCAGATCCTCATAATCGTTTTTCTTTTGCTGAATTGGATCTATCTCCTTTTCCTTGGTCCCGGCCTCCGGCTTTTCCATACCAGCCGTGCCCATCTCTACTATGGTCTCTTCCCAAATGATTTCCGTTCTTCAGGTTCTGAAACTATTTCTAGTTTCCTGCGTGCTCTTGTGGATGCCCTCTTGGATACTTCAGGCTGTTCTTCCTCCTCATCGGCTTCTCTAAGCCACTCATTTTGGGAGGGAACCTTTGGCCATTGATCTCTGGCTCCAATAGCTTCATAAGCTATTCTTGTCAGAACTTCAACTCCTCCTATATACTTTGGCTTCTCGTTGTGGCAATTACTTGCTCGTGGATGTGTTGAGAGTAATTCACCTCTTTTGGCATATTGCTCTTCAATGCCCATGTGATGGTAGTTGCAATGGCATGGGGTGGTGTCGTATACTTTTGCGGTCTTTTACTGCAAATATGGAGAAACTGGTTATACAGTCGGCAAAGGGTTGCCTCTCTTTGGTCTGCCATATCTCCATAAGTTGCATTCTGTTTCTTGGATCCATAAACCTCTATAGCCTCCCTTCTTTCCCTGACAGAGCTCCCTTTGTTGTGCAGCTTCAATGCATCTGCAATGAGCTGTGGAGTGATCTGTACCTCTACTTTCTCTCCATCTATTGCTGTCAATGTGGCTTTCCCATCCTTCTGAATGGAGGTTGCCAACTCATACACTCTTCTTGTATCTACACCTGATGGTCTCGAGGTGAAGAATCTGTGCAAGTCTGCCCTTTCCAAGTACCTGCTGATGTTCTCTGACCTGCTATAATCCACCAATTCTTGTGGGATCATCGGTATATCCACCGCTTGCCCTTGAGGATCTCTGAAAGTCCCCTGGTAGATCTTTATTCCCCCTTGTTCCAGTACTGCTTCCTCCACCCAAGTTTTGGTTGGCTTGAGGGTTTCTGCTGGATTGTCAAAGGGTTCCGCTTCTGCAAGAGCATCTTTGATTGTCGGTCTTTTTCTCTTCGTTGCCGATAACTTGGCGGAATCCATGGATCCTGTAACTCCAATTTTAGAAGTTAGCGTCTTTTTAGTACTGAAAGACGAAATGAAGCTTTTAACTATTCAAATGACTTGAAAATTGAAACATGAGCTATTCAGGGCCTAAGGATGCAGGGTAGGTGAAAAAATATGCAAACTGGACTCAGAATCATGCTGGAGACATCATACGCGTATGATGTCTTTTGTGTCAAAATGACTTCATATTGGTTGTGCTTGTAGCTGATAGTGTATACATGAGTATTATATGCTTGGATTTGAGTTTGGATCCCATTTGGTCAAGTTTTGGCCAGTTTAGTCCAGATCAGGCTCTAGGCAAAATTTTGAAAGGGAATTGGATTTTATGATCCAAATTGGATAAAACTTGGTGGTTCACCTTCAAATGGCATGTAGATCACTTCTGTTTGGTGGTTGAAGCCCTGAGGTGCCAAAATCACATAGTGAGACATTATACACGTATGATGTCTTTTAGTGTATTTTTGGACCAAATTTCTCTATAAGCTTGGGTTTGGCTTTAAGATAGGCTTATTCAGTGGATTTATGAAGTTTGGATAGATTTTGGGCTAAAAATGGCTCTGGAGACATCATACGCGTATGATGTCTTTTTCATCAATTTTTCATGGGACTGGTTCTGTGGACTCCCCATGTACTAGTGAAGGACTATATCTACTCAAATCTTGGTTTGGACTTGAGTATATTGGATTTGGGCTAAAATAGGCTTTGGATGAAGGATTTTCTCTCAATTGGGCTAATGGGGTGATCCACTTGACCAAATGGTTCCAAACTTCATATCTAGCATGTATTAGATATATATAATGGATGTATGATGTCAAATGAGCAGTTTTGGCTCTGTAAGTGCAAATAGACATTATACGCGTATGATGTCTTTTGTGTCAAAATGGTGCTTTTTGGTTCCAGATAGCTTGTAGATGTGTTAATCAACAATCCTACAAAGTTTCAATGAGTTTGGAGTTATTTTGACAAAATTAGGACCAAAAATCAATTTTATGGCCTACTTTGCGTCTTTTTGGTTTTCCTTGGGTTTTCTAACTCCAATTCTCATGATACTTGGTTCATAGGATGTGATTAACATGTGGAATGAGGCTATGCACTCAAATGTTGAAATGGATGTGAAAATCATGCTGTGAGACATCATACGCGTATGATGTCTTTTCTTGAAATGTTGGTCTTTTTGTGCAAAGAATGCTTTGTGCTAGTGCCCTAAGCCCTGCTAACTAGTTTTCAACTTAAAAAGTCATTAGTTTAGCTAAAAAGCCCCCTTATAGGCATTTCAGTCTCCGAAGTCGTCTTTTTGCCTTGGAGTTGAATTTCTTCAACTTTTCTTCTCGAGAGTTGCATTTCCAGCTCATTGGATATGTTGTGAAGCCACCTATTTGGTTGAACTTGACTTTGGCTCCCTGTTCTCCATCTTTCTCCATTTGGTTGCCCGAAAGCGTCTTTTTCACCATCGGTAAGTGAATCAGCTTTCTTTTGGGTTTTGCTTGCAAACATAAGTCATCCATGTATATTTGAAGCTGCTTGTGAAGTTTCATGTCATTTGGTTGTCAATTTTAGCCGTTATGCCAAAATGACGCTTTGTGTGTCCGCAGCCGAATCGGTTGTTCCGACCTAATTTTGGTGGTCCAAACCTGGAGATACTCCATGGTTGCATTGCCCTCGATGTTGTTAAGCTTCCTGAGAAGTTTTGTGTCGTTTCGACAACTTTTTTCTGTTTGCCTCTTGCAGGCTCTGTCGACCTAGGGTTTTTCAAGTCGTTCTTTCTCGAGCTTTGAGTGTTAGAAACCCATCTTCTATGCTAGGGTCACCCACCTCTATGTTCTTGCAAGGTTTGGTTAGGCGGTTGTGCCCCTACCTAGCGTTCTTTCCCATTCCCCGTCTGCTCTTGTTTCTTGGTTTTGGTCAGTTTTCGCGACAAAAGTTAACGATAAGCATCAAAAGCTTATGGCAACGAGTCTACCTCTCATGTCTGGTGTCCTCTGAGCTCTCGTAGCAGTCGTAGAAGGCGGTAGAAGGTCGGATGCTCTTGTGTGCTCTTTGCTCTCTCCAAGAAGGTAATAGTGGAAATGAGCTTGATAGTGAAGTGAAAAATACTTAACTTCGGGCTTCCCAGATCACTTGTTACCAAATTTGACATGTGCTCCTATCTCGTCGTGAAATGCACTTTAGGATTTGAAATTTCTCAATTTGGACTCCTTTTGACTTGTTTCTGAGAAATCTGTCCACTTTGCCAAAATTTTGTCATTTCTGGCTTTTCGCAACTTTTTCAGAATTGTACCCAATTTTTACCATGGGTTGCCCTTGTCATTAGGACCATCACCGTCTATTCTTTTATTTTTTCCGATCTCATTTCACCTGCTTTTTTATTTTTCTTTTACTTTTATTAAGAAAATCATAAAAATAAAGGAAAATAGCAAATTGAAGCCAAAAAATTCCAAACATACACGATAAATAGATGGTAACCCTGTGTATATGAATATACACTTATTTGTGATTTCTGGACTTGGATTACCACTTTTTTTTACTTTTTTGCTCCAAAAACACTCTTATTTAGTGATATTTACACGTCTAGAGACCCAAATTCATCATTTGATCTCTTCTTATAGCAAAACAAGGTATATAAGGGCATAAATATTATCAATATCCGCAATCAAACATAAAAATTGCAAAATCATGTAAGACACTGCCCTTGTAATATAATTTTTGTTTTTCTTTGTTTTTGGCGCTTGTAGCTGCTTTGTAACTCCTGTATACCTGTATACCTCCCCCCCTCCTAGTTTGAGTCCTCCCGGACGACTATGAAGTGTCTGTGGGCGAAGCATTGTAGTTGTTTTGGTCATAAGTTCCCAATGCAATTGTAAAGCGATGATACAACAGTCTTTCCAATAAAGCTGCTCTTTGTTTGATTGAAGGATTGGTGGTCGGGTTTTGGGTTGATTTTGGCACTTCGGTAGTAGAATCAGTAGATGGATTCTTCTTTACTTTGTTGTTCTTTTTTACAATCCAAATCTGCCTCTGCTTCACTTGTGCTTGCCACAAACTCTTTGCGACCCAAACCTGCTTTGTTCTTTGTGTTGATTTCCTCGACTTGAAATACCTAGGAGTTTCCGTTGATTGTACTGAAGGGAGTTCCTGTTTACAAATCTTTGGGATCCAAATTTGCTTGCTATAGCTTTGTGCCATCATGAACTTCTTTGGAATCCAGATCTGTTTCACTGTCCTTGATTGTCTGGAATCACTCTGTTGTCTGGTATTGAAGACTCTGTTTTCCACCTTTGTGTTCTCTAGCACAACCTTTTTTGGTCTCCATACCAACTTTGACTCCGTTTTTTCCAAAGGTTGAGCTGTTATATTATTGCTTGTCTTCCTTATCCACTGTTGAGAATTCCTCGTCGAAGAGTAATCCGGTTGTAAAGAAACTTTTGGTCGCCATTGCTTCTTCTTTTTCTCGGGTTGTTGTTTACCTTTGTCTTTGGATTCGTCCTTTGGAGTTGGCTCTGCTCCTTTGGTGAACTTAACTGATTGACTTCCACCTTCGTATTTGATAAGCACTGAATTACAACTCCAGTCAATCATTGCATTGTATTGCTTCTGCCATGGTTGTCCTAGCAATAATGGATGTTGTGTAGCTTGGTCTTCAACCACGTAAAACATATGAGGATACACATATTGGTTAATCTGTATATGTAAAACTGTGCATCCGACAATTTTGATTGAATTCTCAGAGTAACTCTTTAACTCTTGCTTGGCAGTTTGTAGTTTAGTGTCAATTGTCAATTGTCTATACAAACTGAGTGAAAGTAGGTTAGCTTCAGCTCCTGAATCCAATAGTGCTCTGGCTTTGATTTGGTTGGTTCCTACTTTGCATTCAATGATGGGTTCTTCTTTGTCATTATCCATTTCTATTATACTGACTGCGTTTATTCGTATTGCTCCTTCATTGCGCTATTTCTGACGCAGTAGTCTTCTTTTCTCCATTCTTTCCTTCGCCTCAGCTTGCGCTTCCTCCACAATCTTTTTATTTTTCTGGGCACGCAGCTCTTCTTTATGTATTTTGAGAAGCATGTCTTGGGTTAGCGGCAAAAGATACTTTTTCACTCTGCATCCACTAATCCAATTGGGCATTTCTTCTCCGTCTAATGTAGCAAGCTTGACAGCTCCACTGGGTGATAGATCTTTAATCACCAGAGGTCCCATCCCTCGCTTTTTAAGCTTCTTAGCATGCTGTTTCAGAGTGTAAACGAGGACATAGTCCCCAACCTTAAACTCTTTAGTCCGCACATGCTTATCAAAAAATTCCTTTTGTCGCCTTTTTTGAGCGTAGATAGAAGCTACTGCTTTTAGGCGAAGCTCGTCTAGCTTTTCCAGGTCATCTATTCTATCAGAAAGCTCGTGCCCTGTCCACTCTAGATCCTTAGCCACCCTTAAGGTTGAAATCAAGAATTCTATTGGTAAGATAGCATTTAGCCCAAAAACCATGTTATATGGGGTCGTTCCTATTGATGTTTTATATGCTACCCTATATGCCCATAATGTTGAATGCAACTTCTGGTCCCAGTCAGTTCTCGACTCAGATACAATCTTCGTGAGGACCGTGCATATGGTTTTGTTTGTTGCTTCAGCTTGTCCGTTTGCTTGT
The DNA here is from genome assembly GCF_014529385.1 of Adiantum capillus-veneris. Taxonomy (NCBI): domain Eukaryota; kingdom Viridiplantae; phylum Streptophyta; class Polypodiopsida; order Polypodiales; family Pteridaceae; genus Adiantum; species Adiantum capillus-veneris. The sequence continues at coordinate 17,662,698 of NC_140949.1, read as the reverse complement.
GGATGATACGGGGCTGATTTCCTATGGATTACCATGAATTCATCTAGAAGGATCTTTATCACTTCATTTATAAAATGTGTGCCTCGATCACTCACAATTTCTATTGGCAATCCATATCGTACAAAGACGTATTCATACAGAAATTGTGCCGTGGTCCTGGCATCTGCTTTTTGAGTTGCCTTTGCTTCGACCCACTTTGTTAGATAGTCTGTAGCCACAATGATGTATTGTGCATGAGTCTTATATGCAGGAGGTGAAATGGGTCCGACATAATCAATCCCCCATTTTGCAAAATCTCTTGCCCCCATCATTGGTCTAAGCGGCATATCATCTCTTTTAAGTGGTACTTTGGTCCGCTGACAGTCATCACACCGTTTAACGTATTCCTCAGCGTCCATATGTAATGTTGGCCACCATATTCCTGCGGCTAAGACAAGTTTTGCTGTCTTATCACCTGAGAAATGGCCTCCACCTACTCCTCCATGAGCTTGCTCCAGGATTATCACATACTCAGACTCTGATGCGCAAATCCTAAGCTGGTTGTCTTTACCTCTCTTATAGAGTTGATCTCCTATTAAAGCGTAATCTCTAGCTTCTGTCTCTACAGATTTCTGACGAGCTTTTGACGTTCCTTCTGGGAAAGTTCTATTTGTGAGATATTCAACAATATACTGACTCCATTCTGGAGCGATCATTATCTGATATAATGTCGAATACTCTGTTGGCGGTTTTGATGAACATACAATACATACAGTGACATATTCATGTACGCTTTCTTTCATTCCTGGCCAATAGACTCCCAATTGTAACAAATTCCTATATGTGTTGCTTCTTGAACAATGAAATGCACATTCCTGAACATGTGCTTCTCGCAGATATATATTATATTCCTCAGGATTGATGCATAGTCGTAAAACATGATCATTTCCCAATTGATACAACCTTCTTGCAACCAATTGAAGATTCTTGGATTGCTGAATAGCAATATGTTTCTGTTTGTATTCTCTTCTATCGAACTCTCCTCCATAGGTTAATAGGTTAACGACATTTTGAGACCACTTCGGTATCATTTCTATGTTGAACAAGTACGCGTCTGGCATGTCGTCATCTACTCCTATAGGGTCTTCTCCATTCGTCAATCGCGAAAGATGATCAGCTCTAAGATGTGTTTTTCCTTTCTTTACTTCTACCGTGAAGTCGAATTCCAGTAAGATAATGAACCATCTCACTATTCTCCCGGTATTGCATGGTTTATTCACTAGGTAGAGCAAGGCTTGGTGATCCGTAAAAAACACAAACTTGTTGGCTAGAAGATAATGCCGAAATTTCTTCACAGCATATATCATTCCTAATCCCTCTCGCTCTGTTGTGGTGTAATTCTTCTCTGCATTGTTGAGCTGTCGACTGGCGTAACAGATAGGAAAATCCATGTTTCCTTCTTCTGGCTGAGCCAGAATGCATCCTATTGCATATGCCGAAGCATCTATATGCACATGGAATATCTTCTCCCAATCTGGTGATTTCAAGACTGGAGCAGTAATGAGTGCCTCTTTCAATTTCTTGAACGATTCCTCACACTCCTCTGTCCATTCAAAGTTCACTATTAGCCTGTAAAGTGGTTGGCCTATTATAGCGTACATGTAAATGAATCGTCTATAATATCCGCAATGTCCCATAAAGCTCTGTACTTGTTTCGCATTGGTTGGTCTAGGCATATCCACTATAACTTTTATCTTCTCTAAATCCGTGGATATTCCGTTTTGTGAGACAATATGTCCCAGAATTCTGCCCTGTCGGACCATAAACACACATTTCTCAGGATTGAGACAAATGCGATATGTCCTACATTTCTCAAATACTTTTCTTAGGTGTTCTAGATGCTCATCCCTCAGAAGAGAATGTACACATAAGTCATCCATGTATATTTCTAGAAACAACCTTAAGTATTCTTTGAAAGCATGCGTCATCAGCCTCTGGAAGGTTGCGGGAGCATTGGTTAGACTAAAAGGCATAACCCGATAAGCATAAATTCCCCACTCCATTGCAAAAGCTGTTTTATGTTGATCTTCCAGTGCTATGGCTAGCTGGTTATATCCTGAAAAACCATCAAGAAACGAGTATGCCGTTTTCCTTGATACACGCTCTAGAACATGATCAGTTATCGGCAAGGGATAATTGTCCCTGATTGTTGCAGCATTCACTTTCTTTAAGTTGACACACACTCGGAGTTTTCCGTTCTTCTTGGGTACTACCACAATTGGAGATACCCAATCGGTGTGTTCAATCTCGTATATGAATTCAGCTTCCATTAGCTTATCTATCTCTTCTTTGATTCGCTTAGCAAAAGTATCATTATATGTGTATGGTCTCTGTCTGCTAGGCTTTGCGTCTTGTTTCAGTGGGATTGTGTGTTGGCATATCGATGGGTCAACTCCCTTTAAGTCCTTATAAGACCATGCAAACACATCCCTATACTCTCTGAGAAGACTCAAAAGTCTCTCTTCCTCGCCTGGAGACAAATCTGTGGCTATGTACACCGGTCTAGGTGGCTCACCTGGAGCTGCTAAATCAACTTTTTTTGCATCCTCCGGTCCTTCATAAGATTCGTTCTCTTTCCTCTCTCGAATAGGTGGGGTTAATACCACCTTCCTATCCTCTATTGTGAATTTCCTATAGTGAGAGGGAACATCCATGTTTTCCTTGATTTTGGCGTTTTTGTCCTCTCCACTCTCAATTTCTGTCGTCCAAACTTCTTTCAGAGTTTTCTTGAGCTCTCTGTACTTGTTTCTACGTTCTAACTTGGACTCCGTGTGTTCTCTGTTGCGCTTGTTCTTTTCTGATTTTTCTGTTTCTGTTTTCGTTCCATTCCTTTGAACTTGATTTCTTGAGCCTTTGTTATTTTTTCGTAAGCTCTTTTGATCATTGCCTCTCATTCTTCCAGAAACCTTGTCCTTAACACAATCTTCCACCTTTACTAGCATTAGGAATTGGTTTTTTCCTCTTATTCTAGGCATCGGATTGATTCTAACCCCCTTTGTTTTTCTCTTTGCTCTATAGAGTTTCTGGCGTTGTTTAGTTTGGTTCGGAAAATCATAAAATCGGACATCCGTTATAGTTTCTTTGTTTCCGCTTGAATTGTCCGTTGACTCGTTGTCTGCTTCATTTCCCCACTCAGGATGATCGAGAATGTCGTGAAACACCTCCTCTTCATCTTCCTTTTCCAGTGTATAGTTCTTTTCAGTTTCTTTTTCGAGTACAGTTCTCAACATGAAGTACGGAACCACGCCGTACCCGTCCTTGTCGCAAAATTTCGTTGTGGGACCATCCGGAATTGCACAAACATCTAGGGTTGCTAGAATGTGTGTCCATTCTAATGGTTCAAGTGTGTCCTCTGGAAAGGGTTCTCCTATATAAGCTTCGTCTTCGATAGCCCTTTCTAAAACACATTCTTCTCGTTTCAGACTTCCACATTTCGAAGCTCCACACATCCATAACTCCTTGGGTTTACCTAACCAAGCTGGAAATTCGGATCCTGCCAAAGTAGCTGAATCAAACTCCTCCACCGGTGTTCGGTTCACATCTTTGTAGCTATGGTCTTTCAGGTTCACACGTGTAGTGGTTTCCATATTTCTCAGGTATATGTGATCGTAGCCCCAATCCTGGACCATTTTCAACTGTCTCATGAATGGTCTTCCCATTATGATATCATAGTTATTCTCCTTGCCAAAATCGACAATAGCAAAAGTATGTTCGTATTCAATGCCGCAAGATGTCACTACAACTTTCTCTAATAACCCCATAGGTTTCTCCATGTGTCCATCTGCTAATTGGAGTTTCAACTTAGTCTTCCTTATTGCTGGTTTCCCCCATTTTTTCCAGATTTCTTTTGTAGCAATGGCTACCCCAGCTCCACTGTCTAGTATTGCCATCGTGTTTACTCCTTGGAATTCAACTGGTCAGGTTGTATTCCCCTCTTCACCTTCGCAATACTCCCCAACCTTGTTTAAGGGTACAGGCTTAGCGTTCTTTTGTGGTTTTCTCAGCTCTTGTATACCCTCTTGCAGTCTCGATGTTGGGTCTTTTATCCCAATTTTCTCCAAGCATTTTCCTACAGTGGTCCACATATGTGGTCTTAGCCTCAAAAGCTCAGCTAGAGTGATAGTGCATGTCACTGGTGTTGACAAGATCTCTATCAATCCTTGCGATTCCATGATTTTTTGTGATGAGATTCTTCGTGAGGGAAGTGCTCTAGTCTCGGATTTTGCTTCATACTCTCTTGAGTATGAAGGTAAGGTATTCAGTGAGTGAGGTTTGCTCTCTGTTGTTCTAACAGAGCCCCCATCTCCCCAGTAAGATAGCAGTTCCAAGTCCACTTGAGATCCTACCTCAAATTCCACTATGGGAGGATTCCTGATGTGCTTTTCCCAATTTGTCTGATTAGCTTGGCAACTTAGCTCGTTTGCAAAGTTTGCCTCTCTCACTTGTTTCCAAAATTCATTGTAATCATCATCTCTTCCGTAAGACCTCTGTATGACTGGATGAAAACTCTCTATCTCCTGATCGGTTGTGTTCAATACTATGCGGTCATCCTTGTGTGTATTTTCAGGCTTTTGTGCACTGGGAGTCTTTTCAGCTACCCGTGAAACAATAGTCTCTTGCTGAATTGGGTTTTCCGTTCCACAATTCATTGTTTCTTTTGGTGGTTCTAATAAGGCTTGTGCAGTCTCGATCATTCTCTGGCACATTTCAAGTCTCTGCTTTTCCAATTCCGCGTTTGGGTATGTCATCCACCTCTGTTCTTGTATTTGGTTGTTCTTTAACCTAGCTTCGTAAGCTCTCATCAGTGCGTCCAATGGTTCGTGTACTTTGTCGACTAGCACTGATCCCCCTGAGCTTAAGCTCGTTGTTTCTTTGATACTCTTTTGTTTCGTTCTTTCCGGGCTCATCTCTCATTTCCCGTTTTGACTCTCAAGTTTTTCTAATCTATCTTTAGTTCGCTTTAGTTCCTCGACTAGAATAGTGTCTTCACATTCTTTTCTCAACTTCATGCGTGCTTTTCTAGCTTTCCATGTGTTTCTCTGACTCCTCGGTCCTTGACTAACCACTTCAGTCGCTAACTTTCCATTCTCAGGTTCTCTAGTGGTTTTCTTAGCTTGAGCTCTAGTAACAACTTGCGTTGGTATCAGAGTTTCATTTTCAGACTCACTGCTGGTACGAATAGTTTCTAGCATATTCAATGTCGTCTTTTGCACTTTGTTTGGATTCTTTGAACAATCCTCAATGAAGTGAGGAACCCCACACTCAGTGAAATAAGCGTTAATTCTAATGATTTCTGTATGTGGACAAACATTCATTAGATGGTCACCTCCACACTTGTAACAGGGTCCTAGTGCTGGTCTTGGTCCCATTTGATTCGTCCTTTGTGGATAGGATGGTCTTTGTCCTGTTAACCCTCCATGAGCTATGAACATCAATGTTCTTGCGTCCAAATTGTATCTCTCTTCATCAGAAGCACTTGTAATTGTTGGTATTACAACATTCCCAATCATGCCCCATGGTTCTGGTTGTTTGGGTTCTTCTGGTGGGTAATACACAATTGGAGACATGTGTGCACCAGATTCTTCATAATAGGATTGAACAGGCACTAGGGCTTGTTCTTCCTGATTCTCTAAGGTTGGTGCATATCTAATGCCTACTGGTCTTGCTCCTGGTAAAGGTGGTTGTTGTCCCAATACCGGTTGCGGTCTTTCTATCCCCATAGGTCCTGGCACATTTTCCGTTGGGTATCGAGGTACTGGATGTACTTGAGGTGGTGCTAATTGAGCAGGAGGTGCATACTGACGCTCCCTTACATACCCTTTGTTGTAATAGCACTCCTCTGTTGGATGGTTTGTCCATTTTTGTTCAATAGCACACCATTTCAGTGTTTTTGGCAATGGCTTTTGGTATGGTGCCATCCTTTTTAGAGCATCTTCTATCATTTGCTCTACATTTGGCATGGTTGTTGTTTGAACATTCTTTTTAGTGGTAGTCTCGCTCGCTACGGAGGAAGAGCTACTGGATGCGAAATCTGTATTCGCTGACACCTCTCCATAAACCGTACAGTTATCCACTAAGTACAATGCCTCTCTCGTTACTTGCTCGAAACTTGTACAAGCTTTCAAGTGCAAGTCCTTCTTGAGAGTGTCGTTCCTCAGTCCCTCAATAAAGAGAACAGATAGTCTGTCATCTTGTGGTTGTTCACGTACTGCACATCTCTCAATGTATTGTTTGAAGCGAAGTGAAGCTTCCTTCACTTTTTCGTGTTCTCTCTGTTTAAAAGCATATATTTGTGAGACCGTATTGTGCTTAATCCCTCGTTTTGAGAATTCCTCAGCAAACTCTCTTAGCAAATGGTCAATGTCATGGAATCCCCCTATGTTCAGTGGTTGAAACCATGTCAATGCCGTACCTTCTAGAGTAAGACCAAATCCCTCGTATTGTGTATGGAAATCTGTTATCTGCTCAGCTCTTAAGACTTTCTTAAAGAGTGACACATGTGCATACGGATCTCCCGAACCACCATACTTCTTTGGCATACACTTTGCTACTTGAGATGGTCTCATACGTCTATGGTTTGCTACCAATCTCATTGCTCCTATGTCCTGGCTAAAGCTTTCTCTAGCATCATGGACTTCATGGGTTACCCTTGCCGGTTCCCCTGCCCTGAATCTACTACTAAGAGGTAAATGTGATGGTTCCGCTTAGAACCTTGGACCTGGAGTGGTATACGTGGGGATTGGAACTGCACTACCTCGATTCGTATCCATTGACTCTCTGGAATGTAATGATCCCATTGGTCCGGGCTTCGAGTACTGAGGTTGACTGAAAGAGTCAGCAGCCTGAGTTCTTTGTCCTCCTGTCGTCATTGGGTTTTGCCCTCCATTTGTTGGTGCTGGTCTTTGTGAGCTAGAAGTAACATAATACTGATGTAGTGGTCCCCCAAAGTATGTATATCCTTCTAATTCTTTCTTGCCCATTGTTGAGTATTGCCTGCCATACTTGTCGTAAGCGGCAATTTTCACTTCCGATCCCTCTGTGTAGGTAAAGACATAAAGTCTTTTTTGGTCTGTCAACTCTCCGGTGTAGGGTTCTTCACATCTATAATAGAGATCTTGATCCCCATTATTATATTTGTATAGCCCCACATAGATGTTATCAGTGTTGATCCTTGTAGTTTCATTCTCTCTTCTTAACCTCGCATCAGGTAAGTTCATTATTGGTGCTTTCTCCTCAAGTTCTTCATCTACTTTGGCTTTGGTGCCCATCAATCCCCACTTGTCCACAATGTTAGGGTTTAGGACTACCAAGTACATGGTACCCTCGTCATCTAGATATCTATCTCCGCTATAGCTCACAGGCACTAAGTCCTTGAACTCACTAGGTCTATCTTCTATCTTCACACAATAGCGGTCCATTCCATCCTTGTAGATCTTGGCACCTTGCTCATTGTCGTACTGATATTTTATGAACAATAGATTCATTGTGGCGGAAGGGCCTGATGATCCTGCTGCCACATTTTTTCTGTTGTTCAGGTTCAGGTGTTCCAAGTGTTTGGTGAAAATCTCGTAAGATCTCTCCGAAGAAGTATCAGAGACACTTCCTTCAAAGATCGGCTCTAATGGTTGCATCCAACTTTGGTTTACACTTCCCTCGGTTGATATGACACTTGCTGGTTCCCCTTGTTTTAGTTGGTTATTCTGGAGATTCCTGCCCGATCTCAAATTCATCAATTCCCCTAAAGGACTTTAACTTTTCCGTCTCGGCAATTTGTTTTCCCAAGTTTTTGTGGTCAGAATTGATCCAAACTGATTGATACTTGGTCAATTGTTTAATCTTGTCAGTTGGACAACTTCTGTTTCATCAAGTGAGAATTTTGTTGCAGTTATGCTGAAAAAGACATTATACGCGTATGATGTCTTTTTTCACAGATTTAGACTATTTTGGTTATGCTCACTCTCAGTAGCCCCCTTATGCTCTTTCCACTCACAAAATTCAGTTTGAACTCTGTTTGAGCAAGTTATGGCTAATTTAGGCTTTTCTTGGCAATTTTCCGCTTTTGACTTGTTTTTTGGGTCAATTGTGATCCAAATGGGATGAAACTTGAAATATAACCTCTAGACAGCTATTACAATGGATCTGTGTTAGCAAAGTATCAAAATATGTCCAAAATTAGGTCAAAGACATTATACGTGTATGATGTCTTTTTCATCAATTTGGGTCAAAACTTGATATTTATGCTTCCAACAGTGCTTGTAACAATCTTGTCAGGTCAGATATCAAAAATAAGCAATGGATGTGCCAAAAGACATTATACGCGTATGATGTCTTTTGTCCCAGATTTTGACTATTCTTGGTTTTAAGCCTTCTCCAATGTTTATAATTGAGTTTCAAGTGTTTTTGTCAGGTTTGAATGTAAAAACAAGATCTGAATCCAAAATTTCCTATTCTTTGCGTTTCTTGGACTCCGACTTGTCTTTTCGGGTTTCTTTGAGTGTTAATGCTCTTGTTTTAAGTTGAAATTAGGGTATAACCCCCCTTTTGAACACTCTGGTAAAGTCAAAATTTCTGTTTTGGTCTCTGTTTGGTCATTTAGACATCATACGCGTATGATGTCTAAAGTTGCAGATTTCCAGTTTTTTTGGCACAGAATCCTTCCTAAAGCTTTCTCAAGTGCTCAGCAACTCCCAGATACACAGAAAATTTCTCTGACTTTTGTTTATTGCAAGTTTCACTACTAACTCGACGGTTTAGTGATCTAACATGCAATTAACCACATCAAGCAAATACTCCAATGATTATTAGCTCTAGATCAGGATCAAATGAAGTCCTACCTAAGCTATTCCTAATCATAAAATGGGTTTGGTAATTGTGACTTTAAAGATATCCACTGTCACTCACGGACTAGCAAATTCTTCTTCTATCAACAACTACTCAACACCAACAAAACAACAAACAAATCTAAGCTAAACTAAAAATACTGTCAACACGGAAGACCCAGGAATACCCCACTTCCTAGTATCTCTCGAGATCTTCGGAGTCCACCACTCCTAGATCTTTTCTAACTAAAGTATACAAAGTAGTTTATACGACTCACCTCGTAGGATTAGTCTAAGGTCACCTACTTAGGGCTCTTGTCCCCGGCAGCGGCGCCAAATGTTACGGCGGTTACGCCGCTAGCGGAAGCTAAATAGCGAGAACTCAACCAACAACAGAATTTGTCAGACGAGGACGGAGATTGACCCGCAGGCGCATGGAAACAACTAGGTGGGTGTCAAATCACCTACTCGACCTTCTAATGACAATCACTACTAAGGAAATCAAATCTAAGTTCTAAAATACGCAAGTGACTGAAATCCGTACTACGAACGAATGCTATACGAAACAAGATCTAGAATCATTGAATCGATCTCAAACTCAAGGGGAAGTCTATACACTAGGTAAGAACAACACCCTAAAGACTTGAACTGCAAAATCAACCTATAACCACTCCGTGCGGCAAACGCGTATGAAGACAGGCCGAAAAATACAGGTGATCCAAACTTGATCCCGATGGTACCAATGTGTAGCTCTACTCGTTGTGGTTTTATAGATATGCTGCACACTCCATTCCGACACACGAGTTGGAAGAAAACTCACACCGAAGCTCGTAGGAACTTACCACATATAGAAGCCGATAGCGCGCACTCTTGGTATCTGTGCGTAGCTCTCGCCGTTGCTAACACAATGGCGGTGTCGCTTCTCCAATGGCGGCTCCGTAGCTCGCGTAGCAAGTAGATAAGACTCTCTCTCTCTCTCTCTCTCTCTCTCTCTCTTAGACACAATCACGGCGCTCAAAAAAACTCTCTTTGATTAAAAACTGAATCCCCTTAGGTTACAAAAACTTTGGCTTATATACCTCAGCCTTGGAGGTGAGAACATCTCTAACTAATTACATCAGCAAGTGAAATTACTTCGGGATTACAAGCTGGAAACTCAATTGAGTCCCGTTACTTAATGAATGGCTCAATTCAAAATCAATGTCGGAAAGACATTTATTACAATCAATGGTTACAAAAATGATGAGTGTGAGCAAAAACGTGGGTGTGATCCTCTGCTGGCTCGCTGAACAGGACCGACCACCTCTAGCACTACCTACAGCAGTCGCCCAGAGGATTCAACCACAAGAACCAATTGAAGATCAGCAAGACCTGCTCAACCGAATCACCAATCAACTTGAGAATCTCTCAGTCCATTTGATACAACAAGGGCATGCACACAATCGCAACCAAGAGCAAGGAAGAGGACAACGAAGGAAAAACCAAGAATACCACTGCTACAATTGTGGGGAGGGTGGTCATGGCATGTATTACTGTCCACACCCAAGGAGGCAGAATTTCAATAGAGGAGCCAGACAAAACCAGGTTTCAGTATCGAGAGCAAGACCACCACCACCGAGGGCACCACAACAAGCACCACCTGTGCAAATCCTACAACCACCCATTCAACCACATCCACCACCACCACAACCTCTCATTACACCCTTACCCCCACCACCAGGTGGCAATCAAACAGTAAGCGTCATCAGTCTTGAAGGTAAGGGAAAGGAGAAAGTGGAGGAGGATATCAAGGGAGTGGCAAAAGGTAAGACCAAGTTTAAAGGAGTAGATGCCATGGGGGTAAAGCATGCTAGGCATGGTGAATCTTCCCAAAAGGAAGAAAAGATGAAAACTAAAGGGGAATCTAGAAAAAAGCCATCCAAGTCACGACGTAAAATTGACATTGTAGATTTTTCTTTGGGTGAATGTTCTAAACCATATGATTTGGTTCAAGATGTTTCTGTGTAGGGCCCAAAAATCACCTGGCCCTAGATACTCCACCTAGCACCTAGGGTGAGGAGACAATGGACAAAGATGGTTAGCACTAGACGACCAAAGCCAAAGATAGTTGGGGCTATCTCTGGGAGGAATCTAGATGACATACTACCAATGATGGATGCTTACATAAAAGGGCAACATATCTCCAATATCTACATCGATGGTGGCGCAAAAATATGCGTCATGAGTGAAAAAATGATGCACCGTTTGGGTTTAGAGGTGAGTCGGCCGGCACCATGCCGAGACAAAATGGCAAATAATTTAAAAGTTCAATGTGTTGGTGTCATAAATGCAGTTAGGATAAAGGCATTCAACACCGAGGTAGATGTGGACATCTTTGTCATGCCACACAAAGGGGAGGGCTATCCTATCATTCTAGGGAGGCCTTGGATTATGGCTATGAGAGCTAAGCAGGACTGGGACACCGGCATAATCCAGATGAAGGATGCAAAAGGGAGGCCAATACTTTACGACATGAAGATAGGTCGGCAATGCGACATGGAATTAGAAACCTCTATGGATGAGTTTTCTAGTGGTGACTCTTCAACCACTTTAGAGGAGGAGTCAACAGGGAGTGAAGGAAGTGATAGCTCCATTGAGGTAATGGGCCTCACATTCAACCACAACAAGGTGGACCCTTCAAATTTGCAACCACAGGTGAAAGTGGTGAAGACACTTCAACTACCCCTATGGCACCAGATTGGTGGAAGACGACCAAAAGTTATATTGACGACCACTTGGCAAGTCCTTTCTAGAGAAAGACTCATGCAGAGAAATGCAATTGAGGTCTACTGGCAATTTAGGTTTTCCTTTATAATTGTGAACATTGTGTGTAACATTAATTTGGGAAGCTCTTTAAGTTGGGTTGCGACAAGCGTGGAAGAATTGACATCAACAACCAGTGGAATCAATCTAGGACACACCAATCAAGGAAGAATGGTTTTGCATACTAGTGGTAACATGGAGTTATGTTTCAAAATGTGGTTTGCAGTTTATCTTTTCTACATGGTGGGCTCTCTTGTGCAACAGGCATCAACCATGCAATCTATCCATGTGGGCAATAGGTCTCTATCAATTTGGCATGAAGAAGGACAACAAGCAAGATATGAGGATTATGGCTTCTTACTCCCTTTAGGCTATGTGTGTAAGGTTTCCAGTTTCTGAAACCTTAAAGGTTGTATAAAGCTTAATCAAACTGATATGATTATTGAAAAAACAATGTATATTGTCTGACCATGGCAAATATTGGTATTTCTGGAATCTTAAGCACAGCAAACCCCGGGCTAGAAATTTTCAGAATTGAATTCCGATAAAAACTGGCATAGTTATGACCCCTGGAAGTTTACACTGTGAATTGAGTAAAATAGGTAAAATTGAAGGGTTGCAGTAATCATTTAAGCATAGACTTTATTAAAGGTCTCCCAGATATTTACAAGATATTTACTAGTTAAGCAAAAATAGGTCAAATTATAGCAAAATTGACATTTTAAAAGTTGGCAGGTAAAGGGAGGGTCATCACTGACCTACCAGGGACTCATTTAGCAGCAGGGGGTGTTTTTTGACTTGCTGGGGGTTGCTTGAACTTCAAGCAACTGCCTTTTTCAGCCGGTGAGAGCTTATGAGTGCCAGAAAACTATAAATAGGACCCCTAGTTTCACATTTTACACAGACTCGGAGCCTTGATACTCTCTCTCTCTCATCTAGAGAGGACACTACGCAGAAATCATTAGAGATTAATCTCTAATTGATTAACCTAAACAGTAATTAGTCTAATCTTTCTTAATTAGCAAGGTTAGATTAAGATATTTGTTAATAAGTCAAAGATTAGGCCTATGTATGCTCCTCAAACCTCTCTTAATTAATTAATCTCTGCTGATTATTTGAATTAAGCTTAGTAATACTAAGCTAATTAATATTCTATTATAATAGGATTAAAATTAGCCAAATTAACCATGAATTAATGGTAAATATATTAATTAAGATTAGATTAAGTTGAAGTAATTATCAAAGATGCATTAGATAGTTATTAATCTAGGAAAATTATCCTATAATTTTCTGAGAAGTTTTCCTAATTAATTAGGCATAATTACTCTTTTTTTTTGAGAAATTTTAATAGGGGAAATTAGTAAATGGATTTCAAATGTTGTGATATATTTATCAGTAGTTTATTAGGTGTTCAAGAACCCTTGATAATTAGGAGAAGCTCATAAAATTAATCTAGATAATTAATTTATCAGAAATACTCTGTTTTTTAAGTAGTTTAAATAGAAAAAAATAGTAAATGGAATTCAAATGTTGTGACATATTTACCAATAGTTCATTAGGTGTTCAACAACCCGTGATAATTAGGAGAAGCTCAGAAAAATAATCTAGATAATTAAGTTAGCAGAAATACTCTGTTTTGTGAGTAATTTAAATAGGGGAAATTAGTAAATGGAATTCAAATGTTGTGATATATTTATCAGTGGTTAATTAGATGTTAAGAGACTTTTGATAATTAGGATAAGCTCAGATAATTAATATAGCTAATTAATTAGGTAGGAATACCCTGTTTCTTCAGAAATTTAAATAGGGGAAATTAGTAAATTGATTTCAACTGTTGTGATATATTTATCAGTGGTTAATTGGATATTAAGAAACTCGTGATAATTAGGAGAAGCTTAGATACTTAATCTAGCTAATTAATTAGGCATAATTACTCTGTTTTTTGAGAAATTTAAATAGGGGAAATTAGTAAATTGATTTCAATTGCTGTGATATATTTATCAGTGGTTAATTGGGTGTTAAAGAATCCTTGATAATTAGGATAAGCTCAGATAATTAGTTTAACTAATTATCTTAGTAAAAATTACACTATTTTTAGCCAAAAACTAAAGAGGAAAATTAGTAAATCATGCTATATGATTATATCCTATTTATCGGAGCTATATTATAGGGTAAATAGGCTGTGATAATTATTCCAAGGTCAGAAAAGTAGTATAGATATTTATATAAGTCAAATTACACTATTTTTAGCTAAAAACTAAATAGGGAATTTAGTAAATCATGCTATCTGATTAGATGCTATTTATCAGAGCTATATTATAGGGTAAAGAGGTCGTGATAATTATTTCAAGGTTAGGAAAGTAGCATAGATCCATGCAAACCATGAGATTTGGATGCTTTGGACGGTGATTAAAAATGGTATTATGGCCGGACGGCAGCCGGAAAGTGGTCGGAAAACAACTGGTCGGTTGACCGGTGGCCGGTAGTCAATGGCCGATGTCCGGTGGTCGGAAGTCAATGGCCGGTGGCCGAATTCAAAAGCGGACTTGTCTTCTCAAGGGCGACGATACATGGGCGGATTCGAGGGTCCGATTTGGACTTATTCACACAAGGGCGGCTACACATGGCTGTCTCTCATAAGAGAGGGCAGCCCTTTTGGCCTATAAAAGGAGGCCATTTCTACACACATTTCATAGTGTGAAGTTGATGCAACAAGGTGAGTGTGAGGTGGTGAGAGTGAAGCAAGGCGGGAGCTCCATTAAGGGTATAATCCCTTTGTAAACTACTTCTTGTTTTGAAGTACGAAAGCCATTGAGTGGCTGCTTTCCCGTGGACGTAGCCCACATTGGGTGAACCACGTATATCGTGTGTACTCTCTCTCTCTCTCTACTCTATAATCTCGTGTATATAAATCTGTCTCTCTCCATTAAGTAATCTACTCAATTATCTATTTAGCTACGTCTTATTTCCTAACACATCATGCATAAAGCCCTTTTAAGTTTTAGCTCCTCTTCAGACATGGATGCTTTGACTTTGGTGACTATACCTTGTATGTTGGAGAGTATAGATTTCTCTACTCCATGGTGCAATCGTTGAAAAGCTGGCTTCTCTAAAAGAAATCGAAAGGTGGCTTTCTTAGCTTCACAATTCATGCCTTTTGTAGCTTCTTGCCAGCAAAGCACCATTATTGTGCAAACTGTACTCATATCTTCAGGCGTTGACAAGCATGATGCATCACGTTCTCTTTTCCTTTGACGGCTCTCTCGTTTTGTCATGGCCCAATACTGTCGCATCCTACGTGTGGCTCTTGGCAAATTGAAGTTGAGTACTCGGTGCGGCCATGAGGGGGCAACCCATCATGTATTGGATTGTCTTCTACATGATCTTCAGATGAGTGAGACCACTCCATTGGATTTGAAGCTTGCTCATTGCAAACAAACTCATTGTCTGCAATCATGGGCTGCCACATCAAGGGGAGTTAGACATTGAGGCAGAGGGCTACACAAGCCATGCTTGATTGCTTCAAGAAAAGGCTCAGAGATGGAGGCAGATTGTTTCATGGCATGTAAGCAGAGATAGAGAAAGAGAGCTTAGACTCCAGAGAGAGGTGCAGCTGCTGTTCAATTTCTTGCTGCCACACCAATACCCTGCTACAGATTATCTCCAGCCATGATTCTCTCCAGCCACACCAATACCTGTCAACTGTAATATGGCTTACATCAAGCCAGGTGATGCATGGTTTTTAGGACCCCTTCTGAAGATGCAATAACGGCACAGTCAGTTGTTGGGGAGATGAGGATACTCTAGTCCAAGGGATCTCGAAAGAGAAGAAAAATCTACTTCACAAGCACCAAAGAGTAAAAAGTGCCATGGACAGAAGATACGTGGGAACGAGCTCTTATGCATGCCTACTTAGCCGGGACACAGGAGCAATGAGATTGGTAGCAGACCATAGACGTATGAGACCATCTCAAGTAGCCAAGTGTATGCCAAAGAAGTATGGTGGTTCAGGAGATCCGTATGCACATGTGTCACTCTTTAAGCAAGTCTTAAGAGCTGAGCAGATAATCGATTTCCATACACAATACAAGGGATTTGGTCTTACTCTGGAAGGTACGGCATTGACATGGTTTCAACCACTGAACATAGGGGGATTCCAAGACATTGACCATTTGCTAAGAGAGTTTGCTGAGGAATTTTCAAAACGAGGGATTAAGCACAATACGGTCTCACAAATATATGCTTTTAAACAGAGAGAACACGAAAAAGTGAAGGAAGCTTCACTTCGCTTCAAACAATACATTGAGAGATGTGCAGTACGTGAACGACCACAAGATGACAGACTATCTGTTCTCTTTATTGAGGGATTGAGAAACGACACTCTCAAGAAGGACTTGCACTTGAAAGCTTGTACAAGTTTCGAGCAAGTAACGAGAGAAGCATTGTACTTAGTGGATAACTGTACGGTTTATGGAGAGGTGTTAGCGGATACAGATTTCGCATCCAGTAGCTCTTCCTCCGTAGCGAGCGAGACTACCACTAAAAAGAATGTTCAAACAACAACCATGCCAAATGTAGAGAAAATGATAGAAGAGGCTCTAAAAAGGATGGCACCATACCAAAAACCATTGCCAAAACCACTGAAATGGTGTGGGATTGAACAAAAATGGACAAACCATCCAACAGAGGAGTGCTATTACAACAAAGGGTATGTAAGGGAGCGTCAGTATGCACCTCCTGCTCAATTAGCACCACCTCAGGTACATCCAGTACCTCGATACCCAACGGGAAATGTACCAGGACCTATGGGGATAGAAAGACCGCAACCAGTATTGGGACAACAACCACCTTTACCAGGAGCAAGACCAGTGGGCATTAGATATGCACCAACCTTAGAGAATCAAGAAGAACAAGCCTTAGTGCCTGTTCAAGCCTATTATGAAGAATTTGGTGCACACATGTCTCCAACTGTGTATTACCCACCAGAAAGAACCCAAACAACCAGAACCATGGGGCATGATTGGGAATGTTGGAATACCAACAATTACAAGTGCTTCTGATGAAGAGAGATACAATTTGGACGCAAGAACATTGATGTTCATAGCTCATGGAGGGTTAACAGGACAAAGACCATCCTATCCACAAAGGACAAATCAAATGGGACCAAGACCAGCACTAGGACCCTGTTACAAGTGTGGAGGTGACCATCTGATGAATGTTTGTCCACATACGGAAATCATTAGAATTAACGCTTATTGCACTGAGTGTGGGGTTACTCACTTCATTGAGGATTGTTCAAAGAATCCAAACAAAGTGCAAAAGACGACATTGAATATGCTAGAAACTATTCCTACCAGCAGTGGGTCTGAAAATGAAACGCTGATACCAACGCAAGTGGTTACTAGAGCTCAAGCTAAGAAAACCACTAGAGAACCTAAGAATGGAAAGTTAGCGACTGAAGTGGTTAGTTAAGGACCGCGGAGTCAGAGAAACACATGGAAAGCTAGAAAAGCACGCATGAAGTTGAGAAAATAACGTGAAGACGCTATTCTAGCTGAGGAACTAAAGCGTACTAAAGATAGATTAGAAAAACTTGAGAGTCAAAACGGGAAACGAGAGATGATCCCGGAAAGAACGAAACAAAAGAGTATTAAAGAAACAACGAGCTTAAGCTCAGGGGGATCAGTGGTAGTCGACAAAGTACACGAACCATTGGACGCACTGATGAGAGCTTACGAAGCTAGGTTAAAGAACAACCAAACACAAGAACAGAGGTGGATGACATACCCAAACGCGGAATTGGAAAAGCAGAGACTTGAAATGTGCCAGAGAATGATCGAGACTGCACAAGCCTTATTAGAACCACCAAGAGAAACAATGAATTGTGGAACGGAAAACCCAATTCAGCAAGAGACTATCATTTCACGGGTAGCTGAAAAGACTCCCAATGCACAAAAACCTGAAAATACACACAAGGATGACCGCATAGTATTGAACACAACCGATCAGGAGATAGAGAGTTTTCATCAAGTCATACAGAGGTCTTACGGAAGAGATGAGGATTACAATGAATTTTGGAAACAAGTGAGAGAGGCAAACTTTGCAAACGAGCTAAGTTGCCAAGCTAATCAGACAAATTGGGAAAAGGACATGAGGAATCCTCCCATAGTGGAATTTGAGGCAGGATCTCAAGTGGACTTGGATCTGCAATCTTATTGGGAAGATGGGGGCTCTGTTAGAGCAATGGAGAGCAAACCTCACTCACTGAATACCTTACCTTCATACTTAGGAGAGTATGAAGCAAAATCCGAGATTAGAGCACTTCCCTCACGAAGAATCTCATCACAAAAAATCATGGACTCACAAGGATTGATAGAGATCTTGTCAACACCAGTGACATGCACTATCACTCTAGCTGAGATTTTGAGGCTAAGACCACATATGTGGACCACTGTAGAAAAATGCTTGGAGAAATTTGGGATAAAAGACCCAACATTGAGACTGCAAGAGGGTATACAAGAGCTGAGAAAACCACAAAAGAATGCTAAGCCTGTACCCTTAAACAAGGTCGGAGAGTATTGCGAAGGTGAAGAGGGTAATACAACCTTACCAGTTGAATTCCAAGGAGTGAACACGATGGCAATACTAGACAGCGGAGCTGGGGTAGCCATTGCTACAAAAGAAATCTGGAAAAAATGGGGGAAACCAGCAA
Organism: Adiantum capillus-veneris; assembly: GCF_014529385.1. Classification (NCBI taxonomy): domain Eukaryota; kingdom Viridiplantae; phylum Streptophyta; class Polypodiopsida; order Polypodiales; family Pteridaceae; genus Adiantum; species Adiantum capillus-veneris. The sequence goes on along the minus strand of NC_140949.1, from coordinate 17,644,326 downwards.
TAAGGAAGACTAGGTTGAAACTCCAATTAGCAGATGGACACATGGAGAAACCTATGGGGTTATTAGAGAAAGTCGTAGTGACTTCTTGCGGCATTGAATACGAACATACTTTTGCTATTGTCGATTTTGGCAAGGAGAATAACTATGATATCATACTGGGAAAACCATTCATGAGACAATTGAAAATGGTCCAGGATTGGGGCTACGATCACATATACCTGAGAAATATGGAAACCACTACACGTGTGAACCTGAAAGACCATAGCTACAAAGATGTGAACCGAACACCGGTAGAGGAGTTTGATTCAGCTACTTTGGCGGGATCCGAATTTCCAGCTTGGTTAGGTAAGACCAAGGAGTTATGGATGTGTGGATCCTCGAAATGTGGAAGTCTGAGGCGAGAAGAATATGTTTTAGAAAGGGCTATCGAAGACGAAGCGTATATAGGAAAACCCTTTCCAGAGGACACGCTTGAACCATTAGAATGGACACACATTCTAGCAACCCTAGATGTTTGTGCAATTCTGGATGGTCCCACAACGAAATTTTGCGACAAGGACGAGTACGACATGGTTCCGTACTTCATGCTGAGAACTATACTCGAAAAAGAAACTGAAAAGAACGATACACTGGAAAAGGAAAATGAAGAAGAGATGTTTCACGACATTCCCGATCATCCAGAGTGGGGAAATGAAGCAGACAACGAGTCAACGGACAATTCAAGCGGAAACGAAGAAACTATAACGGATGTCCGATTTTAGGATTTCCCGAACCAAACTAAACAATGCCAGAAACGCTATAGAGCAAGGAGAAAAACAAGGGGGGTTAGAACCAATCCAATGCCTAGAATAAGAGGAAAAAATCAATTCCTAATGCTAGTAAAGGCGGAAGATTGTGTTAAGGACAAGATTTCTAGAAGAATGAGAGGCAATGATCAAAAGAGCTTACGGAAAGACAAAAGAAGCTCAAGAAATCAAGTTCAAAGGAATGAAACGAAAACTGAAACAGAAAAATCAGTAAAGAACAAGCGCAACAGAGAACACAGGGAGTCCAAGTTAGAACATAGAAACAAGTACAGAGAGCTCAAGAAAACTCTGAAAGAAGTTTGGACGACAGAAATTGAGAGTGGAGAGGACGAAAACGCCAAAATCAAGGAAAACATGGATGTTCCCTCTCACTACAGGAAATTCACAATTGAGGAGAGGAAGGTGGTATTAACCCTACCTATTCGAGAGAGAAGGGAGAACGAATCTTATGACGGACCGGAGGATGCAAAAAAAGTGGATTTAGCAGCTCCAGGTGAGACACCTAGACCGGTGTACATAGCCACAGATTTGTCTCCAGGCGAGGAAGAGAGACTTTTGAGTCTTCTCAGAGAGTACAGGGATGTGTTTGCATGGTCTTATAAGGACTTAAAGGGAGTTGATCGATCGATATGCCAACACACAATCCCACTAAAACAAGATGCAAAGCCTAGCAGACAGAGACCATACACATATAATGATACGTTTGCTAAGCAAATCAAAGAAGAGATAGATAAGCTAATGGAAGCTGAATTCATATACGAGATTGAACACACCGATTGGGTATCTCCAATTGTGGTGGTACCCAAGAAGAACGGAAAACTCCGAGTGTGTGTCAACTTAAAGAAAGTGAATGCTGCAACAATCAGGGACAATTATCCCCTGTCGATAACTGATCATGTTCTAGAGCGTGTATCAGGGAAAACAGCATACTCCTTTCTTGATGGTTTTTCAGGATATAACCAGCTAGCTATAGCACCGGCAGATCAACATAAAACAGCTTTTACAACGGAGTTGGGAATTTATGCTTATCGGGTTATGCCTTTTGGTCTAACCAATGCTCCCGCAACCTTCCAGAGGCTGATGACGCATGCTTTCAAAGAATACTTAAGGTTGTTTCTAGAAATATACATGGATGACTTATGCGTACATTCTCTTCTGAGAGATGAGCATCTAGAACACCTAAGAAAATTATTTGAGAAATGTAGGACATATCGCATTTGTCTCAATCCTGAGAAATGTGTGTTTATGGTCTGACAGGGCAGAATTCTGGGACATAGTGTCTCACAAAACGGAATATCCACGGATTTAGAGAAGATAAAAGTTATAGTGGATATTCCTAGACCAACCAATGCGAAACAAGTACAGAGCTTTATAGGACATTGCGGATATTATAGACGATTCATTTACATGTACGCTATAATAGGCCAACCACTTTACAGGCTAATAGTGAACTTTGAATGGACAGAGGAGTGTGAGGAATCATTCAAGAAATTGAAAGAGGCACTCATTACTGCTCCAGTCTTGAAATCACCAGATTGGGAGAAGATATTCCATGTGCATATAGATGCTTCGGCATATGCAATAGGATGCATTCTGGCTCAGCCAGAAGAAGGAAACATGGATTTTCCCATCTGTTACGCCAGTCGACAGCTCAACAATGCAGAGAAGAATTACACCACAACAGAGCGAGAAGGATTAGGGATGATATATGCTGTGAAGAAATTTTGGCATTATCTTCTAGCCAACAAGTTTGTGTTTTTTACGGATCACCAAGCCTTGCTCTACCTAGTGAATAAACCATGCAATACCGGGAGAATAGTGAGATGGTTCATTATCTTACTGGAATTCGACTTCACGGTAGTAGTAAAGAAAGGAAAAACACATCTTAGAGCTGATCATCTTTCGCGATTGACGAATGGGGAAGACCCTATAGGAGCAGATGACGACATGCCAGACGCGTACTTGTTCAACATAGAAATGATACCGAAGTGGTCTCAAAATGTCGTTAGCGTATTAACCTATGGAGGAGAGTTTGATAGAAGAGAATACAACCAGAAACATATTGCTATTCAGCAATCCAAGAATCTTCAATTGGTTGCAGGAAGGTTGTATCAATTGGGAAATGATCATGTTTTACGACTATGCATCAATCCTGAGGAATATAATGTTCATATATGTGCATTTCATGTTCAGGAATGTATTTCATTGTTCAAGAAGGAACACATATAGGAATTTGTTACAATTGGGAGTATTGGCCAGGAATGAAAGAAAGCGTACATATATGTCACTGTATGTATTGTATGATCGCTCCATTATATCAGAATGGAGTCAGTATATTGTTGAATATCTCACAAATAGAACTTTCCCAGAAGGAACGTCAAAAGCTCGTCAGAAATCTGTAGAGACAGAAGCTAGAGATTACGCTTTAATAGGAGATCAACTCTATAAGAGAGGTAAAGACAACCAGCTTAGGATTTGCGCATCAGAGTCTGAGTATGTGATAATCCTGGAGCAAGCTCATGGAGGAGTAGGTGGAGGCCATTTCTCAGGTGATAAGACAACAAAACTTGTCTTAGCCGCAGGAATATGGTGGCCAACATTACATATGGACGCTGAGGAATACGTTAAACGGTGTGATGACTGTCAGCGGACCAAAGTACCACTTAAAAGAGATGATATGCCGCTTAGACCAATGATGGGGGCAAGAGCTTTTGCAAAATGGGGATTGATTATGTCGGACCCATTTCACCTCCTACATATAAGACTCATGCACAATACATCGTTGTGGCTACAGACTATCTAACAAAGTGGGTCGAAGCAAAGGCAACTCAAAAAGCAGATGCCAGGACCACGGCACAATTTCTATATGAATACGTCTTTGTACGATATGGATTGCCAATAGAAATTGTGAGTGATCGAGGCACACATTTTATAAATGAAGTGATAGAGATCCTTCTAGATGAATTCATGGTAATCCATAGGAAATCAGCCCTGTATCATCCACAAGCAAACGGACAAGCTGAAGCAACAAACAAAACCATATGCACGGTCCTTACGAAGATTGTATCTGAGTCGAGAACTGACTGGGACCAGAAGTTGCATTCAACATTATGGGCATATAGGGTAGCATATAAAACATCAATAGGAACGACCCCATATAACATGGTTTTTGGGCTAAATGCTATCTTACCAATAGAATTCTTGATTTCAACCTTAAGGGTGGCTAAGGATCTAGAGTGGACAGGGCACGAGCTTTCTGATAGAATAGATGACCTGGAAAAGCTAGACGAGCTTCGCCTAAAAGCAGTAGCTTCTATCTACGCTCAAAAAAGGCGACAAAAGGAATTTTTTGATAAGCATGTGCGGACTAAAGAGTTTAAGGTTGGGGATATGTCCTAGTTTACACTCTGAAACAGCATGCTAAGAAGCTTAAAAAGCGAGGGATGGGACCTCTGGTGATTAAAGATCTATCACCAAGTGGAGCCGTCAAGCTTGCTACATTAGACGGAGAAGAAATGCCCAATTGGATTAGTGGATGCAGAGTGAAAAAGTATCTTTTGCCGCTAACCCAAGACATGCTTCTCAAAATACATCAAGAAAAGCTGCGTGTCCAGAAAAAGAAAAAGATTGTGGAGGAAGCGCAAGCCGATGTGAAGGAAAGAATGGAGAAAAGAAGACTACTGCGTCAGAAACAGCGCAATGAAGGAGCAATACGAATAAACGCAGTCAGTATAACAGAAATGGATAATGACAAAGAAGAACCCATCATTGAATGCAAAGTAGGAACCAACCAGATCAAAGCCAGAGCACTATTGGATTTAGGAGCTCAAACTAACCTACTTTCACTCAGTTTGTATAGACAATTTACAAATGACACTAAATTACAAACTGCCAAGCAAGAGTTAAAGAGTTACTATGAGAATTCAATCAAAACTGTCGGATGCACAATTTTACATATACAAATTAACCAGTATGTGTATCCTCATATGTTTTACGTGGTTGAAGACCAAGCTACACAACATCCATTATTGCTAGGACAACCATGGCAGAAGCAATACAATGCAATGATTGACTGGAATTCTAAATCAGTGCTTATCAAATACGAAGGTGAAAGTCAATCAGTTAAGTTCACCAAAGGAGCAGAGCCAACTCCAAAGGAAGAATCCAAGCACAAAGGTAAACAACAACCAGAGAAAAAGAAGAAGCAATGGCAACCAAAAGTTTCTATACAACTGGATTGCTCTTGGACGAGGAACTCTCAACAGTGGATAAGGAAGACAAGCAATAATATAACAGCTCAACCTTGGGAAAAAACGGAGCCAAAGTTGGTATGGAGACCAAAAAAGGTTGTGACAGAGGAAACAAAGGTGGAAAACAGAGTCTTCAATACCAGATAACAGAGTGATTCCAAACAATCAAGGACAGTGAAATAGATCTGGATTCCAAAGAAGTTCATGACGGCACAAAACTACAGTAAGCAAATTTGGATCCCAAAGATTTGTAAACAGGAACTCCCTTTAGTACAATCCACGGAAACTCCTAGGTATTTCAAGGCGAGGAAATCAACACAAAGAACAAAGCAGGTTTGGGTCGCAAAGAGTTTGTGGCAAGCACAAGCGAAGCGGAAGCAGATTTGGATTGTGCAAAAGAACAACAAGGTAAAGAAGAATCCATCTACTGATTCTACGACAGCAGTGCCAAAACCAACCCAAAACCCGACCACCAATCCTTCAATCAAACAAAGAGCAGCTTTATTGGAAAGACTATTGTATCATCGCTCTACAATTGCAGTGGGAACTTATGACCAAAACAACTACAATGCTTCGCCCATAGACAATTCATAGTCGTCCAGGAGGACTCAGACTAGGAGGGGGGGAGGTATACAGGTATACAGGAGCTACAAAGCAGCTACAAGCGAAAAAAAAACAAAGAAAAACAAAAATTATATTACAAGGGCAGTGTCTTACATGATTTTGCAGTTTTTATGTTTGATTGCGGATATTGATAATATTTATGCCCTTATATACCTTTTTTTGCAACAAGAAGAGATCAAATGATGAATTTGGGTCTCTAGACGTGTAAATATCACTAAATAAGAGTGTTTTTGGAGCTAAAGAGTAGAAAAAAGTGGTAATCCAAGTCCAAAAATCACAAATAAGTGTATATTCATATACACAGGGTTACCAGCTATTTATTGTGTATGTTTGGAAATTTTTGGCTTTAATTTTCTATTTTCCTTTATTTTTATGATTTTCTTAATAAAAGTAAAAGAAAAATAAAAAAGCAGGTGAAACGAGATCAGAAAAAAGAAAAGAATAGATGGTGATGATCCTAATGACAAGGGCAACCCATGGTAAAAATTGAGTACAATTCGGAAAAAGTTGCGGAAAGCCCGAAATGACAGAATTTTGGCGAAGTGGACAGATTTCTCAGAAACAGGTCAAACGGAGTCCAAATTGAGAAATTTCAAATCCTAAAGTGCATTTCACGACGAGATAGGAGCACATGTCAAATTTGGTAACAAGTGATCCGAGAAGTCCGAAGTTAAGTATTTTTCACATCACTTTCAAGCTCATTTCCACTATTACCTTCTTGAGAGAGCAAAGAGCACACAGGAGCATCCAACCTTCTACAGCCTTCTACGACTGCTACGAGAGCTCAGAGGACACCAAACATAAGAGGTAGAACCGTTGCCATAAGCTTTTGATGCTTATCATTAACTTTTGTCGCGAAAACTGACCAAAACCAAGAAACAAGAGCAGACGGGGAATGCGGTAGAATGCTAGGTAGTGGCACAACCGCCTAACCAAACCTTGCAAGAACTTATAGGTGGGTTACCCTAGTATAGAAGATGGGTTTCTAACACTCAAAGCTCGAGAAAGAACGACTGGAAAAACCCTAGGTCAACAAAGCCTGCAAGAGGCAAACAGAAAAAATTGTCGAAACGACACGAAAACTTCAAAGGAAGTTCAACCACATCAAGGACAATGCAACCATAGAGTATCTCCAGGTTGGACCACCAAAAGTAGGTCGGAACAACCGATTCGGCTGCGACACACAAAAAGCCAGCAAGAGGCAGACAGGAAAAAATTGTCGAAACGACACGAAACTTCAAAGAAGTTCAACCACATCAAGGACAATGCAACCATAGAGTATCTCCAGGTTTGGACCACCAAAAGTAGGTCGGAAACAACCGATTTCGGCTGCGAACACACAAAACGTCATTTTGGCATAACGGCTGAAATTGACGACCGAATGAAATGAAACTTCAAAAGCAGCTTCAATTATATATGGATGACTTATGTTTGCAAGAAAAAACCAAAAGAAAGCTGATTCACTTACCGATGGTGAAAAAGGACGCTTTCGGGCAACCAAATGGAGAAAGATGGAGAACGGAGAGCCAAAGTCAAGTTCAACCAAATAGATGGCTTCACAAACATATCCAATGAGTGGAAATGCAACTCTCGAGAAGAAAAGTTGAAGAAATTCAACTTCAAGGCAAAAGACGACCTTTCGAGACTGAAATGCCTATAAGGGGGCTTTTAGCTAAACTGATGACTTTTAAGTTGAAAACTAGTTAGCAGGGCTTAGGGCACTAGCACAAAGCATTCTTGCATAAAAAGACCAACATTTCAAGAAAAGACATCATACGCATATGATGTCTCACAGCATGAATTTCACATCCATTTCAACACTTGAGTGCATAGCCTCATTCCACATGTTAATCACATCCTATGAACCAAGTATCATGAGAAATTGAGTTAGAAAACCCAAGGAAAACCAAAAAAGACGCAAAGTAGGCCATAAAATTGATTTTTGGTCCTAATTTTGTCAAAATAACTCCAAACTCATTGAAACTTTGTAGGATTGTTGATTAACACATCTACAAGCTATCTGGAACCAAAAAGCACCATTTTGACACAAAAGACATCATACGCGTATGATGTCTATTTGCACTTACAGAGCCAAAACTGCTCATTTGTCATCATACATCCATTCTATATATATCTAATACATGCTACATATGAAATTTGGAACCATTTGGTCAAGTGGATCACCCCATTAGCCCAATTGAGGGAAAATCCTTCACCTAAAGCCTATTTTTGGCCCAAATCCAACATACTCAAGTCCAAACCAAGATTTGAGTAGAGACAGTCCTTCACTAGTACATGGGGAGTCCACAGAACCAATCCCATGCAAAATTGATGAAAAAGACATCATACGGTATTGATGTCTCCAGAGCCATTTTTAGCCCAAAATCTATCCAAACTTCATAAATCCACTGAATAAGCCTAAATAAAGCCAAATCCAAGCTTATAGAGAAATTTGGTCCAAAATACACTAAAAGACATCATACGCGTATGATGTCTCACTATGTTGGTCCCAAAAATACACCATTAAAGACATCATACGCGTAAGATTTCTCACTATGTGATTTTGGCACCTCAGGGCTTCAAAACAACCAAACAGAGTGATGTACATGCCATATGATAGTGAACCACCAAGTTTTATCCAAATTGGATCATAAAATCCATTCCTTTCAAAATTTTGCAAAGAGCCGGAACTGGACTAAATTGGCCAAAACTTGACCAAATGGTATCCAAACTCAAATCCAAGCATATGATAATCATGTATACACTATCAGCTACAAGCACAACCAATATGAAGTCATTTTGACACAAAAGACATTATACGCGTATGATGTCTCCAGCATGATTTTGAGACCATTTTGCATATTTTTTCACCTACCTTGCATCCTTAGGCCGTGAATAGCTCATGTTTCAATTTTCAAGTCATTTGAATAGTTAAAAGCTTCATTTCGGCTTTCAGTACTAAAAAGACGCTAACTTCTGAAATTGGAGTTACAGGATCCATGGATTCCGCCAAGTCATCGGCAACGAAGAGAAAAAGACCGACAATCAAAGATGCTCTTGCAGAAGCGGAACCCTTTGACATTCCAGCAGAAACCCTCAAGCCAACCAAAACTTGGGTGGAGGAAGCAGTATTGGAGAAAGAGGGAATAAAGATCTACCAGGGGACTTTCAGAGATCCTCAAGGGCAAGCAGTGGATGTACCTATGATCCCACAGGAATTGGTAGATTATAGCAGGTCAGAAGACATCAGCAGGTACCTGGAAAGGGCAAACTTGCACAGTTTCTTCACCTCGAGACCATCAGGTGTGGATACAAGAAGAGTGTACGAGTTGGCAACATCCATTCAGAAGGATGGAAAAGCCACATTGACAGCCATGGATGGAGAGAAAGTAGAAGTACAGATCACTCCACAGCTCATTGCAGACGCATTGAAGCTGCACAACAAAGGGAGCTCGGTCAGGGAAAGAAGGGAGGCCATAGAGGTCTATGGGCCCAAGAAACAGAATGCAACCTATGGAGATATGGCAGACCCAAGAGCGGCAACCCTTTGCCGACTATACAACCAATTCCTTCATGTTTGCAGTAAAAGACCGCAAAAGTATACGACACCACCCCATGCCATTGCGACCACCATCACATGGGCATTAAAGAGCAATATGCCAAAAGAAGTGAATTACGCTCAACACATCCACGAGCAAGTGATTGCCATGCACAACGAGAAGCCAAGGTACATAGAAGGAGCGGAAATTCTGACAAGAATAGCTTATGAAGCTATTGGAGCTAGAGATCAGTGGCCAAAGGTTCCCTCCCAGAATGAGTGGCTTAGAGAAGCCGACGGGGAGGAAGAACAGCCCGAAGTATCCAAGAGGGCATCCACAAGAGCACGTCGGAAACTAGAAGTAGTTTCAGAACCTGCAGAGGATGTGGACGAGCCACTTAGGAAGAAATTAAAGAAGAAGGTTTCTCCCAAGCAAACCAAAAGTCAGAAAGCGGCAAGAATGGAAAGACTAGTGAAGCAGTTTAGAGCGGAAAGAGCTCTAAAGGGTGACTTTGAAGAAAAGTGGGTGCCAGACCCCACTAAAGTCGAAACTAGCTCAGCCAGGCCACATATTGATCAATACGATCAATATATTAAAGCTTATGAGGAGTCGGAGGCTATTCTGGAGCAGCAACCTGTCGAGCCATACACTGAAGAGGAGGTACATCAATTAAAAGTTGAGCTGAAAAAAGACGACAAGGGGAAAAGGAAAGTAGATGAGTCTACTAAGCCGCAAGAAATAGACGGGCAAGCCGACAAAGGGAAATCCAAGATAGCTGAGGACAAACATCCCTCTTTTACTGATGTACCAAGCCCAAAGAAGACTAAAAAAATTGTGGAAGAGACCACAGTAGAGGTGGACACAGAGGTTATGGAAAAGCCAGAAGCCGAGACCAAAGAAAAGAAGATAGATCCAGTTCAGCAAAAGAGAAATGATTATGAGGATTTGGTAGCGATAGGATACACTGAAGAAGAGGCCCTTGAGGCGGTTTATGGGATCACCCTACAAAAACAAGATGAACGAAGAGGGACGGAGGAAAAAACAAAGAGTACAAAAGAAAGTGAAGAGAAACTGGACAAACCGAAAGCACTAGAAGAGCCAAAGTCAATGGAGGTGGTGGCAGAAAGAGCTTTAGAGTTGACAGATGATGATGAAAAAGACATGCACATGGTGCATGAACTGCTCAGCAAGATAAAAGAAAGGTCCAAGGCAAAGGAAGTAGAGATTGAGACAGCCAAACAAAGGGAAGCGGAGTTGCAGAGAAAATTAGAGAATGCTATGATTGAATCTGAAAGTCGTAAAGCATCACTCTATGACGCGGAAAACGAGAGAGACGGCTTGATACTCCAGCTAGCCGAGGCTTCAAGAGAAGTGACAAGTGCACAGGAAGCAAGGGAGCGGCTAGAGGATGAGTTGGAGGCGGCCAAGGATGAGCTCATTGAGCTAAGGGAGAGAGTCAAGCTCCAAGAAAGAACAATCACTAGACTCAGGACTACCCCTAGAGCTAGCAGAGCAGGAACCGAACAAGAGGGAGTTATCATACCAGCTTTGGAAGACCAGGTCCGAAGTTTACAAAGAAAGCTGAGATTAGAGCAAGTGCAAAGGTTGCACATTGCGGAGGGATCATTGGCCGCCGAGGAGAGGCTCACATTAGAAAATCAAACACTACGGACAGAGAATGAGGCCCTCCGCAAACAGCTCCAAGATCTTCAAGAGCAACAAAGAAGAGAGACAGAGACACCACATGAAGAATCAGGTGGAGCAGCCATAGAGCTACCAGAAACTGCAGAGGCAACCACAATTGAAGATCCAGCCCCAGATCAAGAGGTGGCCTTGACTTCAAGAATCTCTGAAGAAGAAGAACAAAGGCTCCATGACCAAATAGAAAAGTCAGCAGAGGAGAGTGCCAAGGCGGAAATGGAATGGGAGAGGAGACTCCTAATCTCCATTAGACTTCAGGGACTTGACACAAAAGTGCTCCATGAACAGTGGATGCAACCCAGCCTGCCTTTCCCTTTGATGAAATTTGAAGTGCTAAAGACAAAAAAGAGAATAGCAGAGGAGCAGTATGTCGCTCTTTACGAAGGCGACATCACAAAGGAGGAACAATCAAAGAAGATAGTAGATTCACAACCTAGGTGGAGGAAAGGTTGGCTGAACAAATACCCAGCCTACCTCATCTACTTGGTGGAGGCACCAAAGGAGATCCGGGAGGATGCAACCTTCTGCCCGGTGCCAAGAGTTAGAAACTGGAAAGAGCATGGCAGGATTGCAGAAAAGAAGCCAAATTGGCTTAATTATCCCAGGATGCCAGGACCAAAGGCAGGAGAGAGAATAGGTAAAGCCTACATGGTGAAAACCCTAACAGGCACCATTAAGCTCTTTACTGGCTCTCCTGACCTTTCATGTCAGATGCTCAAGAAAATTTGCAGGACTCTCTTAGCTTGCATTGAAGTGTTCGCGCCAGATAAAGCCACGACCTCGAGTCTACTATCGACGGCCGACACAGTGACTGATATGATGTACGATATTTCATTGCAGCCTTCTCCAAAAGTGTTACATCTCCTATACCAAAGGATTATGTTTTTGCCTAGCTTCCACATGCAAACATTCGAAGAAGCTTTCTACACCGGCTTTTTCACCCACGAAAGCAAAATATTCGGCCCAACCTTGACCATCGGTAACCTACAATACGAATCACATTTGCAGATGCTCAAGATGACAGGACTTTATTGACCAAGCATAAAAGTCATGTTAGGGACGACATGAATGCGGAGGGGGGGAGTGTTGAGCCAGCAGAGGATCACACCCACATTTTTGCTCACACTCATCATTTTGTAACCATTGATTGTAATAAATGTCTTTCCGACATGAATTTTGCTTTGAGCCATTCATTAAGTAACGGGACTCAATTGAGTTTCCAGCTTGTAATCCCGAAGTAATTTCACTTGCTGATGTAATTAGTTAGAGATGTTCTCACCTCCAAGGCTGAGGTATATAAGCCAAAGTTTTTGTAACCTAAGGGGGAGAGATTATTAATCAAAGTGAGTTTTTGGAGCACCGTGACTGTGTCTGAGAGAGAGAGAGAGAGAGAGTCTTATCTACTTGTTACGCGAGCTACGGAGCCGCCATTGGAGAGGCAACACCGCCATTGTGTTAGCAACGGCGAGAGCTACGCACAGATACCAAGAGTGCACGTTATCGGCTTCTATGTGTGGTAAGTTCCTACGAGCTTCGGTGTGAGTTTTCTTCCAACTCGTGTGTCGGAATGGAGTGTGCAGCATATCTATAGAACCACAACGAGTAGAGCTACACATTGGTACCATCGGGGTCAAGTTTCGATCACCTGTATTTTTCGGCCTGTCTTCATACGCGTTTGCCGCACGGAGTGGTTATAGGTTGATTTTGCAGTTCAAGTCTTTAGGGTGTTGTTCTTACCTAGTGTATAGACTTCCCCTTGAGTTTGAGATCGATTCAATGATTCTAGATCCTGTTTCGTATAACATTCGTTTGTAGTAAGGATTTCAGTCACTTGCGTATTTTAGAACTTAGATTTGATTTCCTTAGTAGTGATTGTCATTAGAAGGTCGAGTAGGTGATTTGACACCCACCTAGTTGTTTCCATGCGCCTGCGGGTCAAGCTCCGTCCTCGTCTGACAAATTCTGTTGTTGGTTGAGTTCTCGCTATTTAGCTTCCGCTAGCGGCGTAACCGCCTTAACAGAAGGATGTACCTTCTTCACCATTGATTTGTACAGCTGAGCTCATGCAGCTCGTTTTTTATAATGAAATAGATTAAGTTTTGTTGTGTTACTCACTATCTTATTTTCTCTCTAACATTGAATTTGTTGAACATTCCTCGTCTCATGCTTCTCTCTCATCTTTTCCACCAATTTGTTGAATTTGCTGCATGCTTCTCTCTCATCTTTTCCACCAATGGCTACCTCCAAACAAGCAAACGTTGGTAGTGAGTTATAGAAATTATTAAAAAAATTTCAAGATGTTTTTCCTAATGATTTGCCACCAGAATTACCTCTGACACAATCAGTGCAACATAGCATCGATGTGGTTGCAGGCTGTAAACCTGTTAGTAAACCACCTTAATGTATGAGTTGTTCTGAAGCTGCTGAGGTGGAACATCAACTTGTTGACTACCTTAGCAGAGGGTATGATACAACCCAGTTCTTCACCATGGGATTCTCCTATTCTATTAGTGAAGAAAAAAGACGGCAGTATGCGCATGTGTGTAGACTACCGTGGCTTAAATGCGATTACAGTTAAGAACAAGTACCCATTGCCATGAGTGGATGAGTTGTTTGAGCAAATCACTCATGATTGCATTTTTACAAAAGTAGACTTGCGGTTAGGTTATCACCAAGTCTGTGTTCGACTTGCTGATATACCTAAAACTGCATTCCGAACAAGGTTTGGACACTACAAGTTCTTGGCGATGCCCTTTGGGTTAACCAATGCGCCCGCAACATTCATGACACTTATGGATAGTGTCTTGAAGCTGTACTTGGGCAAGTTTTTCATCGCTTTCCTTGATGACATTCTAGTCTACAGTGCTTCTGAAGAAGAACACTTACAACATCTCAGGTAGGTGTTCGAGTTGTTACGAACAAACAAATTATATGTCAAGGAATCTAAGTGTGATTTTCTAAAAGAAGAAATTCACTATCTAGGGCATGTTATTTCAGCTAATGGGCTATATATGGATCAATCCAACGTGGATACAATCCGGCAATGGCCTTCTCCTAAAAATCTGGAAGAGTTACATATTTTTTAAGGATTTGTAGGTTCTTACCGAAGGTTCGTTAAAAACTATGCTAATATTGCATTTCCCATGACGGATCAACTGAAAGGGAAAAGAAAATCTTTTCAGTGGGGACCTGCTCAATAGCACAGTTTCGATACACTCAAGGATGCATTAGCTCCAGCTCCCATACTAGCTATTATAGATCCTTTGAAACCATTCGTTGGAAACGGATGCAAGTGACCGTGCTATTGGAGCAGTCCTATTACAAGACGGACGGCTGTAACAAGACGGCCAATTGCATTTGAAAGCAAGAAGCTTGATGCAGCTCAGCATAACTATTCTGCTTATGAGCGCGAACTCTATGCAATAGTATCTGCCTTAAAAACATGGTGGGATTATCTGTATGGTGCTCAGTTTGAGATTGTGTTTGACCATGAAAGCATCAAATGGTTTACACAACAAACGAATTTAAAGGGTCAGAAAGCCATGTGGGCCGAGATTCTTTAGGAATATGATGCCAAGCTCATGTATCGTAAAGGCCGATACAATGTGGTGGCTGACGCTCTAAGTCATATGCCGGAGATCAATTCTCTCTTGTTCACGGAACTTTGTAGTGAATTTTTGGATTCTCTCAAAGGAAAATATGAGCATGATGAAGCATATTCCAAAGTGTGGAGCCATGTTCAAATGAGGGATCCTTCTCACTCCAATGATGGTAGTGTAACCTTAACCTCCACACCTAGTTCTCCTCTTTCAAGTGATGAACTACAGCGGTGTAAGCATTTCACCATCGACAATGGGTACTTACTCCATAAGGGAGAGTTTGTGTACCGACGGACACAGACATTTGGCGCCAAATTCTTTATGAATGTCATGGTAGTCCAAGCGCAGGGCACCCGGGTATTAGAAAAACTTATGCTCTCGTACGATGATAGTTTTACTGGCCAGGTATACATGGATTTGTTCAAGCTTATGTCTTGCATTGCCAAAAATGTCAAGTTAACAAAGAAGAGCGCTTGAAAGTAGGCAGACTCTTACATCCTTTGGAGATTCTCAATGGAAAATGGGAAAGTATCTCTATGGACTTTATTGTGGGTTTACCAACCACTGTACGAGGTCATGACTTGATATGGGTGGTCGTAGACAAGTTGACTAAACTATGTAAGTTTATTCTAACCAAATCAACGGTTAAGACACCAGAATTAGCCAAGTTATTTGTAGACAATCTATACAAGTTGTATGGTTTGCCAAGTAACATTGTCAGTGATCGTGATTCCAAGTTTAACAGTCACTTTTGGAGGGCTGTGTTTAAACCATTGGGTACACAACTGAACCTCAATAGAACCGATCATCCAGAAACAGATGGTGAGACTGAACGAGTTAACCAAGTGCTAGAGGATATCCTAAGACATGTTAGACAAGGGGAACTAGAACCTAGGAGTCCACCTGCCAACCACCCAATGTATAGCATGGACCTTGGCCCTTTGCCCTAGTTGTACTCCGTTTACACACTGCCTAGCCCGGCCTTGCCCTTGTCTAGTCCAGCCTTGCCGGTGTCCTTACATTACTCCCCCCTTACGAAGAGTTTTCGTCCTCGAAAACAAAAGTGGGAAACTTCTTCTTAAGAACACTAATGTTTTTCCAAGTGGCATCTTCCTTAGGTCGATCTTTTCACTTGATTAAGGCTTGTTGACGTACATGATGAGGCGTACGTAACTCGTGGTAATCGAGAACACATTCAAGTTCATGCGGTAAGGTAGGAGGTTCAATAAAATCTACCAAAATCTGTTGGTCAATGACATTGTCATCCCCATGTAACCGCTTACGTAAAGGGCTTACATGAAACACCGGATGAATACGAGAATGTGTAGGTAGCAATAATTTGTAGGCACGATCACCTACTCGCTTGAGTATTTTGAAAGACCCACAATATCGGGGAGATAATTTCGGTGTTGGCCCAGTTAGACTTTCTGAATGTTCTGGCACACATAAAAATCTTCCTCTCCTTCCTTGAAGATATCTTGCCGACGTTTCTCATCAGCATACTTCTTATACCGATCCTGCGCTTGTCGGACATTCTGAACGAGTGAGTTTCAGCATATCCATGTGGTCTTGGAGAAAATCCTTAACTTGTTGGAGCTTTTTGGTTTCCAACCCACCGTAAAAGGTGACCTAGGTTGAAACCCATACATGAGCATGAAAGGACTAAATCCAGTTGTGACATGCTTAGCACTGTTGTAGAAAAACTCGAGAATAGGTAAGTATTCTTCCCAGTCTGGCTCTTTTAGCATATCCTCTAGCACTTGGTTAACTCGTTCCGTCTGACCATCTCTTTCTAGATGATCGCCTGTATTGAAGTTCAGTTGTGTACCCAATTGTTTAAACACAGCCCTCCAAAAGTGACTGTTAAACTTGGGATCACGATCACTGACAATGCTACTTGGCAAACCATACAACTTGTATAGATTGTCCACAAATAGCTTGGCTAATTCTTGTGTCTTAACCATTGATTTGGTTGGAATAAACTTACATAGTTTAGTCAACCTGTCTACGACCACCCATACCGAGTCATGACCTCGTACAGTGGTTGGTAAACCCACAGTAAAGTCCATAGATATACTTTCCCATTTTCCATTGGGAATCTCCAAAGGATGTAAGAGTCATCCTGCTTTCAAGCGCTCTGCTTTGTTAACTAGACATTTTTGGCAATGAAAGACATAAGCTTGAACAAAGCCATGTATACCTGGCCAGTAAAAATGTCGTCGTATGAGAGCATAAGTTTTTCTAATACCCGGGTGCCCTGCACTTGGATTATCATGACATTCATAAAGAACTTGGCTGTTGAATGTCTATGTCCGTCGGTACACAAACTCTCCCCTTATGAAGTAGGTACCCATTGTCGATGGTGAAATGCTTTGATCGCTGTAGTTCATCACTTGAAAGAGGAGAACTAGGTGTGGAGGTTAAGGTTACACTACCATCATTGGAGTGAGAAGGATCCCTCATTTACATGGCTCCACACTTTGGAATATGCTTCATCATGCTCATATTTGCCTTTGAGAGAATCCAAAAATTCACAACGAAGTTCCATGAACAAGGGAGAATTGATCTCCAACATACGACTTAGAGCATCACCCACCACATTGTATCAACCTTTACGATACCTGAGCTTGGTGTCATATTCCTGAAGAATCTTGGTCCACCTAGCTTTCCGACCCTTTAAGTAAGTTTGTTGTGTAAACCATTTAATGGTTTCATGGTCAAACACAATCTCAAACTGAGCACCATACATATAATTCCACCATGTTTTTAAGGCAGATACTATTGCATACAGTTTGCGCTCATAAGCAGAGTAGTTATGCTGAGCTGCATCAAGCTTCTTGCTTTCAAATGCAATTGGCCATCCGTCTTGTAACAGGACTGATCCAATAGCACGGTCACTGGCATCTGTTTCCAAAATGAATGGTTTCAAAGGATCTACAATAGCTAGTATGGGAGCTATAGCTAATGCATCCTTGAGTGTATCGAAATTGTGTTGTTGAGCGGGTCCCCACTAAAAAGATTTGCCTTTCCCTTTCAGTTGATCCGTCATGGGAACAAAAATATTAGTATAGTTTTTAACGAACCTTCGGTAAAAACCTGCAAATCCTAAAAAAATCTATAACTTTTCTAGATTTTTAGGAGAAGCCCATTGCTGGATTGTATCCACTTTGGATTGATCCATATATAGCCCATTAGCTGAAATAACATGTCCTTGATAGTGAATTTCTTCTTTCAAAAATCACACTTAGATTCCTTGGCATATAATTTGTTTGTTCGTAACAACTCAAACACCTACCTAAGATGTTGTAAGTGTTCTTCTTCAGAAGCACTATAGACTAGAATGTCATCGAGGAAAACAATGACAAACTTGCCCAAGTACGGCTTCAAAACACTATCCATAAGTGTCATGAATGTTGTGGGCGCATTGGTTAACCCAAAGGGCAACACCAAGAACTCATAGTGTCCAAAACTTGTTTGGATTGCAGTTTTGGGTATATCAGCAAGTCGAATACGGACTTGGTGATAAACTGACCGCAAGTCTATTTTTGTAAAAATGCGAGCATGAGTGAATTTGTCAAACAACTCATCCACTCGTGGCAATGGGTACTTATTCTCAACCGTAACCGCATTTAAGCCATGGTAGTCTACACACATGCGCATAGTGCCGCCTTTTTTCTTCACTAATAGGATAGGATAAGCCCATGGTGAAGAACTCGGTTGTATAAACCCTCTGCTAAGGTAGTCAGCAAGCTGACGTTCCACCTTAGCAGCTTCAGAATAACTCATACGGTAGGGCGGTTTATTGATAGGTTTACAACCTGCAACCACATCGATGCTATGTTGCACCGATGGTGTCGGCGGTAATCCTGGTGGCAAATCATCAGGAAAAACATCTTGAAATTTGTTTAATAATTTTTGTAACTCACTAGCAATGTTTGCTTGTTTGGAAGTAGCCATTGGTGGAAGAGATGAGAGAGAAGCATGCAGCGTTGAGGAATGTTCAACAGATTCAATGTTAGAGAGAAAATGAGACAGTGAGTAACACAAGAAAACTTGATCTATTTCATTATCAGAAACGAGTTGCATGAGCTCAACTATACAAATCAATGGTGAAGAAGGTGCATCCTTCTCGCCTAACAACAACACATGTGCGCCATGGGATTCAAACATCAAGCTGTTGTGCTCATAGCTACTCTTCAGTGGTGGTCCTAGGCTATGCAACCACTCCCTACCAAGGACCATGTCTGCCCTCTCCATGTTCATAACCTAAAGTTCCAAGCATGTGGAGTAACCTTTTACTGCCAACAGAACAGTTCGGACTTGAGTATCCTAGATTTCGATATCATGTCCATTCATCATTTCTACCTTATAGCGGTGGGTACTCGGAGTTTGAGGCAATTTGAGTTTTTTCACCAATCCGTAATTGATGAAATTGTGAGTAGCACCATCATCTACCAGGATGTGCACCTTGTGCCCTTGTAGATATCCATGCATACGTACTAACTCATGTGGTCCAAAGGTTTGTTGCCACATGGAAACTGTGACACAACATTCATGCACCACCTCGGTGTGTGTTACTTCCATTGTAGAGAATCATGAGGAAGACTCAAGAGGCAGTAGTTGCACCGTGTGCACTGCTTTCTGCTTGCCACAAACAACAGACTGCCACTGCTTTCTGCTTGCCACAAGCAACAGACTTCCCCTTGGGACAATCCTTTTTTCCATGACCGCTACCTAAACATTGAAAACATAATTTCTCTTTCCTAGCTTTATCAAAGTCCTCAGGAGAGAGAGGACCTCTGGACCCCTTTGTTTTTTTAGATGCTTCTAAATTGGCTACTATAAATTTCCTTTTATTGTGCCCATACTAAGTGTGTGTACTACCATGTGTATTAGCAGGCATGTGAATATTATGTGCTTTATTTTCATCTGGATCATTGTGAATATGTGCTTTCACTATGGCTTCCTCAAGTGTTTCAGGGTCTTGGGTCTTGACGTACTTCTTAAGCTTTGGTGTCAGACCACGTATAAAACCCCGTACTTGTTGAAAGTTATATAAGCCTTCCACCTTGAGTATAACATCCCAATAGTGAGATATATACTCAAGCAATGATGGGTATTGGTGCATGGAACACGTGTCCCAAGCCGTCCAATTCCGACCTGCCTCATTTGTAGGCAAAAATTCTTTGCAAAACATAGCTTCAAAAGCTTCCCAACTCTATGGTATGATATTCTTCTCCTTGAGAGAAATCCACCATGTGTAGGCCTTGCCTTACAGAGCTAAATTCGTCTACACAGCTCTGACTACATCCGGAGTATGCCGTAAGGTGTGAATTCCATCCCACTTGCTGAGAGAGATATTCACTGCATCCTTATTGCGGTCTCGATCTTCCTTCTTTCAAATCGGTGATTTGGTTCTTTTCAAAAACTCATCCACCTCTTTTGCAGTGAGAGTGTGCAAAGTATCAGCGGCGGTTGGGCCTTGCCCTTGTTTAGCAACGTGCTTATGCATGTGTGTATCAACAGGACCCTGGACTACTATTGCATTAATTGAATCACTAATATGGATAGTTTAGTGACATTTTCATCTAAAGGTTTAAAATTTTCATCCATGAATGACATGCGTGTCTGAAGACACGAAATTCTTGAATGTCGAGCAATTCATAAGTGTCATCACCTCCCGTAGTGTCGTGGGTACTCTCCTTGAGAGGATCCGATTGCGGGCCATCATGGGTAGGATCAGGTGTACTTCGCTCAAAATCAAAAGTCATATTGATATCTGAATCCATGGCGACACAGTGCGGTGCAAGGAATAAGTTAGAAAAATACCTGAGATTGAGAGCACTTGCAAAGTTTAAGTAGCCTTGCTAATACTGTCAAAGTCGATAGTATCCAGGTGGAAATCGATTGTAAATGTCCTCCATATAGGGAATTCCTTAATCCCTTGTAGCCGAATCATTATGCGTGCAACCGTTAATTGATTTTGAAATATAATGTCACTTTGAACTTTCCTCAAGATGATTTGATTAAATTTCTAAGTTTCTGCCGATAATACGCAAAAAATATGTGTGTCAAAGTACTTGCCGGCCGTGTCGATATGCCGAGCCTTGCCAAAGCCGCACAAGAGGGAGGGGTGTGTAGAGAGACTAGCTCACCAGCTATGGCTGCTTGAAGACAGCACGAGGGGTTGAGCAAAGCTACCCCCGCCTTGTACAGTGCTCCTCTCTGCCTACTGCAGGCATGTGAAAGGTTCCACACACCGGCACGATGCCGTAGAGCCCGAAAGGGCACCGTTTGGTGCAGGTTCAACCTCGGTGGCTTCTCCTTGTAAGGGCAGTTGCCCACAGCTTCGTCCTATCTTCCTCCTGACAAGAGGTGAGTTCCACGCTCTCTTGACCCCGACATGCAAAAAAGCATGCAAGTTTGTATGGCTCCCCTCCTCCACGGCTGTGCCTTTCCCAAGAAAGGAATCAAGCTCTTGATACCAATGTTAGACAAGGAAATAGAACCTAGGAGTCCACCTCCCAACCACCCACTATATAGCATGGCCCCTGGCCCTTTGCCCTAGTTGGACTCCCTTTCCACACTGCCTAGCCCGGCCTTGCCCTTGTCTAGTCTGGCCTTGCCGGTGTCTTGACCACCCACTCTTCAGCATGGCCCTTGGCCCTTTGCCCTAGTTGGACTCCCTTTCCACACTGCCTAGCCCGGCCTTGCCCTTGTCTAGTCTGGACTTGCCGATGTCCTGACCACCCACTCTTCAGCATGGCCCCTAGCCCTTTGCCCTAGTTGGACTCCCTTTCCACACTATCTAGCCCGGACTTGCCCTTGTCTAGTCTGGCGTTGCCAATGTTCTGACATTACTCCTCCCTTACGAAGAGTTTTTGCCCTCGAAAACAAAGCGGGGAAACTTCTTCTTAAGAACACTAATGTTTTCCCAAGTGCCACCTTCCTCAGGTCGATCTTTCCACTTGATTAAGACTTGTTGACATACATGATGACGTGTATGTAACTCATGAGAATCGAGAACACATTTAGGTTCATGCGGTAAGGTAGGAGGTTCAATGAAATCTACCAAAATCTGTTGGTCAATGACATTGTCATCCCCATGTAATCGCTTACGTAAATGGCTTACATGAAACACCGGATGAATATGAGAATGGTAGCAATAATTTGTACGCACGATCACCAAGAAGACAATCTACAAAAGGCAATAGAAGCGGCCATAAAAGACACAACCAAAGAAGCAATGCAGTGGGAGCAGAGGATATTGAAGTCTATGACCATTCAAAAATTAGATGCAAATTTCGTTCGACATGAATGGATACAACCCTCTCTCCCATATCCTCTTCTCAAATATGAAGCTGCTACACTAAACAAGAGGATTAAAGAGGAGCCGATAGTGCCAAGAAGAAGATATCACCAAACCAGTAGGTGTTAAGCTTATTGTGGACTCTCAGCCAAAATGGAGGAAGGCATGGCTAACTAAATACCCATAGTAATTAGTACATCTGGTAGAGGTGCCTAAAATAATCAGAGACAACCTTATCTTTTTCCCTCTACCAAGGATGCGGACCTGGAAAGAACAAGAACTGCTGAAGAAAAGCCACCCCACATGGCTCAACTACCCAAAGCTGCCAGACTTGAAGGCAGGTGAGAGAATGAATGCGCAATACATGGTGAAAACCCTAATGGGTGCCATTAAATTGGTCACTGGCTCGCCTGACCTCTCTTGCATTATGCTCAGGAAGATATGTAAAACCCTTCTGGAAGTTTTTGAGATCTTTAAACCTGGACAGGCAACATACAGCATATTCTTCTTCCAAGATACATATAGATGTGCGTATGAACTGTCTGCTCAACCTTCCCATGAGGTGATACATGCCCTCTACCAGCGAATAATGTTTTTGTCCTCGTACCATCTCCAGGCCTTTGAAGAAGACTTCTACACCGGTTTATTCACCATCGATATAGATATATTCGGCCCTACATTACTGGCCCAGCATGCATGGTATGAGTCTGTTCTGAAGATGCGCAAAAGCCTCCACTGAAGAAGCAGTTCTACTGTCATGTCGGGGCCGACATGATCTGGGGGGGGGGGGGGGGGGGGGGGGGGGAGTGTTAGCGGCTGGACACACTCAACGGAGGATGATTGCCCGGAGGGATACTAATTTCCTTTGTAATCATTCCTTAATTGAGAAGAAACCGTCATTTCACCTTTGTAAATAGTGGGGCTTGCAGAAGCTTCCAAATTGTATCCCATTTTTGACATTTAGACTTAGTAAATGGTTAAATTGGAACATTAGGGTTTGAAATTGTAAGGTATTTATACCACTTTTGACCTTAATGCAAAAAACCTTTTGTCATTTTTCATAAGTTTTGTCTGTGTGAGTTGAGCGTACTCTGTGTACGAGAGAGAGTTAGAGTTTATCTTCACGCTATGCGCACACTGGTAGTCGGAATCAAGTGCGGAGAAGTGCAATGTGTTGCCCCTGAAGAGAGCTATGCGCCAACACCTACATTGCAGGTTTACGACCCGGCTTGCGAGATCGACCCACGAGATATATCTGGTGATTCGGTGAGCATACGTTGTCCGTTTTTTCATTTCAGCATATCCACGCGTTCACAATGAGTATAGCTACACATTAGGCACTTTAGTTTTCAGAAACGACGACATGCAAAAGCCTATCAAATATCCTATGTGATTTTGCACCGGGTGTTTAGGGTTGGGGTTTTGGGTCACGGACCTTAGGGAGAGCGACCTATTGGTGTTAATAGGATTTCCTTCAAGTTCCATAGCGTTTTGAGAACGTTTGATGGGTATTTGGATCTTGAAAGCGTTGTAGGAAATCTCCTCTTGTGTACTCTTGAAGGTTGTAACTTAAACATTGGGTAGAGACCTCTGTAGGCAGTAGCCAATAGTCGGTCAAGTGTAGGTTGAGACCCTATGCCTGCTTCCACGCGCCTGCGGGTCGAGCTTCGTCCTTAGCTGACAAATCTTCTTAGGTGAGTTCTCGCTGTGCTGACGTTGGTCACGGTGTATCCTCCAACAAGGTGCAACGTGCAGCAAACGAGAACAAAGAAAGGGGTGTACGAGAGAGAGAGAGAGAGAGAGAGAGAGAGAGAGAGAGAGAGAGAGAGAGAGAGAGAGAGAGAGAGAGAGAGAGAGAGAGAGAGAGAGAGAGAGAGAGAGAGAGAGAGAGAGAGAGAGTTGATACAACAGAAAACTGCACGCTATTATTGATTGATGTTACTTTCTTAAAACCTTACAATGTAAAGAAGAGTGCCCATGCACACTGCTAAAAGTAGTGCAGTTGTAGTTGAATGCTACAGGGTTATGTTCACACAGGTAGACGATACAGGGCTTGAAACCAACATGTTTTACTTGTCTAAGCTTTATATCAAAGCTTCTTAAAGTGATGCTTGTTGAGATCTTGATTGGAAGGTGTCACTTGTAGGTTTTTGATGCACCTTTTGGTTACAAAAATGATACATTGCCAGAAATTTGCAAATCTTGGGCAATCATCTACGCCCATGTATTGTATGTTTACATTGACCATATTTAGGGAGAATGGCTCACTTGATGGAGCTATCTTGGTGGATGATTGAGAGCGTAAGCACTATCCTTGGTGGCTTGACATGAAAAAAGGAGAGTGTTTGGAAGAGGAGAAAGAGGCATATCTTAAACATATGAAAGGCCCGAATGCGAATCAGATTCCGAGTCTATGGAAGAAATCATTCTTGATCAAAGGAAAAAGGTAGATGAGGAATTAAAAGCACTCAAGGACAAAGATGATCAAGATGCTCAAACTATTGGAAAGAAGGGTGGCCGTCCACCATCCACAAGCAAAGTAGGAAGTTCTTTGAATGGTGAGTTCTCAACTATTCTAAAAGGATGATGATTAAGTTCTAATGTATCTATCTATGCTTTCAGCATGCACATGCTACATATTGTTTTTGTGTGTTTTAGTTATTTACAATGTATGTTAAAATGTGTAATTCAATCTTTTTTGTGTAGACATGAAATCTTTGGTTGGTGGAAATATGTACACAAAGAAGACTAGCAAGGGCTCACTAATCTACATCCCACTTGCTAATTTTCATTCATTTGATAAGAGAACTTCGTTGATAGAAGTAAAAGTATGGAACTATGATTTTATTGTGCTAGGAAAAGAGTTCATTGAAGGGAATTTCAAGGAGGGTTTTGCACTAATGCTTGAGTTTTATATGAGCTTGGAAAGGGATGGAAAAATACGAAATTCTAAACCATGTGCTTGGAGTGTGTATTTAAGTGTGATAGATCTTCCTTCAAACCTACACTCATTGGTATTGTTTCTTCTTTTTTTGCATGCCTATAAAAATTAAGATAATTTTGAGGTGACACCATTATTGGATATGATGGCTTACGTGCTTGGAATGCATTGTTTGAGGATCATGTCAAGTGCTCTATTTTTGTGGCAAGCACAATGATGGATAACATGGGGTGGATATTAATGATTTGTCCAATTTCATCCATTGCTTGGTGGAGCGTATGAGTTCACGTGCAGGCTTAGTGATGGGATTGAGATGGATCTTAGATTGCCCAGAGCCATACATGACATCTACAAAGTAGACTCATCCATTCAAGGTATACTATTTACTACTTTTATTATACACAAAAGCATTACATATGTAAGGTAGGTGTCAAAAATTAGGCGTTGTGAATTTCAAGATGATTGTCATTGTCTTGTTTAGGTGACCAAATTTCTTGTATTAGCATTGCATAAAATTGGAATGCAACCCTATTTCAATACGGAAAGAGGAAATAAGGTGAATTGACATCAACAATTTCTTATTTATGCACTCTTTGAATCACTAAATTGCATTTGAACCATAATATATTTTTATTTCTATAATGAAGGTGGGAAACGTGCTCCAAACAATATCTCTCTTTGGAGATTATTGGTCATTACATGCCTTCTTCATCAAGGGCACGTTGTGAAAGGAAGAGTCGAGGATGGAGGGGTGTTCTGCAGAGGAGTGCATCTCATAAGTTACTCTTTTTTAGAAGCATTGTGTCCACCTATGGGAACAGTGTTAGACATTGGTGGAGGAACATGACCTATGTTGAAGGCTGCCATGCACACAGGATGTCCTTGTATGCTCATTAATAATGATGGACATATATGTGATAGATATCTTACTCCTTTGGTTGCGGATTTTTATGGCAATTTTGGTGGAGTCAATATGCATCGAAGTGGAGCTTTTGCTAGTGATGATGATGATGATTTTGTTCTTAACGAGGCTCCTTTGGACTAGTAAGTGACATTTTGATGTGCCCTTGAGATAGCATTAATTTTTTGTATGATAATTATTTTTTTGCTTTATCAAATTGTAGTGAGTTGCCTTGTTATGCAGAGAGTATAGCAAGCGTATGATATCAAGTTCATCTTATGGTGATTTACCAATACATCGACAACTTATCAAGCAATGCATATACATTGATGATGAGGCAGACATTGCTTAGTTGCTTATTAGATGAGAAGGAGATATGGATATTTTTTGTTCCATCCATGTGAACTTTATTGGGTTTTGTTCTAAGTAGAATTTTTTGGATTTTGGAAACAACTAATGTTTTGGTGTGGCTTTGTATTATGATTTGATAAACAAACTCAATTTGTTTATGCTTGAAGTGAATTGCACGATGTAGACTTATTTGATGTTCTATCCATTTGGACTTTTTTATCAATGTGAATTTTTTGGATTTTGCAAATTAATGTTTTAGTATGACATTGTACTTGAAGTTATCAAATGTACTTGAAGTGGATTGCATGATAAAATGAGATTTCTTTTGGTTTGAAATTATGGGTGCACTATTGGTTCTTTACTGGTTCTTTTGTTGCTTCATCATTATGCTTAAACTCAATGTGTGTGTGTGGATTATGATTTTGCTAGCTTTTTGAATTTGATGTGGATGCACTATTTAAATGTTATCCTAATACATTTCTCTATGAAATACTCTTAGAAAAAAAATGATTTCTCTCTCTTTTTTCATGCCTTGCTCGTACTGCTCGTGCATTTTTGCTCGCCAGATCCACACATTCATCCCCTAGGGACATGTGTACAATGTACATAGCATTCGAACTCTTCTATTCGAATGATTTTTCTTTTTGGTTGACTTGATTTTTGGTTTAATTTTTTTGTTTTGTGATTTAAAAAGAACGTGATTTTTAAAAAATAAACATGATTTAACAAAAAATAAAAATCCATAATCCAGATGAAGAAAATATCAAAGAGATGCTGAGCAGTATAGAGATAAGCAGGAATAGGAAAATGAGGAAACTTTGCGAAGTATGCCCCAAAAGCCATATGCGCCATGGGTAATGTGAGAGGTAAGAAAAGAATGCCGATCATTCTTCAACACCAACATGAGGCCATAAATGAATGAGGATGGTCATTAAACTCTGGGATGGACTACAAGGACCAAGAAAGTTGATGATGACTAAACAATAGTGTAAAGTTGCCGTCAGACATTTCATGCGACTACAAGGAAGTAGACCTTTATACTATAAATCTTCTATCTTGTATGCAAGAAGTAGATCTTTATACGGTAAATATTCTATCTTGTACCATATACAGGAAGTAGATCTTTATACTATAAATCTTCTATCTTGTATGTGACTTAATGAAGCCTAACAAACAAAAGGGACTCATAGTACTGACAAGAACATAAGGTGCCAGAGACGTCCATCAGTCATTCTTGAGATCAAAATTCAAAAAAAGTTGATCTTGAAAAGCCAAATGCAAGTCCTAATCAAGCTAAATTTTGTAAGGAGGCTATGCATAGAGAGTACAAGCTAAGGGTTTCAAAAAAAAAAAAGTCTAACCCTTTCTCAAAGATTCATTTTTTTCTTCAAATCTGAAGCCATGATAGTCATCTACATACCCTATACATCATGTATATGAGCTTTGGGGACAAATGTATGATGATAGCTCATAGATGTTCATCTCATGGTCATCTATTGGGGGGTCCTATCATTGCAATAGCTCCAATGACCGGCAAAATTATCAATCCGGAGGGATGAGCTACCCATCTAGGGCATGGAAACACTCACACGATTAGGGAGCTAATCATGGCAACACGAATGGTTAACTCTATGAGGTGAGCTTGTCGGCCTATGGAAGAGCTAAGCCACAATGAAGGGCAATCTCCGCATCCACTTCTCTTCACCTCCAATCGACCCAATCACACACACTAATGATTGCAAGACGCACACAACACTAATCCTATCATGCAACATACTAATTGCAAGCACACACACATAGATCTATCGAGCACCACTCTCCAATCAAACCTACATGCACATACAAGCAAAAGAGGGCAATCACACAAGATTATAGAGGGATTAACCACTAATTAGTTAATATATAGCTAATCAAAGCATCATAGGCAATCATAAGAAGCATGAGAGAGGCATAGTGAAAGAGAATTAAGCATTGATTAGTGTTAACCAAGTCACATGAGCAAGGAGAAGCTCAAGGACTCCATAGCCACACACCTCAAAAGCTCTCACCAAAGAGTGCTCTCAACAAATGAGCTTGAGAATCCTAATTTCTTTTACACACTCCCTTATATATCTAGGGTTTAAAAAAATGCAATGTTCGGGCACCCAAGGCCTTTAGGGCTCCACCACTTACTAAATTTGCTACCTAGGCACACTAATTGACGTGTTCTTTACAGCTTGGAACTCCCATTGAGCCTGTAACACATTAGAATATTACAATGGCTTGAAATAAATCGGGAATTTACAATACGTGACCATTTTGGAAAAATGTGGAAAATGTATAACTTCTTTGTATTCATCCTCGATGTGCATCCGTACGTCTTCAGTCTTTAGTAGCTCCTGTTAACTGACATTGACTCAGTTAACATTTCCCCCTTTCGATTTTAGTGCACGTCCTTGGGAACTGTTGAAAAGTGGTCGTGGAGGCTCTAGAAGGTTTTTGATTGGTTGTTGATGGACTGATCGTCTTCATTTGTCATTGGGTTTGTTGATAAGGTTCAATTTGTTGCAGCATCTTCATTGATCTGAATATGTCTGATCTGAGAGATGATGTTGCATTTGTCCGTTGTAATAGCATAATGATGAGACTACTGTTTATTTATGAAAAGTATGTACAAGGGAATTAGAATGATGAGGTCCTAAATTAGGGTCTAATACCTGGATGACCAAAGGGAAAAAACCCATTGGGTGGGAAAAAAGTGCCTTTGGGATACGTGCATTATTGGAGTACTTATTAGCATTGGATATATTAATGAAGTACTCAAGGGATTATTTGCTGATAGATATGGAATTAAAAAGTAGCAAATATAAGAGGGTAGCATGATGGAACATTGGATTGCATGTTGTAGTCCACTCAAGGTGCATAGGTGGAAGCAAAAAAGAGTGTCTAATGCATATGCCCAATGATGGGACATCCTATTTATGCATACACAAAAATGCATGGGAAACAATATGCCTTGCAAGAAATATTTTGAGGGGTTCTTCAGAAATATGGTGTAGCTATAAAATCATATGACATGCATTTGCAAGATGGCACCCCTTTAAAAATGGTTTTTGTTGACGAGGATATGTGTTCTCATCTTATTGTGCACTGTGCGTGAGTGTTTCTCTACAACACTCCACCAAGTGTAAGCTAATAGACTTTGACTCTTATGCTCATCTCATCCAGCATGAGCGACATGAGTTAGATATGCTCAACTCTTCCAGCTTGAGCGTAAGCCTAATAACTACGACTCTTAGCACAGAGTTTAATATGACTTGAAGCTTTGGGACTAATTCTTTGCTTATTTTATGGCTTAGCAGCCCGGCTCTACCTATGCTAAAGAGTGTTTTTTGCACCCAAGTGACTTGACCTTTTATATTCTTGTGCTTACTACAAACATTTCTTCAGGTAAAAGTAAGCTTGAATCCTCAAAAAGAGGATTAGTGAAGGACTAAGGTGGCATCGAAGGTTTCTTTTGCCATACCTGTTTCATCATCTTTGAATCAAAAGCTTTGTTGGTTAGATTGTCCTTCTTTGACTGTGAAGACTCCATTATACGTTTGATTATCCAAGTAGGCATGTTGATATGAGTCTTTGATGTTGTTGTAGGCCTCTGTTCACTATCACATGTGGCTTTTGACTAGGAGCATTGGAAGACTTAGGAATCCAAACCTCTTGAGGACCTTTGTAACTCGTTTTTTGTTGACTTTGCATTGCTTTAAGTCTTGTTGAGCTCTTGAGATCTTCATGCAGGTTTGGTGTAGCTGAAGCTGGTTTATGGTTGATTGGTAGCCAAATATTTGTATTCCCTGTGTAGAATCCTTGTCTAAGAGGAACATTCTCTGAGATCCGTCTTTGTTCTATATCCTCTTGTGAGCTGTGGTAGACTTTAGCATCTTTCACTGTTGTTTTTTTGTATAACTGCTTCTTAGGTATCCTAGGATATTGTCGAGGCTGATACCTATTGGGCCTTCTTTCTTGGGAGGGACTTGAAGTTACTTCATATGCTCGAACCTGCGGTTTTGGTACCCATATCTGTCTGTTACCTCTATAGTACTCCTGTTCCTTTAAGCTCCATTGTGATGCTATCCATCCCATGTGTTTGTATTTTTGTGTTGATTTCCTGTCCTTAGTCCAAACCGGATCAGTGACTTTGACTAAACTTATCGGAACAAACACTTCCTTGATTTGAATTTTCTTTCTTGAGTACTTTGGATGATATATCTTTGCTTTTCTGGGTGTCTCCTTAGAGGTTTCGGTTGGGTCAACAATTGACTTGAAGTTTTGAAAGCCTGACTTACTTGAAGAAGCTGATCCATGAGGGTTCTTTGATGTAGAGGCTTATTCTATCACACCTTCTTTGCTAATCGGTGGAAGGTCCACTTTGGCCTTACCTTCCTTTGCAAGATTTGTCTTTGATTCCTATGACTTTTGCAGCTTTGATTCCAGCATTAATGGTACTTGTAACTATTGCTTGTTACCTCTTGGAAAAGAGAGTATTAGCATTTTATCTTCTTTGTAGGCCTTGTGTTGGTCTAACCAACGATTTCCAAGGATGACATCTGCAAGAATTTCTTTTGAAGGCTTCACCTGAAACTTTACCTGCTCTTCATGATGTTGGTGCTAAGGATAGCAACCATTTCTTTTTTACTTGTAGCCTTACCCATGATTTCTCTATTATATGGCTTGCCTTGAGTAATCTCTAGAATGATTTGGATGTTGTCTGCAACCATTTTGCAATTTGCTTTTTTATCCAGTAGAGAATCGCATCTAACACATGCTCCTTTTGTACTGCTGATAACTATAGCTATTCTCATTGGAGGTTCTATTGAAGATCTCTGTCTTGCTTTTGCCATGGTATTTTTGCCATGGTCTTATCTTGATCTAATTGTGTCTCTATGGAGGGTGGCTTGACACTCTGTCTTCCAATCTGACTTGTAGCATCGGATTCAACTGGCAATATCTGGATCTTTGGACTTCATATTGCTTCCTAATTGTCTGTAACCTTGTTCTTCTTTATTTCTGGCTTTGGTGGCATTCTTTTCTGAATAACTATTGTGGTTGCTCTTTGCTCGGTTTGATCTGCACTTGCTATTTCCTGATTTGATTTAAGCTCTTCTAAAGTTCTGTTCAATGGATGTGAATCATCTTTAGAGAATTTTAATTGTGCTTGAGGACCTTGTGCTCTTGTCCGCGGGTGACTAGTCTTAGTATTCATTCTTTTTTGTCTCTAAAGACTGCATTTTGTATCTCTAACATCTTTTGGGCCATTAGCATTCACATGATGATGTCGTCTGGCATATGTTTTGCGGTGATCACGTGGAATTGAACTATGATGATTTGTGAACTTACTTCAATGGTAGTGGAGATGATTCCCCAGCATTCTGCTCCTTTGTCTCCAGATATGCTCACAAATTCAAGAGTATCTTCCAGTTGTGTCTGGCCACATCTTTTCCAAGTGCAAAAAGACATGAGGTTCTTGTCTAAGTGAAAATCTAGCTTTACTTCACATGACAACTTTTCTTCATTTTCTTTGGTAATGTTGCACTTGATCGTCTCAGGACTTGTGTCTGAATTGATTGATTTTGCTGTGGCAGCGTCCTTTGGTTGAGCTTTATTGAATTTTCTTTTCTTTGACCACCTGCTTCAATTGATGTTGACTCGTATGACTATGATACTGCACTTTTTGCTTGCAATTGTTGAGCATTGTCTACTTGCATTTGGGTAACCTTTGATCTTAATAGATCAACTGTACTGTCTGGTAGAATTTTTCTCTTCTGTGGAGATTTTGGTGGTGACATTTGTGTAGCTTTATGGACTTTAGTTTCCATTGATCTTGACTTTTTTGTCACCTGTTCTGGTAGCTTGAGACTCTGCATCATCTTCAGATAGTCTTTGACTTTAGTCGGGCCATCCGTATGGGTTTGTACAAGGTCATGAACTTGTTGGTATTCATTACCATGTGCATCTTGATATGCATATGTGATCTTGATCACATATAACTATTTGAACACTATTGGATTTGCCGGTTTTTGACTTTGACTTGTGGAGATCAGCTAAAACTTTTATCCCTTATGATCTTCATAAAAGAATTTATCTGCAGATTCTATGGGAACCTGGGTCATTGGAAACTTCCAACAACCATATGATCTTTCAATGGTTTCTACTTTGAAGGCGTTTGTTGGTTAGAAGCTCTAGGGCTTCTAACTGCTATTGCATTTCTTGGTACATTGAGCTTGACGGATTTACAGCTCCCTCCTTCCTGGGGTGGTCACTATAGCCTGCTTCATTGTAAGAGCTCAAAATTGTTTGTCTCTGGTTTAGTCTCACCTTCTGGGACTATGAAGGTACACTTTGGGTAGCACTGTTGATGTTTGGCATCTGTAAACCTTCTGCATAGTTTCCTATGTATCTCCTTGAAACATGACAAATTATCCCCAAGTCAAGATATAAATAGCATTAGCTTTACCATGATATTGTCTATCCCATGGTTCTCCTATGATATGAGCTTCTGTGGTTTCATGACCCAAGGCATCATAGATGTTAGACTCTCCTCTATATCTATGACTGTTTTGGTCAAAGTATATGCTTGTTTGATCACAACATCAAAGCTTGATTTTTGATGGAAGAGAGAGTTTGGCTCCAAATAGATTTCTGGGTTCACTCTGTTAATATCCTTCAGCTCTAGAGAGGATGGGCTATAATAGATTCTTTTCTCTGAAATGAACCATCCTTTCTGATCTATCACTGGACGCACTTCTATGAGCTGGTATGTGGGCCGTTCAAACACTGGTAGATCCTTTTTGTACAACTTCCCTTTTTGGTCTACATAGTGTGCATATGAATTATGTGTACCATACAATGCTAACAACATTCTGTCTGATGTGTCCCTTAGACTCGTGAATGGTTCCACACTTGTGGTAGTAAATGTCGAATCATTTGCAAACCTAACAGATTTTTCAACCTTCGGTAATATCTGGACATCTTGACCAAATTCATGCAAGAATTTGTTGTTCAAATAATCACTTTTAAGCTTTTCACATGCTTGTGCATATTTATGCTAATTTTGAACTTGTAGTGCTTTTACCGATGCTTCTAATGGTAATGAAAAATCATCCGATTGCATTGAAAGTGACAAGTTAGATGCACTTACATCGAGATTCGCATGTCCAATTTTCCTTGCACCTTGTTTGGCAGTTGATGTGTCCTTGTTGTCTGGATTTTTTGGACAATCTTCAGAAAAATGTCCACCTTTGCGTCCACAATCTGAGCAATATACCATGACTGGTGGTATTTCAGCTGGTTCTTTCATGTCAAGCTCTAGCTGAGAAGTTCTTGCTTCTATGCTTGCCAAGTTGTCGGCGTTTTCTTTTAAAACATTGAGCATCAAGTTGTAGATTGCTCCATCTTGACCTTTGTACCATCTTTGGCTTGGTTCTTCAATTAGACTGGCTTCTATTGGCTGATCTGTTGGATCTTGCAATTCTGGCTCTCGACTATAGATCTGACCACTGTAATCCATGCACAATGACTCTGATTGCATATGCACCAACTGTATGTTTTGCTGGCTTGTGAAGATTTCTGGATAAACACTTGGGTTGATTTTTTGCACTTCATCTTTGAGCTTGCAATACCTTGCTCCACTGAAGTCTATGAAAATCTGGGAGTTATCTGAATTTGGCTTTACTTTGATCAATAGGATCTTGGCTTCTGTGCTGCTTTTACTGCTCACCAAGTATCTATGGCCTTCAAAATCTGTGTATAAAACTTTATCTCCATTGTAGCCATATAGCTGCAGAATATGCTCTGTTGTAGTTGTGCATGTGTTGCCACTGCTACTGGATTGCTTTGTTGTAATTGAACTCTCGGCTCGATTTGAGTCCATGTTGACTGGTTCTGTAAAGACTGTCTCCTAGCAAATTTTGATATCGATTAGCGAAATTTATCTTGCTCCGTTTTGATAAAACTGTTTATGACAACCACTTTTGCAGTTGACTTCTCTTCAGACTCACAAGAGCTGATTAATTCTAGCTCGACAATGTCAGAATCGGTTGAAACCTTTAGAAATGATGAAAACCTGGGCCTTGAACAACTTAATCTGCAATCCCCTGTGATTGATTGATTTTCAGCTTGATTTTGATAAATTTAGAAATTTGTCTGCCGCTCACGGCTTTGAGTTGACTGTTTTCAACTTTTTTCGGCTAATCTGATTTGCTTTGCGTGGTTTAATTTTCCTGGCTTTTCTTTCTTTTGACTTGTTTGCTTTTGCGCGGTTTAATTTCTTGCCGGTGTGTTTGTGCTTTTTTGCCTCTTTCGACGACTGGCTCGCTTTGCACTGCACCTCTCGGCTTTGCTTTTTGGCTTTTGATTTGCTCGTGTGTTATTTTTTTCGACGGTACTTTTTGCTTTTTTTTTGCCTTTTTTCTAGCATTTTCTGGCTTTTTTGGCACTTTCGACAACTTCCTGTTTACTTTTCTTAAATTTTTAATGAAATTTTGAATTTTCTAAAAAATTTGGTATTTTTTGGAAAAGTTTTAATTTTTAAAATAATTTTTCTATGAATTTGTGAATTTTTTGGTAATTTTCTTTTTTTTGGTGAATTTTAGATTTTTTATGGAATTTTTGATGGTTTTATGATTTTTTGTGATTTATTTTGTTTTTTTTGGGAAAATTATGGATTTTCTTTGAAATTTTTGAGACTTTTTATGAATTTTTCATAGTTTTTGTGATTTATCTATGGATTTTTTATTTTTTTTATGAGTTTTCCAAGTGGTTTTTATTTTTTTGTGAATTTTGAATGAGTTTTTCTATTTTTCTAGGAATTTTTAAACTTTCTTAAATTTCTTAGAAAAAAATTTAATGAAAATTTTAATCCTTTTTTGAAATTTTTATTGGAATTTTTTGTGAGCTTTCTATTTTTCTATTTTTGTGTGATTTTCTAATCTCTCTTTTGATTTTTTATGAGTTTTCTATTTCTATAAATTTTTTGTGGCATGTTGTTTTCTTTTTTAATAATTAACTTAAACTAACAACTAACCTAACCTAACTCAATTAAACTAACTTACCTTGGTAGGGCGTTGACCCTAGTTGCTGACAGCGGCTACGTGGCGGCAGCATGCCTGACGGGCGTTGACTAGCGCGTGGAAGGCGGGGAGCAGGGGTCAGCAACAGTGGTTAGGCTCAGAGTACGGGCGTGGGAGAGTAAAGAGAGAGTTAGAGAGAGCGGGTAGCGACCTGAGAAGAGAGAGAGAGAGAGAGAGAGAGAGAGAGAGAGAGAGAGAGAGAGAGAGAGAGAGAGAGAGTTAGTGGGCAACGACGATGGGGGGAGCAGGAGAGATAGTACGAGAGGGGCCTGGAGCACATGGGCTGCAGATGAGAGACAGAAGAGAGTGGGTGACAACGGAGAGTACGTGCCACCAGGGGAGGTAGAGTGTGTGTGTGTGAGAGGCAAAGACAAGGAGGAGGGGGGTGTACGCGTGGGCAGACAACGAGAGAGAGAGAGAGAGAGAGAGAGAGAGAGAGAGAGAGAGAGAGAGAGAGAGAGAGAGAGAGAGAGAGAGGGGGAGGTGAGATAACATTAATAATCGCGATTTTTGGAAGGGGAGGAGAGAGAGAAAGAGGGAGTTAGTTAGAGAGAGAGGGATAATGATTGTGAATGGGGGAAGGGGAGGAGAGAGAGTAAGAGAAGAGAGAGAGATGAGTTAGAGTGTGTGTTGGGGTGGGTTCCCCCGGAGAGAGAAGAAGAAGAAGAAAATTTTAATGTCAAGGAAATTATCCCAACATACCATAAAGATCTAGCCGACGAGGAAATCTTATGCGCCGCAAGGCAAACGCGTCGAAACTCGAACCGGGTTTTTTATTTTTTATTTTATTATTCAATCGTCGGAAAATGCCAAAAATAGGCCAAAAATTAGTCAAAAATGCTAAAATTCACCCAAAAATCCAAAATATTCTAGAAACCTTAGAAAATCATCGTCATTCATAACCGGCATTTTTGACACGCAAAAGCACACCAAAAATAACAGTTTTTACCTAAAACGTCAAATTCGACAAAATCATCAACCCGGTCCCTGAAAATAGTAAAACGCTCAAAACTCGGTGAGAACAGAAGCCCAAATGCACTCGGAATCAAGCCGTAAACACGCCACAATAACTCGTAAAGATCGCAAAAAAAAGGCAAAAAATTACAAAAATTATCCGAAAATTACCCTTTTTTTAAAAAAAATCTCCACACATTGGGGATTAGTGCAGCCAAATAAAATCACACAAATCACATCAAATCAATTGCCAAACAATTTCATCAATAAAATCAAGACAAGGCAATTAAATCGATAAAATTAGCGACAAAATTAGGTCAAAATTTGACGCAATTGGAGTGTGTAATTCCCGGTTTTGAGCTCAAATACGCAGCAATTAACCATTACACACATCAAATATGCAATCAAAAATTGAATCAATCATGCAAATCAAACACTTTTTAGGCACACACACTAATAAAATTGGCAGTTTTTACCAATCTTTATGTGCGCACACAAAAGGGTTAATCTTGTCGAAATTGCAAGGTGATTTCAGATTGGGCATGACCACAACACAAATCAATCATCACAATTGAAAAATCATTAAGCACACATTGATTTTTAGGTGCACAAACAATGGCAAAATAGTGCACACACACCTAAAATTAGGCATACACACCTAAAATTTGGCATACACACACTCAATTAGAATGCACACACACTTGCAATTGACCATTCAAGCATGCAATCAACTCAATTAGGCACCCAATTAGCAATGTACAATCACCAATCAACAATTGAACTTGTCAAATTCATATGCCACCAAATCTTAAAAATTTCGGCATTACGACGGCATGAAAACGAAGAATCAAAAAAATTTCAATCCAACATAGCATCGACATTGCATTGCATCAACATAGGGTCGACATTGCATTGCATCATGATGGGATCTCTACATAATTCTACACATCCTTAGATTCTAGGGAGGTTGGGAATACCACCTTGATTACCTTTCCAATAAAGATCGATTGTGTCATAAAATCTAATATCTAACCAGCCCAAATGATTTTCTCATATTACATTGATCACTTAATGTGGGAGAATAAACGGGAACAAGTGTTAAGATATAGATATGTGCTTATAGATCTATCTCAACACGGGGCCAATAGTAAAGGGGCCCAAATGGGAGATGGTCTATCAAGAGCAAGGCTAACCAATGGAGCATAAGACCTTAGAGTTAGCTTCATTGAAGACCTCCAATAATGTGTGTAAAAGTCCTTTGACCTTAGGTAAGCTAGGGCTGAGCTTGAGGTGGGAACCCGGCCCAAACTCGAGGTGCTTGTCTTGCTTGAGGTGCTTGTCCTGTTTGAGGTGCTTGTCATGCTTGAGGTGCTTGATTAAGATGCTTGAGGTGCTTGACTGGCTCCATGCTTGAGGTGCTTGACTTGGTGCATGAACACACCCGACACACAAACAGTTTGCCTCTCTAAGCCCAAGACAACCACTGCACCTCGATCCACTAGAGTTCACCTCAAAACTCAACAATTTACCTACCAAACATCTGCACAACCGTACACACACACACACACACACACACACACACACACACACACACACACACACTTATCTAGCTGACAAGTCGTTGGCTAACCCTTTGCTAACAGCTTCCCTTTTTGGTGTGCTAACCTAGAGCTACAATTCTCTAGAAAAATTTTACTGAGTCTCTAGAGAAGACCACATGGAATTGCTCATGGTACCAAATGTCTATCAGATGTATACCACACCCACACACACCCTTGCTTATTAAATATAGGTACTATTCTCTATTTTGGCCCTTCTCCAGTCACTACCTTTGTCTCACTCTACGAGCTGATAGTATCGATTCCTATATCTAAGCTATGACGGCATTCTGGAAGTCCTTGTGGGATCCCTTGGTTTGGTGATACATCCTGGTGTTTCCCGCCCTTCTCAATGATAGTCGCCCAGATCTTCTAAACCCAGATCACACGTACTTTGACGCGAGCAATTACTGATAACCACCCACCCACTCACTCTGTGTGGTTTGGTGCACGCATTATACATCTTAAAAAGATTACATCACTACCTCACTCATAATCTAGTGATTACATCCTAAGCTAGTGGTATAGATGGCAGGGGCTAGTTTTAACTAAAAGCCCATTTGGCATTCAATGCTAAATAATTTATATGGTAGGCAACACACACACACACACACACACACACACACACACACACACACACACACACACACACACACACACACACACACACACGCACTGGAAGTCGAGTGTGCATAATTATAGCACCTTCACTGGTGGGTTCTCGCAGATAAGCGGCCTATCTTTCTTTCCCCTTCTGGTTCGGTTCTGTCCTGCGAGCAAAGGCAGGAGAGAGCACACACAAATAGACAATAGGTACTCGCACGCGCTCACACATACCCGCCCATAACTGAATCTCCCTCTTCTCTTACTGATAGGATGTGGTTTGCTGCTCAAGATACGCAGGCTACTGCTCTGTTCATGAACTCATTCTTGCTGAAACGCTGGAGCATACTTTTCACCTTTCTCAAGAAACACACACACACACACACACACACAACCTAGAGGATGGTTCAGCTCTACTGAGGATCTTCCATGGTGCGTTCTGCCAAGATGACCTTCCTATCGGTACATGCAGTACATATTCGCTATGCTACAACGGAGGCAATTCTGGCCGCAACCAATAGCCACACTTCGACGTCAGCATAGCAAGTAGGTGCCTATGCACCTACTCAGGATGGGTAACATGATTTGGAAACCGTACAAATTTCTAATGTTTGCAGGCTCACTAGATGTATAATAGCGGAATAACTTCGTTTTGATTGGTGAGGCATATTCCTAATACCGGATAATGATAATGTTTTGTACTTTTTAATACAGTTTTTGATACACTTTTTGGGTCCTATAATGCATTGTTTGATGCACTTCTTAAGAGTGGTCTAACTGATTAGTTGAGCATACATAGCTAGTTTACTGCATCATAAAGAGAATTGTTTGTAGACTCCAAAATTTGGCATGATGGATTTTTTGACTTGAAAATAACACATATGTATTGGTTGTTAGAGCCTTAAACCTCATGTGAGGGTCTCAGTAGAGATGGCATTGATTGGAAACTTGAAATATTGTCCGTTTTACAAAGGAGATGTTGCCGAATTTTTTCTGATAGAGTTCTTTAATACCAAAAGTTGGAGTGATGCTACCTCCCTTCTATTCTAATAATGATTGTAGACTTTATAGGCTGACTTTACAGAAGAAATTAAACATCCCCCTTATATGGTGCATACAACTTCCATTGTGTTAACCCCATGGATTGTAGCTCGACACTCAGATCTAGTGTACACAGATTGGGGTAGTTTTGGATTTTTACTTAATAGCTTAAGATAGTTTCGATCTTTCGAGGTCAATCAAATTATATAAATATGCTTATGCCTCTGGTAAAGATCTTCGAGGAATTGATAATGACTGGAACCTTTGAGATACAATCTGTATGTAAATAATATGTTGTCCAACTTAAACATCCACCTAGAAAAATGGTCTTATAGACATGTACTTCTATCTTTGTATGCAGGTAATCACTTCTGATGAAGGTAAGTATATGGTGGTGACTTCACAATTACAAAGTGCTTTTTGATGCTCTTGGATAAATGCATAATTTGTAACACAAATGTTTTACTTTGAAATTAGTTCAATTAAAAGAGCCTTAATCCTCAAGTGGGGGCCTCGAAAGAGATGGTAGTAGAGTGGACTTTTGAGAATTGATCCAATTTACAAAGGAGATGCTGTCCAATTTTTTCTAGAATTAAATGATGCAAATATATATTAACATAAATAAATGGCTCAAACTTGATATTAGATCTTTGTTATGGTGGTAGTTTGTGTTGTAATTTTTGACACCAATAACAAGGTGGCTTCCCAAGTAATGCTAGTTCTGACAGCCTTGTGTTTCTTGGATGGTGGCAGGTAAGAGATTCTTTCCTTGGGATTACAAAAAAACTGCAGCACTAACGGAAGATTGTTCAATTTACCAGCTAATGTACCAGCTGGATCCTTCTACATGTTGATGTAGTGGAAACTCATCCCGAAGGATGGGCACATAAGATACAACACTCAGATATTATATTGTAATAATCAAAGATCAAATTTCTGATCTAAATGATTGTATTATCCATTAGATACAGAAAGTTGTATTGGTGTATATGAAATGATTTATGACATCTTGTTATTTAATACAATTGTCTATGTATCATTCAATTATGGAGGGATTTTTCATACTTAAACACACACACAAATTTTCCCTACTAGTCTTTGGTCGGACTAGTGCCATACATAGCAATTGGAATTAGATAATATATCAGATAATTATATAGCTACTCCAATTTATCCTGACTTAAATCAAACGGTTTTTGTTAGGATATGGGTATTTATACCGTGAGAATTGGATTGCCTATTCTTTAATACAAGTTACATTATTATTAGCTTGATCCACCCAATCCAAAGGGATGGGTCGGGGCTCTCAACTCCTAATTTGGTCAAGCATATACATGTTTACATATAATCCATATATTGTAGTCATTGACCACCCTCGAGCAAGTATGGAATTTCATGTTATCTTGCAGGATCGGAGTACGGTACAGTAACCATCATCACGACATAATCCACAAATTTGGAGTGACATCATCCAAATCTTGAGATATCAGGAATGTAGATTTCATAATACCTTACTCTCCTCCCTGGAGGACCCCTTTATCATACTACAATTGGGTGTACTTACATCTAAGTTCTCTTCTAACACATCACAAATGAATAATCTCGCATCTAAACCTTTTTAACACCGTACAGGTGACTGAGCTATAAAACATGGAAACTTTTAGGAAGCAATCACTACAATTGGTGGGCGATTGGTCCACTTGGCGGACCATCCTCCACCAAGTGGATATCTCCTCTGGGATGGGGGAGGGCCACACACACACACACACACACACACTTATCTAGCTGACAAGTCGTTGGCTAAATCTTTGCTGATAGCTTCCCTTTTTGGTGTGCTAACCTAGAGCTACTATGCTCTAGAAAAATTTCACTGAGTCTCTAGAGAAGACCACATGGAATTTCTCATGGTACCAAATGTCTACCAGATGAATACCACACCCACACACTCCCTTGCTTATTAAATATAGGTACTATTCTCTATTTTGGCCCTT
Source organism: Adiantum capillus-veneris (assembly GCF_014529385.1). NCBI lineage: Eukaryota > Viridiplantae > Streptophyta > Polypodiopsida > Polypodiales > Pteridaceae > Adiantum > Adiantum capillus-veneris. The sequence continues at coordinate 17,603,014 of NC_140949.1, read as the reverse complement.
CTCCAGTCACTACCTTTGTCTCACTCTACGAGTTGACAGTATCGATTCCTATACTACGCTATGACGGCATTCTGGAAGTCCTTGTGGGATCCCTTGGTTTGGTGATACATCCTGGTGTTGCCCGCCCTTCTCAATGATAGTGGCCCAGATCTGCTAAACCCAGATCACACGTACTTTGACGCGAGCAATTACTGATAACCACCCACCCACTCACTCTGTGTGGTTTGGTGCATGCATTATACATCTTAAAACGATTACATCACTACCTCACTCATAATCTAGTGATTACATCCTAAGCTAGTGGTATAGCTGGCAGGGCTAGTTTTAACTAAAAGCCCATTTGGAATTCAATCCTAAATAATTTATATGGTAGGCAACACACACACACACGCACTGGAAGTCGAGCGTGCATAATTATAGCACCTTCACTGGTGGGTTCTCGCAGATAAGCGTCCTATCTTTCTTTCCCTTCTGGTTCGGGCAAGGAAAGGTAGGAGAGAGCACACACACATAAACACTAGGTACTCGCACGCACTCACACATACCCGCCCATAACTAAATCTCCCTCTTCTCTTACTGATAGGATGGGGTTTGCTGCTCAAGATACGCAGGCTACGGCTCTGTTCATGAACTCATTCTTGCTGAAACGCTGGAGCATACTTTTCACCTTTCTCAAGACACACACACACACACAACCTAGAGGATGGTTCAACTACTGAGGATCTTCCATGGTGAGTTCTGCCAAGATGAACTTCTTATTGGTACATGCATTCCATATTCGCTATGCTACAACGGAGGCAATTCTGGCCGCAACGAATAGCCACACTTCGACGTCAGCATAGCAAGTAGGTGTCTATGCACCTACTCAGGATGGGTAACATGATTTGGAAACCGTAAAAATTTCTAATGTTTGCAGGCTCACTAGATGTATAATAGCAGAATAACTTCGTTTTGATTGATGAGGCATATTCCTAATACCGGATAATGATAATGTTTTGCACTTTCCGATACAGTTTTTGATACACTTTTTGGGTCCTATAATGCATTGTTTGATGCACTTATTAAGAGTGGTCTAACTGATTAGTTGAGCATACATAGCTAGTTTACTGCATCATAAAGAGAATTGTTTGTAGACTCCAAAATTTGGCATGATGGATTTTTTGACTTGAAAATAACACATATGTATTGGTTGTTAGAGCCTTAAACCTCATGTGAGGGTCTCTGCAGAGATGGCATTGATTGGAAACTTGAAATATTGTCCGTTTTACAAAGGAGATGTTGCCGAATTTTTTCTGATGGAGTTCTTTAATACCAAAAGTTGGAGTGATGCTACCTCCCTTCTATTCTAATAATGATTGTAGACTTTATAGGCTGACTTTACAGAAGAAATTAAACATCCCCCTTATATGGTGCATACAACTTCCATTGTGTTACGTCCATGGATTGTAGCTCGACGCTCAGATCTAGTGTACATAGATTGGGGTAGTTTTGGATTTTTACTTAATAGCTTAAGATAGTTTCGATATTTCGAGCTCAATCAAATTATATAAATATGCTTATGCCTCCGGTAAAGATCTTCGAGGAATTGATAATGACTGGAACCTTTGAGATACAATCTGTATGTAAATAATATGTTGTCCAACTGAAACATCCACCTAGAAAAATGGTCTTATAGACATGTACTTCTATCTTTGTATGCAGGTAATCACTTCTGATGAAGGTAAGTATATGGTGGTGACTTCACAATTACAAAGTGCTTTTTGATGCTCTTGGATAAATGCATAATTTGTAACACAAATGTTTTACTTTGAAATTAGTTCAATTAAAAGAGCCTTAATCCTCAAGTGGGGGTCTCGGAAGAGATGGTAGTAGAGTGGACTTTTGAGAATTGATCCAATTTACAAAGGAGATGCTGTCTAATTTTTTCTAGAATTAAATGATGGAAATATTAGCATAAATAAATTGCTCAAACTTGATATTAGATCTTTGTTATGGTGGTAGTTTGTGTTGTAATTTTTGACACCAATAACAAGGGGAGGGAGTCGTGGACACCTGTTTTCCCAAGTAATGCTAGTTCTGACAGGCTTGTGTTTCTTGGATGGTGGTAGGTAAGAGATTCTTTTCTTGGGATTACAAACAAACTGCAACAGTAACGGAAGATCGTTCAATTTACCAGCTAATGTACCAGCTGGATCCTTCTACATGTTGATGTAGTGGAAACTCATCCCAAAGGATGGGCACATAAGATACAACACTAAGATATTATATTGTAGTAATCAAAGATCAAATTTTTGATCTAAATGATTGTATTATCCATTAGATACAGAAAGTTGTATTGGTGTATATGAAATGATTTATGACATCTTGTTTTAAAATATTGTTATTTAATATATTATTTAATACAATTGTCTATGTATGGTCCAATTATGGAGGGATTTTTCATGCTTAAACACACACAACCCTTGCGCTAACCTTGCATGTTGACAGCTCCCACACAACACAAACCACTCTCTCTTTCTCTCCCACTCACACCACAGGTCCGCAGAGGCACACACTTCTCAAACTGGCACCACACAGTAGGGATAGAGCAAAGACGAGAAGGGGGAAATAGGGGAAGGAGGTGACACCAAACGTGGCTATGGTTTCCTTCAATTAGTGGAAAAAATAAATTATTACAAATCCAAGGAATCCGTGCTATCACATGGCTTAATCATCTCCAACACGATGAGCAACAAGGGGGATAGAAGATAACTGGTGCCACCTCGGAATGGCTTCCTTCTTGAGAACACAAGCAAGAGAGCATTGGTGATCTTCGTCGTCTTGGAAAGGCTTCAAGACCTTCTATAAACTGCCGTTGGAGGCTTCCTCTTGAGCCCTGTACCCCAAAACCTCTGCTTCGAGTGCTCAGGAATCTCCTCTTCTCCTTCTTCTTTGCCCTCTTCTTTCCTACAAAAGGTTGGCCACCCCTTGGGCGTGTGTGAGTTATCTTTCTTATTTTTGGCTCCCCTCTTATGCTCCTCCCTTTGCATGTGACATGCCCTTTTGCGACCCTGCCGCCTTGAGTCCCAAGTCTTGCATATGAGCCATCTGTTCATTATAGCCTTAAGTTTGATAGTCACGGCACCATGACTGTGGGCACTCCCCTTATCAAAATATTTGGAGCCTTTACAGCACGCAGACATGGCCCCTTATGAAATGCCACCTCATTACCTGTTACATGAGGGTGGTGTCACCCATGGCCGCCAAAGGATGCCTAAAGCACCAGCCGCAATGCTCACAGTTCTCCCGGCATAGTCAAGACACCAAGAAGCTAGCGCTCCCACTGCAATGCCTATACTGGGGGCTGCCCATAGCCTAAATACCCTGCTTGCCTGTAATGCCCTTGCGCATGTGGGATTGCCCACCGCCACGTGGCCCTCCCCTGTTTCCTTGGCCTCAAAAGGCCTGCCAAGCCTTCCAAAAAAAATCAACACACAAAATAGGCAAATCCTTGCAGTTTCAACCACCTACCATTTGTGTCTTGAGGACCCAATTGACCAGCTGTAAAATCCTATCCACAGGCCGGGTTCCAGACTTTGTTGTAGGCAAGCACCACCCCATTCCGATCTCGTCGAGCCTCACGATCGATGCATTAAAAAATGACCAAAAACACCAAATTTCCCCCGACTGACCACCATCGTCAACTTCCCACTGCTGTAACTTGCTCATCCGGACTCCATATGACACATCGTAGCTTCTTGTAGCCTTCTCTTTCCGCATAGAACACCTAAAATTCTTGGCAGAGCTCCGCAGTCTTCAGATAGAACATCTCCCTAGGTGGCCAACCCGGCACAATCCTGGCCCCTAGTGAAACTTCAGGATCAGCTTGTTGATCCCAAAAGACCAAAAGGCTCCATAATCAAGCACCACACATCCATGACCCAAATTGGCTCATGCCACCTGGCGTCACTTGGCCTATTTGTCTTGGATCTGCAATCACGTCCAACTTCAAAGCATCATAACTTGCACATCGTGGCTCCATTTGGCGAGTTGTCTAGACCTACTCCCTTAGCACTTCAAGCTCTATATATCCAGGCCAAAAACTAGCACCTTGAACATTCTTCATTACCCTACCAAGACCTATCTGGAGCCCTTTTGGCCCTTAGAACCACATAAAGCATACATTTCCATTGCCTCTTACCTGTGTAGGCTCTTCCCATCTGCTCTAGCCCTCTGCCATGCATCTGTAAGCATACACAACATTGTCTGCACCCCCTCCTAGGATCGACACACTTTGGTTGCACGAACGTTTAGAACACTATGGATGGACTAACCAATTCATTATTTTTGGTTAGATTATGGACATAATGTATTCCAACAGTTCATTTTCTTGGAGTTCTATATTTTGGACATGATGTGTTCACAGTTCACGAATGGGGATTATTGGATGTAGTATGGTCTACAGCTCAAAGTATCTACAAAGGCATCTGATGCTCAAGATGGCATTACTTTTAGGTACAAAGTTGAGGAGAGCAACGATAAGGTGTATCCAGTTGGTGGCCACGTACTTTCTGGGGTGTCCATGGTAGCTTCTTCATCAACTTGTTCTCACTATTGATGTCCATTATGAGATGCAGAGAGGGTTTAAAGTTAAGGCATATCAAGTGAATTTCCCAATGTGATCCCATTATTTAGTTTGGCTCTTAGGTATTTATTCTACTTATTTGTCGAAGTCTTGGGTAGGGAAATTTATTGGGCTTGCTATATAAGCAACCCCTTGCCTCCATTGTATACACATTCAATTATTCATTGCCAAAGTTGATTGCTTCAGGAGTCTCTCTCTCTCTCTCTCTCTCTCTCTCTCTCTCTCTCTCTCTCTCTCTCTCTCTCTCTCTCTCTCTCTCTCTCGCTTACTCCTCTTGGTCTCTACGTTTCCGCATCGTCGACTTTGACAATTCTTGGCTCTTGCTTATCTTGATGCAACTTCAATAAGTTAGGGTAGCTCATGTGCCCATTCGTAATCTTCAAGCGTGGTCTTCATTCTTTTCCTTTGAGTTTTATGAAAAATCTTGTGCTGGATAGGTGAAGGTAGCTACATGGAAAGTTGTCGCATACTTTGACTTATTGTTTTAGTGGATAGGGTCACACAAATTGAGTATTTTTCATATGAAAAAATATTTTTTAAAATGAAAATCTTATGGTTCCCAAATTCCTTGGTTTCATAGAGGTACCACTAATTTATTTCTTATGGTGGAGAGGATTTTGTTTCTAGTGTGGTTCACTTTGACATGTTTGGGAGTCTCTTCTCTTGTACCATGTCCTCTTTGGATTATGTGAAGTCATGTCTAGCTAAGATTTTTCAAACATCTATGAATTTTGGCAGACAACCTATATATTGTATAAGACTCCATATAAAGGATTTGGCAAGAAATTTCATAAAAAATGTTCTAGATTTTTTCTACAATACCTAAAAAAAGACACTGAAGTGTCCTATTTTGGTACCAAACTTGTGTTAAAAGATCAAAGATACAAACGCAACTTGTGGACCCATGTTGATAGACATGGGTCGAAAAGAATATCCACCTGCACCATGGGTGATTACCTTCAAAGATATTGACACGACTAATCAAAGAATACGATCCATCCGCACACCCACGGGATATGGTGCCTCGTTGAAGAAGATATTCACTGTGGATGACACAAGTTGTTTGAACTTAAAGACACATGATTGGCATAATTTTATCAACGTAACCCAATATTTTTTTAATCGTAACAACTCCTTCCTCCGGCCAAGAGATACTAATTTGATTGTAAATTGATACATGTAGCATGTTCTCTCCCTTGTTATATTGATGGTTGCTTAACGAGTGGTACTCAAGATGTTATCTATCATTTAGGGAAGCTAGCAAGGTATATGTATAGCTCATGGATGTTTGTATATGTACTTTTAATAAACATTTCAAACATTGTTCTTCTATATTTTTTTTTAGATGGATCACGTCTAAGGAGATTGATACAAGGTCAATACCGAAAAAGAAAAGAGAATGCATTGAGATCCTTTGTTTGACAAATAAATAGTTACGGACGTCCTTTTTTAATATTCAAATCCATGTACTCATTCATCTCTTGAATGAGATAAAGATTGAAAGTGTTATTAGCACTGGTTGGATGTTTTGGGCTGAAAGATTTATGGGAGTTTGAAAGGGATTTATTTGCCAAAGAGCACAACCAAAGGGTTCAATGGCCTAGAGAAGACATCACTGATGATCATAGAGAGATTGGATTTGGCTATCATAGAGAAGTAATAATTCTTCTATGAATGTAAATTTATGAAGTTGTTTGAATTTCTCTATGAATGTATATTATGAAGTTGTTTGAATTTTTAATATTATTACTTGGAGTTTATGTACTCGGCTCTGTACTTTAGGTATTTGTATATAGCAACATGTGGGCCTATGGAAAACACCTTTGAGTCAACAAAATTGATTAATGATGTGCTACTCTAGATTCTTGCATCGTTTCATCTTTTACAAGAGCTTCAAGAAGCAATGAAGGACAATGAAGAGATTGAATTGATCATTGACCTTTTCCCAAGTTTGAGTGAACCCTAAAGAATAGAGTACCGTAGAAGAGAATGAGCACTAATCTCCATTTAATAGAATAAGTACTCGAACCCTAAATCAAAAAGAATAAACTCTCCTAATTTTTTTTTAATTGAATAGAATCTGGTACTTATACTTTTATTTATTTGATTTTTATTTTCTCTCTCCTACTTTCTCCCCTTTTTCTATGAGACACTGGCCCTTGCGGCAAAGGCTAGCCCACTAGTTGCAATAGCCGAACCCTGAATCAATAAGAACAAACTCCCCTAATACTTTTTTAAATCAAAAGATTTTGGTACTACATATTTTTATTTATTTTATTCTTATTTGTTCTCTCCTTTTTCCTCCCCTTTTTGTATGGGACACCGGACCTTGCAACAGAGGCTAGCCCACTACTGCAGGTCCTTAGGCTCGGGGGTGAGCCCATATTGGCTCTATAGTTGGGAGGTGAGTCCGCCCATTACTAGGAGTGAGTTTGGCTTGCAACATGACATGTGTGTAGGATTTTCCATGTTTTATAACCGCAAATATTGTTGAGGATAACAATTCAAAATAAGGGGAGAAGCATTACGTCCCCAGACATCAGAATGGGTGTTTGTAATATGTCGGTCAATGTGACCCTATAAGTAAGAATTGAGTCTCATTTGCGATCATCTTGTGTGATCACCACACATGGACTCTACAATGATGGCGGCTTTGTCCGCACACCCGTACCGCTGGGCTCATTGGTATGGGACACCGGCTCTTGCAATAGAGGCTAGCCCACTAGCTATAGGTCCTCCGGCTCAGGGGTAAACCCATATTAGCTCTATGGTTGGGATGTGATCGTGATGTTGAGAAACACAATGTTATGTCCCCAGACATTATCATGAGTGCTAGTATGTCTAATCAATGTAACCTTGTAAGTAAGACATGAGTCTCATTTGTGATGGTCTTGTGTAATCACCGCACTTGGACTCTACACCAATGGCGACTCTTCCCGCACATCCATATTGATGTGGGATCATTGGCATGGAACACCGGCTCTTGCAGCACAGGCTAGACCATTGTTTGCAGGTCCTAAGGCTTGAGGGTGAGCCTATATTGGCTCTATGATTGGTAGGTGAGCTTGATGTCCACCCATTACGTGTCTAGGAGTGAGTTTGGCTTGCGGCATGCCATGTGTGCAATATTTTTTATGATTTTATAACCACAAATATCATTGAGAATAGCAATTCAAAATAAGTGGAGAAGAATTAAGCCCCCAGACATCAGGATGGGTGCTTGTAGTATGTCCAATCAGTGTGACCCTATAAGTAAGACTCGAGTCTCATTTGTGAGCATCTTGTGTGATCAACACACTTGGACTCTACAAATTGGCAGCTCAGCCCGCAAGCCCGTACTGATGTGGGCTCATTGGTATGGTTACACCAGCTCTTGTGGCAAAGTCTATCCCACTAGTTGCAGGTCGTCAGGCTCAAGGGTGAGCCCATATTGGCTCTACGGTCAGGAGGTGAGCCTGATGTCCACTCATTATATGTCTAGGAGAGATTTTGACTTGCGACATGCTTGGCGGGCATTGAAGAGGCATGGTCCTAAACTGGTATGGTTGGTGTTGATTCTCTACCATCTACCAGTATTTGTGATCCTTTCAGAGCTCGGGTTCTTGGAAAGAGGCAAAGTGACCTCAACTTATGTCTAGCTCAAGTAAGTTGGAGGTGTTATTGCTCACTCCATGCAAAGTGAAATTCTCTATGTATGTAGAAGAGGAAAAGCAAATGGGTGGACCGATTGATCCCTGCATAGGGTCCAGTGCTCTAATAATCATTTACATTTTTTTGATATTATGGTGTACCTAAGTTTTGTTATTGCAATAATTCATGGTTTCCTGTTTCATTTAGATGTGACATTGAAATATTCTCTTTTTGCATTCTTTTATGTCTCTCCACACTCTATTTCACTCTCCACTTTTCTCTCTCTCTCTAGACTCTCTCTCATGCGGTGCACACATATATTCACCCTCTGCCTTTTTATTTCTTTTGATTACTCTTTTATTCATATCACCCATTCAAAGGTACCAGTAGCCACTAGGTGCCTCTAGATGCATTTTGGCTCATGGATTAAACTCCATACTAGGTCGGGTGCTGAGATCTCCTCTCCTATGAAAATGCTTCTACAACTTTGATGTATATTGAAATGGTATAAAAAGTATAAATTGTATATTTTTTGCATAGGCCCTTAGGGAGGGGTATCTCTCACCTGGTATCAGAGCCTAAGGTTATGGAGTTAGCTTGAAGTCTAATAGTAGTTGGGTTAGTCATGCATAATGTACACATTCATGCATGCTGTTTGAAAAAGAATACTATATTCATGATACATTTATGAGTGAAATTGATTAGTGACCCCTGCTTGAATTGCCTTCTTGTATGGATTTCTCTTGTATTGGGTTGCAATGAGTTGATTAGATTGTCATTCAAGTGTATTAAGGATTTCTTTGAATGTTTGTTTGGTAGTTTAAGGTGACGTCTGAATGCTTTAGCAAGGGGAATGAAGTTTTGGCTATAGTGTTTAGCAATATGGAACATGGTTACCAAGGGATGCAAGGGATCTCTTTTATCTTGAGATTTGAACCAAAGTCTTTGCAACACTAGGATCCGTGACTTGCTGGAAGAGTGTTGACCTAGTTACCTCACTCACAACCAAGAAACCTTCCCCCAACTCTTTATCTACATTGACAATAGACCAGAGGATTGGTTTGTTAACTTGAGGCTTCTTTGACTTAGTTCGGATATGTACTATTACTTGGAAATGCACTTAGAAATACTTAGAATTGATGAAGTTTCTAAGAAGTTTGAAGCACTTGCAAACATTATAGGGAAAGTAAGGCTAGAAGATAACTATAGACCACAATGTTGTATGCAAGGTTTACAAGAATATCCAGTAATGAGAGGTAAGAGGGTATTTAGAGAGTTAGTACCAAAGTATCTATAATGTTGTAAGAAATAAATTTTTTTAAAATTTTGATGAATAAAGTGCGTAGACTCAATTTTGGTATCCATGAGTGCTATGCATTATCTCTTCTTGTATTGTTTTTAGATGGATCTCCTTAACCATCTACATGAGATTCCAAGTGACTTCACCCAAAATGTCTTTCTTAACTCCTATGTAGCACGAGAATTGTATATTGAAGCCCAACCCAAACATCAAACCTAGATTCCTGCTAGGTACATGGTCAACCCACAACTTTGGGTCAAGGAAAAGCTTCAAGAAAGTGGCATCCAAGTGCAAGGATATGTTATTTACCTAATCCTATACTCACCCTTGGAAGTACCAAATCGTAACTGGCGTAATTATTGGCATGAAGGAGCTCATGATCAACCAAAGATATTTCTTTTGTGAGAAGGTCCTATTTAGGGTTTGGAAAGTGTCAAGTAGTGGAAATTGATTGTATTATGTACCCCAAGACCGTCCTAGTAAATGTTACCATATACATGTGGTAGTGATGTCTGTGAACACACTAGGACTGTCGAGGCATTTTTTCCCTCTTTAGGAGGTTTTTTCCCTCGTGCATTGTATATACGCCCATCAATCTAGGGCTATCCATCTTTTCCATTGCGTACTAAGTAACACACTCTCTATTGTGTGCCTTGAGCTTCCTTCGTCTTCTCCAAGCTTTGTGGATTTCCTTGCAACCTTAATTCCAACAATTGGTAGCAGAGCAGGTTGCGTCCTCTCGGGCTCAATCGCCAACTGCTCCAGCACACGCCTACTCACCTTCTCTGATTTCAATGAGATTTGGCGAGCATTCGCAGGTCAACAAAAAATTCGGGTCGGGCTCATTTCGGCCTCCGTTTCCAATACAAGCAGTACTGCACAAGCTATTTCGTCATTTTGTGCAGAATTTTTGTGAGTGTCATTTTTGTTGAGATGTAGAGAGAAAGAGAGAGAGACGAGACAAGAGACACACCATATACGCTCCCAAAGACTGATTCATATTGAGGACAAGATACAAATATATAGGTGAGACCAAGTTCAGTAGAGTGAGCCATATATAGCTCCAACACCCCCACTCAAACAAAGGTCTCTAGCTTTGGATGAAAAAACCCTTGGGGAGTTCAAGGGAAAAACCCAAGCCCCTATACAATGTGAAATATGAACCAGTGGTGGTGATGTGAAAGTGAATTGTGCATCTATGTACAAATATTCAAGTGACTTAGATATCACAAGGTGCAAATGTGGAGTGTGCATAGTGCATGGTACCTAAAAGATTACAATGTCATATGTACAAAGCTATTACAATAGAAAAGAAGCTAATCTAGAAAGAGTGAGGCCGAAGCAACTCCAAGCTCCGAGCGCAAGAGGATGAAACGTGACTCATTGAGGCCTTTGGTCAAAATGTCTGCAATCATCTGGTCACTTGGACAGTGTTCAACCATAATGGTTCCCTTGCGTACTTCATACCTGACATAATGATAATGGACAGCAATGTGCTTTGACTTATTATGTTGAACATAGTCTTTTGCAAGACTAATAGCACTTTGGTTGTCACACCGCAAGGGTGTGCTAGAAAGAGGAGAGTGACCAATATCAACCAGCATTTGTCGAAGCCAAATCAACTCAGGAGCTGCAAGTGATGCCGCAACATATTCTGACTCAGTCGTAGAAACTGCAACACAACGTTGTTTCTTGCTGGTCCAAGAAACAAGACAACCATTTATAAAGAAGCAATTTCCACTAGTAGATCGCATAGATAAATGTGAGCTTGCCCAGTCTGCATCTGTGTAACCCAAAAGAGAAAGAGATTGCATAGAATCCGATGTGAGTTGTCGTCGATAGACTAAACCAAAATCTGTAGTGCCTTTCAAGTATTTCAATACACGCTTTGCAGCAGACCAATGCTTAAGAGAAGGACATGCAAGATGTTGTCCAAGATAGTTAGCAGCGAACAGAATATCAGGACGAGTGTTCATGCCAATAAACTGAAGACATCCAATCAAGTTAGCATAAGGTTGATTTGTGACAAGTTGACCGCCATTGTCAGAAGTATTCTTCGTAGAGCTCGCAAGACAAGGTGTGTTGGCTGAATGTGCAGATTCCATACCAAATTTTTGAATAGTATCTGCAATAAACTTTGACTGTTGAAGGAATGAAATACCTTTTGTACGGTTCCGTTGGATTTGAATGCCAAGACAAGAGTGAATCTCTCCAAGATCCACCATATCGAATGCAGAAGACAATAAATTTTTCACTTGCTGAAGAAATCCCAAATCATTGGAAACAAGGATGGTATCATCCACATAAGAGCAAGAATCACAAAACTGCTACCTTGGCGTTTTATGTATAAGTTGGGGTCTGACGAGCAAGAGATGAATCCTTTAGAGGTGAGAAAAAGATCAAATTTTGTATACCAGGCTCGCGAAGCTTGTTTATGACCATATAGTGCCTTATGGAGTTGAGCAACAAGGTCTTCTTTACCTGGAATAACAAACCCTTCTGGTTGTTCCATATAAATTTCCTCTTCCAAGTCACCATTAAGAAAAGCAGTTCGCACATCCATTTGATGAGCTTCTAAATCAAATTGAACAGCAAATGCCAATAAAACTCGAACACTTGTAATGCGAACAACTGGTGAAAAAGTCTCTTGATAATCAACACTAGCTACTTGGGAGTAACCTTTTGCAACTAAACGCGCCTTGAACTTGTCAAAAGATCCATCTGCTTTTACTTTTGTTTTATACACCCACTTACATTTAATAGCTGTACGACCAGGAGGTAATTCAGTTAGTATCCATGTACCTTTAGAGATAAGAGAATCGTACTCTGCTTCCATAGCCTCTTGCCATTGATCCTTTTGTGGTGAAGAGATAGCTTCATCATAAGTAACGGGATCTTCAGAAGTAGAAAAAGCATTATCAGCAATATCGTCATCATAAACATGACATGAGCCATGTTCAAAATCAATAGGCAGATCAACAAAAATATCAATATCATCATTGGCAACATTTGGAATGGATGGTTGTGAGGAGGAAAGTTGCTCTATAGGAAGTGTTTCATCTTCTGAAAGAAATGGAAAAGCCTGAAGCAATGATTTAGTATCATCAGAATCATCCATGGACCATGGGCCTCCCATAAGCTGTTCGTTAAAAGTAGCATCACGATTCACAGTTACTTTCTTGGAGGAAGGGTCATAGAATTTGTAGCCTTTGGAAGTGTCAGAATATCCAATAAAAATAACTTTAAGACCAGGAGCATCAAGCTTTGTTCGTGTTTCTTTGGGAACATGAATATAAGCAATACATCCAAAGGTTCGAAAATGAGATACAGAAGGAATGTCACCTGTCCATGCTGTGATGGGTATCTTACCAGAGGGTGCAGTAGTAGGAAGATGATTCTGAATAAATGTTGCTGTCAAAGTAGCTTCAGCCCAGAAAACACGAGATAAGCCAGAATGAATCAGCATACATCTTACAGCATTGAGAATAGTGCGATTCTTTCGTTCAGCAACACCATTCTGTTGAGGCGAATATGGAATAGTGTGTTCATGATGAATTCCAGTGTCAGCACAGTAACTCACAAACTCTCGAGAAACATATTCGCCTCCATTGTCACTACGAAGCTTCTTAAGGCGACGACCAGTTTGAAGTTCCGCAGCCTTGTGGAATTGTTTGAAAACAGATAAGGCTTCAGATTTTTGTTTAAGTAGAAATACAGTCGTATACCTTGAGAAATCATCAATGAAAGTAATGAAGTAGCGATATTGTGATCTCGAAGAAGGTAGAGGTCCACATATATCAGTATGAACAAGATCCAAGATGTCATGAGAATGAGTTGTATTTGAAAGAGGAAAGGGTTTACGATTGTGTTTCCCAAGAGCACAAAATTCACAAATTCCCATATGGGGATGGGCTTTAATATCCATGCCATGAACAAGATCACGACGTTGAAGATCAAGGAGTTTTGAGAAATCAGCATGAACAAAACGGTGATGCCATACTTTGCAATCATGATCACCTGGAGCAGTGACAATATTTGCTACAGCATCGTTGAGAGAGAGTTCAAATAAATTACCGTTTCGAGGAGCAGTGGCTATAGTCTGTCCATCTTTCTCAATTCGGCATTTGGTATAATCAAATCCAACAAACAGACCAAGATCAACAAGTCTAGCAACTGAAAGAAGATTACGTTGAAGATCTGGTACATGTAATACTCCTCGCAAAATTCGAGTGGAAGAAGATAAGGTACCAAGATATAAGTCTCCAATACCCTTTACTTGACAAGTAGTATCATCAGCAAGATAAAAAACACGTTGAACTGGCAGTGGATGATAGTTATGGAGCCACTTAGACTGATATGTCATATTTCCTGTAGCACCAGAATCGACAATAAAAAGTGATCCATCACGTACATGAAGTATTCTGTCTGGAGCAACTGAACATAGGACGCAGCTTGTTTCTGGTACAATGTTGTTTCGATGTTCAGTAGCATATGCTCTATTCCGATCTGTGTCGAATCGACGCTTATAGCACATATGAGTGGGATGATCAGATCGTCCGCAATATTCACAAGAAGAAGAAGAAGAGTCTCTAGATAAACGTGGTTGTTTTGTGGTAATATTGTGTTCTTCATCATATTGACGTGCCCAACAATCATCTTCAGTATGGCCATTTCTGTTGCAGTAAGAACATTGCTTATTAGGAAATTTGAGACGAGAGAAAATATTACCGCGACGGCCACCTCTGCAGTTTCCTCGTTGAAATGGACGCCTTCGAGCATAAAAAGCACGTTCCATCTGTTGTGACTCAGTCTCCTCTTGTGAAATCATAGTTGTATCGTGACCAGCATTCCGACGTTCTTGGCGTTGAGAGTATTCAATTAAAGACATGCAAGCTTGGTCGAAATCAAGACCATCTTTATTAGAGAGAATAGTAACAATGTTATCATAAGAAGAGTCCTTCACCGTATCAAGGAGAAGTGTAATCAGTTGCTTTTGTGGAACAGGATCACCGACAGCAGCAAGTTGATTAATAATAGATTTGAAAGACTCAATATGTCCCGTCATGGCAGTACCAACTTCATATTGTAACTTGTTAAGCAACCCTCTCAAATAAAGTATTTCTGTAAGAGATTTCTTCTGAAAGTTTGCAATAAGGTACTTCCATACGTCATGGGAAGTAGGCAGTTCATACATATCAAGCAAAAGGGAATCAGTAAGAGCAGAAAGAATATACCGACGAGCTGCTTTATCACGTCGTTGCCAATCCATATGGGCAACATTCCAATATTCAAATATAGGTCCTTCAGTGATAAGCACGTTATCATTATCCGTATCAACAGGCTGAGGCGGACAAACACGATTTCCAAGAACAACATCGGAGAGCTCATCGCCTTCAAGAATTAACAACATCTTTGCTTTCCAGCCTGGAAATCCTTGACCTTGGAAAGGAGGAACAGAACGTTGGCCAGAAGGAAAGCCGTTGACGAGAATATTCATAGCCATATCTTGTTGCAAGAAGACGTATAAGATAAGATCGCAGAATCTGCACACCATATATGGTGAAGGCCGCAATTGAGAATGAGAGAGATATGAGTACTGCGTTCTGTCAACGATAAACGTAAGAAGGATGCTCAAGGAACGTCCAAAGATGTGAGAGACGTCACCCAAAAAAGACAGGGTAAAGGAGACGTTAATAATAAACGAGTCCTCAAAATAGAGTGGCGTGGGACGCAAGATTGACGGCCACAATACGAATAGCAAAAAGCTAAATCTTCTCAAAAAAGTTAACGCCAAAATAAGAAAAACGATCGCGGACGCTTCACGAAGAAGTAGGACGAAGAAAGCTGCGTCAAGCTCTATTGCAGTAAAAACAGCATAACTTTCTGCTGCGAACTCCGATTGATGCAAACCTAGAACTCAAATCGAAGAGCTCGAGGAGACGAACAAGTTTTGGATGAAAAGTGCCATTGCGCTACGCTCCATTGCTCTTTTCCCGTTTCTCCAAATTTTGAGCAGAACAACAAGAAAAATTGAGATGAAGTTCAGGGTGTCATTAACAAGAAAACGTAATCAACGATTAGATTGATTATAAATAAACGCCACATAAAACACTAATCATATTCTTCTTAACACAAAACAACCACAGTTAACAAGAATCAACGCTCAAAAATAAAATTTGTAACAATTTTGAATCTTACATGCGAATCGCATACACATACTGTTGTCACCATGAATTGAATCGGCGCGTGATCGTTACCGCTCTGATACCATGTTGAGATGTAGAGAGAAAGAGAGAGAGACGAGACAAGAGACACACCATATACGCTCCCAAAGACTGATTCATATTGAGGACAAGATACAAATATATAGGTGAGACCAAGTTCAGTAGAGTGAGCCATATATAGCTCCAACAATTTTCCGCATAACAGGTGCCTTACACTCTTCTACAATTTTTGCTATATAGCACGTGTTGTTCCAACTTCATTTCTCCTCTTTTTGGGCAATTTTCACATCAGGTGCATCATTTACCATGACTGAAAACAACACAGATCTGTTCAAGATGTTTGCTGCTGCTGAGGATAGATTGGATGGGGACAATTACCCTATGTGGGCTTACATGACGCAACATGTTCTTGTGTCAAAGGGCGTCTGGAATATTGTGAGGGCATTGATGTACGTTTTGGTTCTGAGGATGCAGTTGATGTTCAGGATGTGGTAGGGCTTGCTGCAAGGATTTGTGCTATTAGAGTTGTTTTGCCTACGGTAGAACAATCTCATTGGGATGTAAAGGATTTGCAAGCTCATGCATTTATTGTGTTGTCTGTGAAGCACACCGTTTTTTCGCACATTTGTTCAACAAAAACTACAAAAAAGGCTGGTCTTTACGTAAGGCGCGACGAGGATAAAATTGCTTTGCTTGCGTAAAGAGCTAGAGTTAAAGATTATGCATGAGGAGATGATATGCACACTTTCTTACTGGTGTCAAGGATATCAATGAGCAACTTATTTTTGCAGGTGAAGTCATTTAAGTCAATTTCCTTGTGTAGACTGTTCTTGATGCCTTACCAGATTCTTACCAGACTTTTGGTAGTACTTGGAGACTTATGACCCAAGGAAATCCTAAAGTTGTCAAGTTTGATGCATTATGCACATTGCTGTTGCAAGAGTCACTTTTTATAAAAAACAGGACTAGGTAGCGTGTAGTTGAACATGCTTTTATTGCTTCTCAAAGAAAGGGTGGTAACAGCAATGCAGCCACTTCTTATGGTTCTGCTGCGAGTGGCAAAAATTCTGTTCCTAATGCTTCTACTGACAACAATTCGTCTAGAAATTCTGGTGATAAGGGCAAAAAGAAAATGCGTTGCCATTATTGTAAAGCTAATGATCACTTGATCAAGCAGTGTCCTAAGTTGAAGGCCAAAGAGGCTAAGAAGAAAGAGGGTGGTTCCACTGCAAATGCTGGTTCCACTACAAATGCAGCCATTGTTGAGTCTTTTGGGAAAGGAGATTGTGATGCTGATGTTGATGTAGAATGGGCTTTTAGTGTAGAGTGCACTTACAATCCTATTGTCCATTATGCATGCATGTCAGTTACTGCAGATTCACATGTGTGGTATTTTGACAGTGGTGCTACAAAGCACATTACCTCACATCGTGAATTGTTCACCTCTCTTGAGTCTGCCCCTCATGGGAATTCACTCACTTGTGCCAACAATGCCTCTTATCAGGTTCAGGGAGTTGGAAAGATCGTGCTTACTGCTACAAATGGAAGTTCTTTCACACTTGTTGATGCACTTTATGTACCTAGGATCAAGAAGAATTTTTGTATGTATTTGCACTTACTAGACTTGGACTTGTAGTCAAATTTGTGGATGACAGATGTACAGTTCATGATCTCAGTTTTGGTGATAAAATTGTTGTATCTGAGCTTTTGTGCCATGGGCTGTATAAGCTCACTTTGTATGAAAAGTTGGAATTTTTTTTTCAAATGCAGTTGTTGATTCAAAGGCTGTTTCAGATGAAAAACTTTGGCATGCACATTTTGGTCATTTGAATTTTGCCAGTTTGCTGCGTTTGCAGAAATCTGATATGGTTGCTTCTTTGTCGCCTCTTGAAGCACCTGTCAAACATGTTTGTGAAGGCTGTACTTTGGGTAAAATGTAGCATTCTACGTTTCCAAAGGATGGTTCAGTTAGGGCCACAAGCAGGTTGCAGCTTGTGCATAGTAATGTTTGTGGATCCATGCAAACTCCGTCCTTGGGCAATTACCTTTACGTTGTGACTTTAGTTGATTATTACTCCAGGCATGCATGGGTATTTTTTCTTAAAGCGAAGTCTGAAGTTTTTATGTGCTTCAAACAATTTCTGGCTATGGATGAAAATGTCTCACAATGTACTATGGACACCCTTCGTTCCGATGGAAGGGGGGAGTATATGTCTCATGAATTTAATGCATTTCTGGCTAGTCGTGGGATAAAACACCAATGTACAGTGCCTTATACACCTCAACAAAATGGTGTTGTTGAGAGGAAAAACGTGTCACTTACAAAAATGGCACGATGTATGGTCAAAAGTCAAGCTTTGCTGCATTCTTTTTGGCTTGAGGCCATCATGTGTGCCACTTATGTACTAAACAGGTGTCCTACAAAAGCTTTACATTCTATTACTCCATATGAAGCATGGCATAATAAAAAGCCTTCTATTGAGCACATGTGTGTTTTTGGCTGTTTGGCATATGCTTTGGTGCCACAAACACAGTGCAGAAAATTGGATGATAAGGCTGTCAAATGTATTTTTGTTGGTTATAGTGCTGAAAGCAAAGGTTACGGGTTGTATCATCCGCAAACAAAGCGTATTCTGGTTTCAGAAGGATGTAGTGTCTGTGGAAGATTCTATTCAGCGCTTGCTGTCATGTACTAGAGATAGCATTAATGTAAGCTCACATGACATTTATGACACTTTGTTGCCTCTTTCAATGGTGGAAATACGAATGTAAATTCCAATGAGGAAAATGTACAGCCTATGGGGGTATCTAAAAATGTTACTGATCAGCCTATTACTGATACAAATGTACATGATGTACTTGATGAGGAAAGGGCTGAAAATGAGCAAGCTAGATGTATGACAAAATGGCTGGTGCATACATTGCGTGACTTTAAATTGGATGCACCTTTTTCTAGTCGTACTCGTTCAGGCTCTCGCCATGCATCTTATGTATCAGATTGTTATGCTTTGGCTATGTCTAGCTTACATGATGTTGATGAACCTCTGTCTTTTGATAAAGCACAGAATTCAAAAAATTGGATGGCTGCCATGTAATCAGAATATGATACACTTATAGAAAATGACCCATGGACTTTATGGGATTTGACTTCTAGCAAAAAAGTCATTGGTACAAAGTGGGTTTACAAGTTGAAACGCAAGCTCGATTGGTGAGATCGATCGCCATAAGGATCGACTTGTTGCAAAGAGTTATGCACAACAAAAAGGCATAGATTATCAAGAGACCTTTGCTACTTGTTGTATGACTACTGTGCATTTTCTATGTGCATTGGAAGCTCATTTTGGTTGGGATGTACATCAATCATACATTGTTTACTTCTTTCTTGAATGGTGACATATTTGAGGAAGTTTATGTAGCACAGCCTCGCGGTTTTTAAAAAAAAGGACAAGAGGACAAAGTGTGTTGATGTAAGAAGGCTTTGTATGGGTTGAAGCAATCTCCTCGTGCTTGATATGAGAAAGCTGACACTCATTTGGTCAAACAAGGCTTTCGTAATAGTCAACAGAAAGCACATTGTATGTAAAGCATGAGGGTGATGTACATCTCATTGTGGTTCTTTATGTAGATGATTTGCTGATCACTGGACCAAATGAGAGACATATTGCTAAATTTAAGGCTGATTTGAATGCTACTTTCAAGATGAAATATTTGGGGTTGTTGCATCATTACTTGAGTATACAGTTTAAGCAGTGTGATGGTGGTATTGCCTTGTGTCAAAAAAGTTACATAGACACATTGCTATGTAAGTTTGGACTTGAGGATTGAAAACCTATTGCCACTCCCATGGAAATAGGTTTAAAATTGAGTCTTCATGACGCTAGTGATCCTGATGATGTCACTCTTTACCAAACTGCTGTTGGATGCCTCATTTATGTATGCAACACGAGGCCAGATATTTAGTTTGTAGTCTCATAGGTCAGTAGATTTATGCATAGCCCAGGGTCTAAGCATTGGCAGGCTGTCAAGAGGATTTTCCACTACCTTAGTGGCACTTTACATCTTGGCTTGTTTTATCCCAAGGGGGGATCATTGCCCGCAAGACTTACATGCTTTTTGGGACTCAAATTGGGCTGGTTGTTTTGACACGCGAGTGTCCACGAGTGGTTTTTGTTGCATGCTTGGCAGTTCATGTATATCATGGTTGAGCAAGAAGCAACCTACTGTGGCCACTTCGAGTTGTGAGGCTGAGTCTAGGGCAGTCTTCACAGCTACGGTTGAGTGTGTATGGCTTAGATGCCTTATGGCTGATTTGGGTGTCCGACAGGACACTGCCCAACACTATCTACACTGGCAGTCAAAGTGTACTGGTAGTTGCAAGGAACCCAATTTTTCATGCTCGCACAAAGAACATTAAGGTGCATTACCACTATGTCAGGGAGAGGCTCTCTGCAGGAGAGATCATCTTGTCTTATGTGCCAATAGAGGACAACCTTGAAGATCTTTTCACAAAGGAATTATCTTGTGAGAAGCTTGAAGATTTTCGCAAAGCTTTGGGCTTACTCCCCTTTGTGTACTGATCATGTCCTTAGGGCATGGCACTTCCCTTTACTCATGTGCCAACTCTCGTTCACCGCATCACTCCAGGGGGGATTTGTTACCATATACATGTGGTAGTGATGTGTGTGAACACACTAGGACCGCCAGGGCATTTTTCCCTCTTTAGGAGGTTTTTTCCCCCGTGCATTGTATATACGCCCATCACTCTAGGGATATCCAACTTTTCCATTTCACACTAAGTAACACACTCTCTATTGTGTGCCTTGAGCTTCCTTCGTCTTCTCCAAGCTATGTGCGTTTCCTTGCAACCCTAATTCCAACAGTAACGTCTATGGGGGGATCCTAAAGTACAATCCTCACAATGCCACTATCACTATTATATGACTCTGAGAAGAGAAGATGTGTTTGGGGCTTTGCTCAAGCATATCCTATCTGATGTACCCAAGTGAGTATTTTTCTAGGGAGGATGTCAATGAATGTCATGGTCATGTAAACTGCATTTGTTTCTTACCACCAACAAACATCTCTCATGGGGAAGAATGGTATAAGGAAGAAGAGGTAGATTTACGTGGTCAAGTAAAGTTTCGGGATGTGAGTAAATTCAAAGGTAGAACCTTGATCGTAGGAATCAAGAATTGGTTCATTGGACCTTTTCGCATTTATGCACCTTCTTCAAAGTAGTATGTAACATTTTATCATTCACAGACAAAAAAAAATTCAATTTTCAGTTGACTTGAATTGTTTTGAGGTAGTAATCTCTAAGTTGTAGCCTATGTTTTGTCAATTCCTAGCTAGCTATAGTTATGGTGTGTGTATAGATGATTTCCATTTTATCTCACAGAATATGGATAAACATACTTTCATGGCTAATAGTACCTTGAGCATTTGCAAACGCATTTCCAAATAGTAGTACATATCCTTTAGGCCTAGCCATATCCTGAGTTAAATTATCCTAAGGTTGGCAATCCAATCCCTTGGTTTGCCATCGATGTAGATAAAGAATTTGGCAAAAGGGTTCTTGATGGCAATTAAGGTAGCTATGGTAAACACTCTTCCAACAAGTTGTGATCCCTGGTGTTATGAATACTTTGGCTCGATATCTAGATAAAAGAGTTTCCTTGCATCCCTTAATAATCATGTTGCCATATTGTTGAATACTGAGGCCAAAACCTCATTCCCCTTGCTAAAGCATTTAGATGTCACCTTATGAGCCATTTGCTAACTACAAAAAAAAATTCAAAGAAATTATCAATACAACTATATGATGCTCCAATCAATTTATCAAACCACAATCCCACATAAATCCATACATGAAGACAACTCAAACAAGTTTCACCAATCAATATCACTCATAAATGCATCGTGAATACAATATTATTTCTCAAATAATATACATGAATTCGTGCATGATGCATAAC
The DNA here is from genome assembly GCF_014529385.1 of Adiantum capillus-veneris. Taxonomy (NCBI): domain Eukaryota; kingdom Viridiplantae; phylum Streptophyta; class Polypodiopsida; order Polypodiales; family Pteridaceae; genus Adiantum; species Adiantum capillus-veneris. The sequence continues at coordinate 17,581,261 of NC_140949.1, read as the reverse complement.
TAACCCGATTAATATCATGATTCAGGCTATCCGCATAACCTTAGGCTCTAATATCAGGTGTGAGAGATACCCCTCCCTAGGGGTCTATGCAAAAAACTTACAACTTACATTTTTATACAATTTCAATATACATCAGAGTTGCAAAAGAGTTTGTATAGGGGAGGAGTTCTGAGTGCCACCTCACCTAGCATGGAGTTTAGGCCATGAGCCAGAGTGCATCCAAAGGAACCTAGTGACTAGTGATACCTATGAATGGGTGATATTAATGAAAGTATTGAAGAAGAATAACAATGTGAATGTATGTGTACACCGCATTGCAAGAATAGAGAGAGAGCAAGAAAATAGTGGAGAGTGAAATAGAGTGCGTAGAGACACAATAGAATGATAAAAGAGAATCTTTAAATGTCCCATGTAAATGAAATAAGAAACCATGAACTAATGCAATAACAGAATCTAGGTACACCATAACATCAAAAATATAAATGACTAGAAGAGCACTAGACCATATGTAGGGATTGATTGGTCCACTTATCCACTTTTTCTACTACGTACATAGAGAATTACACTTCTCAAGGAGTGAGCAAGAACAACTGCAAACTTTCTCAAGGATTGATATATACTCATTTTTTCATTGCACACATGATGGTGAGAGTAGTGGTTTTGACAAGAGTTTAGACAAGGCATCTGGCATAGTGTATATCAAGACTCTATGTAAAAGAAGAATGCACGCAAGGAATAAGGCACTTGGAAGTGGTCTTGGATCATGTAGGTTTGAGAGATTAAGAAATCTTATTCAAAGATATGGCAAAGATTACACAAGAAGTAGAACCCACTTGCTTTGAAGATTCTATTCAAGATGAGAAATGGTGGCAAGCTATGGATGAGAAGCTGGTTGTTGTAAGGTCCCTCCCTAAACCATAGAGCCATTTAGAACTTTTTTTAGCCTAGAAAATAATTTAGAAAAAGAAAGACCAACAAAGAAGTCATGCGGACAACGAGACTTTACTCCAAAATGAAAAGACAAGGATATTTTGGATAAGAAATTATATCATCCCTATATTTTTCCAAAAAGATTAAGATTATTTTTATACTTCTTCGTGAAGATCCGGGTGGGAACTGATCTAGATCGGGAACTGGGAGAAAAAGGGACTAACTTGATTGAAAGATAAAGTTAAGAGATAAGAACTAAGAAGAAAATTGGGGTCCAATAGGAATTAAGAAGAGAATTGGGGTCCAATAGCATTTGAGAAGAGAATTGGGGTCCAATAGAAATTAAGAAGAGAATTGGGGTCCAATAGCAATTGAGAAGAGAAATGGGGTCTAATAGCAATTGAGAGGAGAATTGGGGTCCAATAGGATTTCAAAAGAGAATTGGGGTCCAATAGGAATTGAGAAGAGAATTGGGAAATTGAGAAAAGAATACCCACAATTTCCTATATAAACACCCCCTCTCCTTTGTAATTTTACAAACACATTATTGCTAAGCTACTTGCATACTTGCCATGCTCAAGATTATGCTTAAGTAAAATCAAGGTTTCCATTAAACCTTGCTCTTGCTCTCTCCCTCTCTTGAAGGCCAAACCCTTGAGGGTTTTGTGAAGAAGCTCCTCTCTCCTTCCTCTTAATCCTAAATCCCTTTCCTTCCTCCTTGAGCCTCACATCTCTTCAAGAAGGACATCAACCCCATTTCCCTCTTGTTTAGAGGAGGTAATCTTCATTTCTAATAGGATTAATTAATCCATGTGTTTTAATACTAGGAAGGTTTATGTGCATCATTTTAGGTTTAAGTTCTAATGGTAACCTTGGAATTAGGGTTAAGTATTAATGGTAGTTATGCATCATTAAGTTAAGCTTCAAAGGTAGATTTGCACTCGTAAGATAAGTTTTAATGGTAACTTTGCACTTAGATGTAAGCTTTAGTGACTACCTTGTATTTTTAGTTTTAAGCTTTAATGTAAACCTCGAAAACTCATAAATTATAGGACGACCTTTAGCTTCCAATTTGGAAAGCTAGGCACCTTAAGAAAAGAGTAGTTGTCTAAACTCGATAGAAGTAGTTATTTTTTGGAATTGAAGAGTATTTCTAAAGTTGTCAATTTCAAGTTTGTTTGCAAATACGAGATGGGGGAGATAGGGGATAACTTTGCGGAATTGACCTCAGTGTTGTTTTGAACAAAAAACTCTACAAGCTTCCATGGAGACGTCCCATGGATGACAAAGGATTGCAAAAACCTGGGAATCGACAAAACGGGGATTGAACTTAAAAAGTGGGCATTTCGGAAGAGACACTAACCATCAAATGCCTATGGCAAAAACTCGCTTGTATTTTCTAAATAAACTTGGCTGGTAGATAATTCATGAAAGTAGGAATTAAGGTTGATAAATGAATGAACCTAAAAATTACCAACTAGGAGTTAAAAAGGAATCTCGAGAGGTGATATGGATAGCCCATTGCAAAACATAAATTTAACTACTAGGAGTTTTGAATAATGTTTAGAAATGATCAGAAACCAATATGGATCTTCTTGGGGTCAATTTGATTGAAAGGCCGGCCCATTGACAGGATTCTCTTGGGGAACTTGACGGAGATTGGCCCTTTTCGGATAGGGGAGCGTAACCGGAAAGTTGTTATACCTAGGTCATTTATGCCTAAGGGATAAGGGATGAATGGGTTTGTTTTATTTTTGTGCGGCCGGTGAAGTACCCACGGTATCTTATTGGAAACCGGCCATAATCCGGGTATGGCCTGATGCCAATAGTTGGATAAGAAGGTCATACTTAGGGAGGATGATGTGAATTTAAATAAGGAATTTTTTTGGACTTGGTTGCTTAAAAAGGAACTGGAAAGGCTAGGAATATAGGGGCTATCATGTGCATCTGTCACCAGATGCTGCTATACCTCTCGAAATAATATGCTTAGAAACGAATGATCAAATTACTTGATGAGCCTTTCCCAAACACTTAATTCTGGGAAATATTGTGAAGGTGCTGCCATTTTGATGGCTTGTAACTGATTATCTTGGCCTGAATGGGAAGGCTAGATGAATTGGTTGAAACTAAATGTGTTGCATGATTAGTTAGGAAATTAGTTACAAGCTAATTATAGCAGATAAAGGAAAGGAAATGAATTAAAAGTTTCTAAATAAAGATTTGGTGGGAACAACCAGATGAATTTCCCTAAATGAGGATATGCAACAGATTGCATGCTGCTTGTTGTTTGATGATGTCTAATAGACTGCTGGCTTCCTGATTTTGTAGTAGTTAAGTACTACCTCGGGAAGGTATTTTCATGAAATGGTTCGATGGGTGGGCGGATCTGGAGGGTCAGATGGCCAGATGTTGATTTAAAAATGTTATGTTAAACGCTAGGACTACGTGGGATAAAAATGGGTAATCGGGGACAAGCAAGACCAGTTAGGATTGCAAGATCCCTTTTCTTAGGGGAAAGTGATAACTATCGTGCCTGCTTGTCAGGAAAAAGGGGTTATCGCCATGAAACAAGAAAGCAAGAGCAGATCCTCAAGTTAAAGATCAAGAGAATCAAGACTAAGAACCATGATTTTGGGTGTGGAAAGCTGTCAAGGATAGATTGATTATGAGAAGCGGATAGAATCGTTGAATGAAGGGATATACCCCCTTGGGTTGGCATTCAAGATAGAGCGAAGTCCTGTCTGAGTGTCAGTCCTAAGTGGGAGGGATATCTGCAGATAGATCTACGTCACTCCGTGGAACAGTCTGGAGGATTGAGGGAGGTGAGTAGGGTCGAGTCTGGGTATGGCCCTCACAAGTGGTATCAGAGCCTAATTTTGAATCTTGGACGTTGGAATGTAGAATTTTGGATTTAAGATTAATGCATGAGAGAAAAACAATTGAGTCTAGCACCCAAATTGCAATTATATTACAAAATGAAGTCTTGATGTTCCAATAAATTATTCAAAAAATTTCATGATGGCTTGGGATCGGCCAGAAGAAATTCAACGGATTATCTATGAGAGGATGAAAACTGCTACTCTAGAGCGAAGGCTCGCTATGCTGGAACATTTTAGAGAGCTCTTATTTCCAGAAACCTATACTTGTTCTCCCTGGGATTTAAGCAAGTGGGAAGTGTGAGTAAAGTTGAAAATGAACATATAGAAATTTGTGAAAGAATAAGTAATGCACTTGTGCGATGGCACATGAAAGTGGCATGGATGAATTTTTTTTTGAGCTTTCCTTGTCATTATCCCTTAAGTTAGTAGTAAGGAGCAGGATTGGGTAAAGTAGCTACCACATGGAGAATTAATTTTTGGGACTTTGAGTAGAAGATAATTTTGAGTAACAATGAAGAAATCCAAGAAGTTCTTGTGATTAGCCACAGATAAAGCTATAAGTATATAGAGCAAGACTCGTTTTGAAATTACTGATGGCTTGGAATATTCAAGGAGAAGAAGTTTATATGATAGTCCTGAAAGAATGGGGATAGCTGAAGCAGAGAACACGTTAGTCATGTTGACACCTTATCAAACTTTTCTCTCCTAATGAAAGTGCCATTTCTACTAAGAAATAGAGAACATGTGGGTCAAATGGAGTTACACGGTTAACCTGATGGGGACGCATACAACTATTGAATAATTTACGGATTACAAGATGAGAGAAAGCTGGGATTGGGACCAAAGAGATATGGTATGGTCCAATCTTATTTCCAGATTTTTAAAGTAAACTTCTACTGATAGCATCTCAAGACAAATAGAAAAGACAGTAAATGAGGCATGCTTAAAAACGCACAAGGAATCAAGACGGGAAAGTGCAATAGATAAGCTCATAAATATTGTAGACATTTAAACTCTGAAGAAGAATAAGAAAACAAACTTATGAGTTAGCCAAGAACTCAAAGTTGGAATTTTTACTCAAGACTATCATAGACAGAACACCCTTTGCTGAAAGCACTAAATTGAGATATCCTTAAGAATTTAATTAAAGAGGAGAGACTGACATTTGAAGACAAGGAAGTATGGACAATAGTCAAATTTTTCAAAAAAGGGTTATTTCTTCAATTAAAGCCAAAAAGGATTACAAGGGAGGCAGGAAGTAATTACAAAGAGAGGCAAGAAAGTTTACAACTCATGAAGATCCTCTAATATATGGTCACATAACCAAGTATCGCAAGCGCCACACATGTTAAGAAGCACACCCTCTGGAATGGTTCTACGAGAAACAAATTGAGCAATTTCTCCGGTATGAGCTGAGAAAAGAAAGGGACCTCTAAGAGGAAGACTCTAGATGGTATCGAGGAAAATCTTGAAATGAGGGATAAACTGCACAAGCAAGAACAACCTTGCAAAGAACCAAGGATCTTGTGTCCTTTTGACACAGTAGTATCAAGAGACAAGTCCCAGAGCCTCTGTAGCCATAGAAAGTCGGGTATTGTTGCGTAAATGGTCTCTACCTCTGAGAGTCACTCTTGTGAGGTGTGGCCATGTCTTCCATATCGTCTGGCGGGACACAATAATTTGGCTGAGGAAAGAGGAGATATTTGTATCGCTCTAATAACTGTCTTTCAACTGCCTCATCTACACTCTGCAAGTGAGAGATGCATACAGGAAGAACCAAGTCTTCTTGCCAAGATGCCATCAGATACTCGGGTGGTTCACTATGTGTAAAACTATCATATCACGTGCGTTCAAGACATATTTGTAAAACCCCTTATCTGTGAATTTTTGAAGGAATATAATGTACCCTTTTCTTCTAAAATATGTAAGTTTTTTTCAAATTTGAAAAAATAATGCTGATAAAGAAGGGATTACCAGTAGCTTATAAAGAAGAAGTAGAATATCGAAGAAGCCACAAACGCGATGACTTATTCAAGAAGATAGCTTATTAAGAAAGATTTTCCATAACTCCAATATTATATTAGCAAATTTTTGGGGGATGAAGAAGTGTAAGAGAGAAGTCAAGTTGAAAGCATTAACAAGAAGTTAAGTCGCAAGACGTATCCAAGAAGCTTCATCAATTCAGTATTTTATCTGAGTTGAGGACAACTCTTTATTTTTTTGTTGGGGAGAGATGCTGCCTTCAATAGACTCAAAGACCTCTTGAACAATAGTTCTGTCCTCATCAAACCTGACTAATTTCACTCCTTAGCTCTTCTTTACCTGAGGGAATTCAATAAGAAATTCAGGTAAACCCCTATTTTAGACCTCTTCTACAAGAGATTCAAGCTCAGAACCCGAGGGAGAACTTAACTGACTATACCTTAGCCGATGGTCTTCTTTACTATCTGGAAATCTTCAGCCCCTATATATTCCTTAGATGAAGTGGGAATGTCTGAGTATGGAATTTGTCACTGGTCTTCCAAAGACAACTGGAAATTATGATTCTATTTTTGTCATAGTAGATAAGCTCACTAAGGTGGCTCATCTAATTCCAGTCAAGCAGATAGCCATCTCTATCGACATAGTCCAAGTCTTTGTCAAAGAGGTATTAAGATTACATGGAATCCCTGCAAGAATCATCAGTGATCGGGATGCCAAATTTACTTCCAAATTTTGGCAAGCCTCGATCTCTGGGTACCCAACTGAATCTCAGCTCAGTATATCATCCGGAGACTGATGGTCAAATTGAATGAGTGAATCAAGTCATTGAAGATATGGTTCGAGCATACTACAGCAGCCCCAACAATGGATCAAGTTTCTTCCCGTAGTAGCTGAGTTTACTTTTAACTCTTCTCACCATAGCATCCTCGGAAGGTTACCCTTTAAAGCTTTGTATGGTCATGAATGTTTAGCCCCTATTCGATTAGCCAACCAAGCTCTTCATGTTCCTACCGCTAAGTCTACCCTAGACGAGATAGATCATCAACTTCTAGTCATTAGAGACAACCTGAAGAGAGCTAGTGATAGGCAGAAGAGCTACACTAATCTTCACCGCTCCATTAGAAGCTTCAACGAAGGTGAACAAGTTTTCCTCAGAGTCAAACCCAAATGTAGCTGCTTAAAGCTAGGGAAATTCCATAAGCTTGCATTCAGATATTGTGGACCTTTTGGAATCAAATCAATATCTCCCTTTTGTCCAAACCCTTGATCATATTTTTGGTTGGTTCTTCATAACAACTTATAATTATTCTTCAAGATATCGATGGCACTTTTGACGTAATTTTTATGCGGATGTAATCAATCATCATAATTATGGAGTTCAAACATCTCTAGTCAGTCAATTCTTTTGAGATTCAAATCGTCTATGGTGTTTTACAAGTCTAATTATACGTAAGATATTTGATTACCAAGTGGAAGATGAGGTAGTAAGCTATAGACATAAGAGAAATAAGGATGGAGGAAATAAATTGGGTACACAAGGAAGGAGATATTGTAAGATTAATTGAAAGATCAGTATGAAATCCTTAACTGTCAAGAACATGGTATCAATTGGATGATATCAATAGAGAAATGAGTCAACGCTCAAAACGGAAAAAGTTAAAGTCTAGGCAAGAATGGTAAGATTTTTACAAAGCCTATCGAGCTAGATAGAGAGCGAAGTGAAGAAATGACCTTCAGACCTCACAAGAGAAACACAATCCAATCACACCAAAGAAAAAATACCTAGTTGAGTAAGATCACACTCAGTAATTAAAGTAACCCTACGTCATGAAGACTTCTTTATGATTAAGACTTTTGAGTCAGCACTAAAAAATGGAAGAGAAGTGTATTATTCAAGGCCCATATCAGCTTCACTGTCCTTTAATCTAAATACCCTAAAGTTACTGACCATCTTCAATCATAAGTTCACCAAAGATCGAGTTTGTCTACTCTCTAAAGCATGTCTCGAGTTGAGGACAACTCTTTCTTTTTGTTGGGGAGTTTGTAAGGTCCCTCCCTAAACCCTAGAGCCATTCGGAACTTTTTCCAACGTAGAGAATAATTTAGAAAAAGCAAGACTGACAAAGAAGTCATGCAGACAACGAGACTTTACTCCAAAATGAAAAGACAAGGATATTTTGGATAAAAAATTACGTCATCCCTATATTTTTTCAAAAAGATTAACATTAATTTTATACTTCTTCATGAAGATCCACATGGAAACTGATCTAGATCGAGAACTGGGAGAAAAAGGGACTAACTTGATTGAAAGATAAAGTTAAGAGATAAGAACTAAGAAGAAAATTGGGGTCCAATAGGAATTAAGAAGAGAATTGGGGTCCAATAGCATTTGGTAAGAGAATTGGGGTCCAATAGGAATTAAGAAGAGAATTGGGGTCCAATAGCATTTGAGAAGAGAAATGGGGTCCAATAGCAATTGAGAGGAGAATTGGGGTCCAATAGGATTTGAGAAGAGAATTGGGGTCCAATAGGAATTGAGAAAAGAATACCCACCATTTCTTATATAAACACCCCCTCTCCTTTGTAATTTTACACACACATTATTGCTAAGCTACATGCATACTTGCCATGCTCAAGATTATGCTTAAGTAAAATCAAGGTTTCCATTAAAACTTGCTCTTGCTCTCTCCCTCTCTTGAAGGCCAAACCCTTGAGGGTTTTGTGAAGAAGCTCCTCTCTCCTTCCTCTTCATCCTAAATCCCTTTCCTTCCTCCTTGAGCCTCACATCTCTTCAAGAAGGACTTCAACCCCATTTCCCTCTTGTTTAGAGGAGGTAATCTTCATTTCTAATAGGATTAATTAATCCATGTGTTTTAATACTAGGAAGGTTTATGTGCATCATTTTAGGTTTAAGTTTTAATGATAACCTTGAAATTAGGGTTAAGTATTAATGGTAGTTATGCATCGTTAAGTTAAGCTTCAAAGGTAGATTTGCACTCGTAAGCTAAGCTTTAATGGTGACTTTGCACTTAGATGTAAGCTTTAGTGACTACCTTGTATTTTTTAGGTTTAAGCTTTAATGGAAACCTTGCAATTAGGAGCAAGTGATAAGAGTATCTATGCATCATAAAGCTAAGCTTCAAAGATAGATTTGCTCTCGTAAGCTAAGATTTATTGGTAGCTTTGCACTTAGGTTTAAGCTTTAGTGACTACCTTGTATTTTTTAGGTTTAAGCTTTAATGGAAACCTTGCAATTAGGATCAAGTGATAAGAGTATCTATGCATCATAAAGCTAAGCTTCAAAGATAGATTTGCTCTCGTAAGCTAAGTTTTAATGGTAACTTTTCACTTAGGTTTAAGCTTTAGTGACTACCTTGTATTTTAGGTTTAAGCTTTAATGGAAACCTTGCAATTAGGGTCAAAAGATAAGAGTATCTATGTATCATAAAGTTGAGTTTCAAATGTAGATTTGCTCTCGTAAGCTAAGCTTTCATGGTAACTTTGCACTTAGGTGTAAGCTCTAGTGACTACCTTGTATTTTAGGTTTAAGCTTTAAGAAAAATCTCGCAATTAGGGTGAAGTGATAAGAGTATCTATGCATAATAAAGTTAAGATTCAAAGGTAGATTTTTACTCATAAGCTAAGACTTAATGGTAACTTTGCACTTAGGTGTAAGCTTTAGTGACTACCTTGTATTTTTTAGGTTTTAAGCTTTAATGGAAACCTTGCAATTAGGGTTAAGTGATAAAAGTATTTATACATCATTAAGTTAAGCGTAAAATCTATATTTTCACTCGTAAGCTAAGCTTTAATGGTAACTTTGCACTAAGGTGTAACTACCTTGTATTTTTAGGTTTAAGCTTTAATGGAAACCTCAAAAACTCATAAACTATAGAACGACCTTCTAGCTTCCTAAATGGAAAGCTAGGCACCTTAAGAAAAGAGTAGTTGTCTAAGCTCAATAGAAGTAGTTCAATTTTTGGTATTGAAGAGTATTTCTAAAGTTGTCAATTTCAAGTTTGTTTGCAAATACGGGATGGGAGAGATAGGGAATAACTTCGCAGAATTGACCTTCGTGTTGTTTTGAACCGAAAACTCTACAAGCTTCCATGGAGATGTCCCATGGATGGCAAACGATTGCAAAAACTTGGGAATCGACAAAACGGGGATTGAACTTAAAAAGTTGGCATTTCCGAAGAGACATTAACCATCAAATGTCTATAGCAAAAACTCGCTTGTATTTTCTAAATAAACTTGGCTGGTAGATAATTAATGAAAGTAGGAATTAAGGTTGATAAATGAATGAACCTGGAAATTACCAACTAGGAGTTAAAAAGGAATCTCGAGGGGTGATAGGGATAGCCCATTGCAAAACATAGATTTTACTAGGAGTTTTGAAGATTGTCTGGAAATGACCGGAAACCAAGATGGATCTTCTTGGGGTCAATTTGATTGAAAGGCCGGCCCATTGAGAGGATTCTCTTGGGGAACTTGAAGGAGATTCGCCCTTTTCGTCTAGGGCAGCGTAACCGGCAAGTTGTTATACCTAGGTCATTCATGCCCGAGGGATAAGGGATGAATGGGTTTGTTTTATTTTTGCCCGGCCGGGTGAAGTACCTACGATATCTTATTGGAAATCAGCCATAATCCAGGTACGGCTTGATGCCAATAGTTGGATGAGAAGGTCATACTCAGGGAGGATGATGTGGATTTAATTAAGAAAATTTGTTCGACTTGGTTGCTTAAAAAGGAACTCGAAAGGCTGGGAATATAGGGGTTATCCTGTGCATCTGTCACACCAGATGGTGCTATACCTCTCAAAATAAAATACTTAGAAAGGAATGATTAGATTACTTGATGAGCCTTTCCAAACACTTAATTATGGGAAATATTGTGAAGGTGCTACCATTTTGATGGCTTGTAACCAATTATCTTGGCCTGAATGGGGAGGCAAGATGAATTGGTTGAAACTAAATGTGTTGCATGATTAGTTAGGAAACTAGTTAGAAGCTAATTATAGCAAATAAAGGAAAGAAAATGAATTAAAAGTTTCTAAATAAAGATCTGGTGGGAACAACCAGATGAATCCTCTGAACAAGGGTATGCAATAGATTGCATGCAGCTTGTTGTTTGATGATGTCTGATAGACTACTGTCTTTCTGATTTTGTAGTAGTTAAGTACTACCTCGGGAAGGTATTTTCATGAAATGGTTCTATGGGTGGGAAAATACGGAGGGTCAGCTAGCCGGATGTTGATTTAATTAAGCGCTAGGACTATGTGGGATAAAAATGGGTAATCGGGGACGAGCGAGACCAGGAAGGATTGCAAGATCCCTCTTCTTAGGGGAAAGTGATAACTGTCGTGCCTGCTTTTCAAGAAAAAGGGGTTATTTCCATGAACCAATGGAGAACAAGAAAGCAAGAGCAGATCCTCAAGTTAAAGATCAAGGGAATCAAGACTAAGGACCACGATTTTGGGTGCGGAAAGCTATCAAGGACAGATTGATTATGAGAAGCGGATAGAATCGTTGAATGAAGGGATGTAACCCCTTGGGTTGGCATTCGAGATAGACCGAAGTCCTGTCTGAGTTTTGGTCCCAAGTGGGAGGGATATCTGCAGATAGATCGTCATTCCCTAGAACGGTCTGGAGGACTGAGGGAGGTGAGTAGGGTCGAGTCTGGGTATGGCCCTCACAATTTTCCTTGAGGAAAATGGAACATGGGAGTTGGTTCCATTAACAGAGGGAAAGAATGAAATTGGATACAAATGGGTTTACAAAAAGCACAATTCTAATGGCAGGGTGAGTAAATACATGGCAAGGCTTGTGAACAAGGGTTATGTGCAAACATATGGGTTTAACTATGAGGAGACATTCAGACTTGTAGCCATTGAAGACGGAAACCATTATTCTATTCATTGCATTGGTTGTATCTTTTGGATGGGTGTTGAAAAAGAGAATCTCGATGTAAAGAATGCTTTCTTGGACGAAGACTTGAAGGAAGTTGTGTATATGACGTAGCCATAATGTTATGTGAATAAGGATATGTCATATGGAGGAAGCACTATATGGGTTGAAGCAATCATCTACAGGTTGGCATGGGAGGATTGTGGCATTCCTTGTGTCTTGGGTTTTTAGATGTTTGAAGCATATATGTTCAAAAGAATGAAGTAGGAATTGTGGTGATATGTAGCTGGAGGTGATAATGTGGGTAAAGTAGAGGGTGTACAAGATCTACATACGTAAGAGTTTGGGTTGAAATACTTGGGAGACTTGTGGTATTTTATGGGCATTAAAAGTAATCACATAGAAGCGAGTATATGGATATTACAAAGACAATATGTATTGGACATGATAAAAACCTATATTATGGCTGATTGTAAGTCCATTGAAATGTCCTTAGATCAAAATTTAAAGTTGGGATATGGTGCAAGTAAAGTGTTTGAGAATGGTATCATCATGTATAGAAAAATGAGTGGTAGCTTGATCAACTTGAATATTACACGTTTGGACTTGAGCTACACATTTGGATAGTTTATGCAATCTCCTACAAAACCACACTTGGATGCACTAAGATACACATTTCTCTATGTGAGTGCTACTTTGGACTATAAGACTATATTAGGTAAAGTGGAAAAATACCAATTCCCAAGCTGGGCAACTTTCAACATATCATGTATAAGGTAATGAGATTTTTGTCAAAGATGTCAATTTTCTTAAGGTTTCATTCCACTTTATGCACGTAGATTACACATTGAGAAGAACATTGGACACAAGACCATTACGAAACTAGTACATTGCATCCATTATCATTGTGTATGCTCTATTGTCCTACCTATGACTTGTCTCAATGTGAAGAGCTTGGTTTCAAGGCCCACCACTTGTCCAAGACAGGTTCAAAGTGAGTAACTAAAATTTTTATTCGAGGTTCATCACTTATCCACCATATAGGGTGATGTGGAACATGCCGGGGACCCATTGAGAAATACAACCCACTTTTCTATGACATTCAAGCAAGGTCCAACGCTAATCTAGGATTTACACATTTGATGCATGAAGCATACATAAAACATGTAGCATATGCTTGGTTGCATCATAGGAGTATTGGTTTCATGGTGCACTCATCCAAGCTAACCTCCGTTGAACTATGGAGGAATGCAAAGCCCACCACTTGTCCAAGCTAGGTTCTCTTAACTTATGGATGAATTCAAAGTCCAGTTTTTATGCAAGATACACTCGTGATAAAGTTAGTTAAAATGATTAACAAATGAGATTTGGTTTGAAGGTCAAGAAATTAGGTTCAAAATACACATAATGAAATATTTTCCACCTACAAGAAAATATATTATGATAAGCTATTTCATATTGAATAGGAGAAGGTAATTTCCAAGAAGAATCTAATTAGATTTAAAACTTCATGAAGACATGCATGCATACATTGACTTCTAGGAAAACTCAAGAGTACATGCAGTTAGATTCCATAGTTTTCCTTTCAAAGTTTTCTAAATTTTCTAAACCTCTTTTACATGAAGGATGTAGTGATAGAATGCTTGAAGAAAACATTTCTATCCATAAAAGAGATCTCTCTCACACATCCAAAGTCCATGAATTCTTTATTCCACACTTGCAAGTTTTATTTTGACATCAAAACATCAATTTCTCTTAGTTACAAATAGATGAAACCTTGAGATGGACTAACATAAAATTTCTCAAGAAACAAAATTAGTTATTGTTTACTAAATGATCGAATGTAGATCCCAATTGAATAAGAAAGAAGTCCCCAAAAAACAGTGTGCACACTCTAACAATACATTGGAGTCTCCTTACAATAGGATGCACTCCAGTAATACATTAAAGTCCCCTTAGAGCAGGGTGAACTTTATCAAATTGACACATCTTTTCTCCAAGATAAAATTTATATCATGTAATTATACAAATACCGAAAGATACCCATTACAAAAATGAATGAGATATCTTGTGGATCATTGTTAATCAATGCTTTTGCATTGACTGTACACACCAAGGACATAATTTGTCTCAAAATCATAGTATTGATTCACAATTGTGATGTATGTATATTCTCTCTTGTCTCCTGCAAACAACCATCCTACCAACCATGGAATCATTGTTTCTTGCAAGAAGCTTTGAAGCTGCCTAGATGTTTTCGTCCACATCTTTGGAAATATAAGATATATCCCCGGCATGTTCCTTATTACCCTGTATGGAGTTTCATAAAAAATAAGGGTAATTTTGGCATCCGAATCCTCAAACATCTTCCAAATATGACTCAATTTTTTGTGATAATCCTTCTTAATCCTAGCATGATGTTTGTAATTCTTGTTACTCATAAGCATCTTGAACTTGGTATAATGCTTAGGGAAGAATTTTGTATGATGTGTTTCACTTTTGTTAAGTTATATCAACTCCATATCCATAGCTCAAAGTATTCACTACAAAAATCCAAAAAAATCTATGCATCTAGTCACACCACATGAAAAACTTCATGTTTATCCTCCACAAGTCACATTTATGAGCCCAAGTTGGCATAGAAACTTCATGTTTTGTTCCAATTGTCTTGAGAAGCAATCCCTCTAGATCCAAGATAAGTACTCTTTTGATGTCCTTGTTGATAGTAAGTGGTAGGTGATAAGGAGGTGGTTGAAGCTTTGGAAAAGGTTTTGGATGAAGTTGTTTGGGTAGTTCAATAGTTTCCTTTAAACTGTTCATGCATATAGCCAATCCATTTTCCTATAATGGATCTAAAATTGAAAAACAAGAACATTTAATGTCGATGAAACAATAGACATGAGTTTTATATTGTATATCATATGGTAATATTAGATGGAAAAAATCATCTACCAATATACTCATTGCCAATAAAGAAAGTCAAATTGAAAACCTAAACTTTTTAATGTTGCACTCTGTCTTAGTCTCAATATTAGAAACCTCAACTAGATCTAAGTCAATTAGTAAGTACTACTTGTCAAAGGTATGCTCGAAGTGCATAAGTTCTTAACCAATTCTCCAATGTAGATGGGTTCTTAGGTATCAAGTATACCACTTTTCCAATACAAGATCCATTTGGATATGGAAAGAGAAACTCATAAACACTTGCCCAAGTGATCAAATAAAGTTTAAATCTTGATTCCTGTAGCACAGGATTTTGACTCAGTGTCTACTCAGTCTTAGCATATATAGAGTTAAGCTCCACCACTTGTCTAACCTAAGCATGGGACATTAATATAAGGTCCATGGCCCTATTCTCAATTATAGAATGGGGATTTAGTCTCAAGATTCACAAATAATCTAAGCTAGGATTCATTAAACAATGATGACAAAAACATCATCCATTATCCGTGTTAGAGCCCATGTGGGTAAATCAGCTATAGATTTCAAGGTCCACCACTTTTTTGCAAACTTATGATTGTTTGTTCCATGGGGAATTTGGTTTGAATAACCACTGCTTGTCCATGGTTGTAGCATGGAGAGAATCAAGGTGCACCAATTATCCAAGCTAGGCTTACTTTTATCAGGAAGAGAATAATGAGCATCACTTTTCCAAGCTAGGCATAACCTATTGATACAATGGCACCACATGTGAAACCCAAGTGGTGGATCTCCTCTCAGTTTCCATTTATTGATAGGATAAGTGGTAGAATTTGCTTCCATGTTTCAATGGAGCCCAACTTAGATAAATGATGGACATTGAAATTGAACCCCCCATACTACAACATATCATAAGTTGAGAAAATGATAGAAAAAAACACTATCCATTCTATAAAATAGCATAGGCATGGACCTTATATCAAGTGGTTTTCCTTATAGCTTGGACATGCTTCAATAGGGCTTAACATGCACAAGTGGTGGCTCTCGCTTCTCTCTACTCTCCATTAGAGCCTAGCTTGAAAAGTGCTAGACTTTGAAATTGACTTTTTAATGATACAAGATAGAGTGGATTACTAGAAAAGTAATGGACCTTGTAGAGTTGTTTTTCTAAAACTATTTAAGATAGGTGGTGGATTTTTGCTTCTCTCTATGTTTCAATGAAGCTTTTCTTGGATAGGTAGTGGAACTTTCTCCTCTCTATGATTCATGGAAACAAGATGCAATAACTCATAGTCCATTCTTCTCTCTATGATCACTTGAGACAAGATTCAATAAGTAGGGGACCTTGTATATTAGTCGGTTAGCCATTCTATTAGAGATTATAGTTTAGAAAAGTGGTGTATCTTGTAGTCATTCATAGTAAAAAGCTTGGAGAAGTGGTGGAATTTACTCTCTGTGACATGTTTTAAGGAAGCATAGCTTGGACAAATGGTGGACCTTACTTATCTTCAAACTTGGAGAAGTTATGGAATTTACTCTCTATGTGTTTAAAGGAAGCATAGCTTGGACAAGTAGTGTACCTTTCTTCTCTTCAAGCATCAATGGACTAGGGTTTGGGAAGGTGGTGAACCTACCTGAAAATAATGAGAAGAAGCACTCACTAATCAAGTTAGTCTATAAGTAGGTATCTAATGTGTTAGCCTACAGGGACTTTGGATATTATCTTCCGTTTGTACAAGAAAATGATACAAGTAGGAAACTCAAGTATTGATTTGAAGGCTTTTCACTTGTCTAAGCTAATCTCTAACTCAATCATAAATTTTTGAAGGTGCACCACTTGTCTAATGTAGGCTCCAAAAGAGTCTTAATTGGTTTATGATATATTCTAACTTTCTTGATGGAGTAGAACTATAGAAAAATGAGGCAATCGATGAATTAGTCAAAGAAAAAATACACAAATCTTTGATTTTTTTTTCAAAGTAAACAAGTACAGTCTAATGTTAACAAAACTTTAAATTACAATTGAAACGTTTATAAGACAAAAAATAGGGATCTTAAGAAGAAGCATAATTTTCATTTTCATATGTAGTGTTACAAACTGAGAAAACATCTCTCAAGAAATTGAAAATCTAGGTGTTTGCTTTGTTAATATCATCCATCTCGGGCATTTCAAAAATGAGAGAATCAATAGATTCTACAAATGTTGATTGATTCATAGGGGCTTTGTCAATCCCAATCTTTGAATCTAAGAAATCACACATAACATTGGTTTCTAAAAAATCACTAGAATTTAATTCACCATTTTAACATGTAGAGCTCCAAGTAACTAATTTATTCAAGGTAAAATTAATATAAGAATCCTTGTAACCATTGCTAGCATTCGTACACAAGGCACCACTTGTCTAAACTGCAATCTATTGTGGCAAACTTGTCCATCCTACACTCTATTAAATGTTAGTACTTAAGTGAATACTAAAAGCCAAAACATGCTCAATAACACACAGACACAAGGTCCACCACATGTTCAATCTAGGCTATAAGAAAAACCTGTTTAAGAACACACAGGCATAGGGTCCACCACATGTCCAATCTAGGCTACAAGAAAAAAATAGATCTTTGGCTTAGATTTGGATTCAAGGGTCGCAACTTGTTTAAGCTAGCTAGCTTCAAACTACACCAAAATGTTGCAAAGATGTCCTTCATATTCAAGGTAAAATTTATCATAAGAAGAAAGTAATATTGGAGCCCCTACCACCTTTCCAACGTAGGTATTGATTAAATTTTGATAGATTTTCTAAAAATCTTGAGTAGAGTCAAGAGTCTATGTTCAAGGTAATCAAATAAGTTAGAAAACACATAAAGCACAAGAGTACTCTAGATTCTAGCTAAACATAAAGTAAAGAACAATCATATACACTTAAGTGTCAAGATTCTATCAATAAAAATACAAAATTTTAGATGTATTTAAGATTTCCATCCGCATACAATACTTAAAAATATCAAGTAAAGTCATAGTCACCAAATAACTCTTCTCCTGTTGCAACCCAACAAATAGTCTCAAGGCATACATAGCCATTGTTTGGTAAATATCTAGATGGACAAGGCGAAGAGGACAAAGACCCACGAAAACCCCCCCAGATACCCAACAAAGATATATGATAAGTGCAATATGAGCCCCCCCAAAACCCAATGAGAAAGATGGAGGAAACTTTAAGATAAAATAATGTGCTCAATGTCCGCTGCCAAGGAGCACTAGAGTGGTTGGAATATAGAAACACTTGCAAATAACAAACACGACAGAGATACAAAGATGGTGAAGATTTGTAACAAAATGTTATAGTGAATGCTTGCGAACTGACACAGTGGGAATATACAAAAATTGTGTCTATATTATGATGTCTGAAGGTAAATCGCTTTTACAAATATTTGCTTTGTTTTTATATCAAAATGGAGCGAAGGAGAGAAAACTTATCTTTGAGATGGATGCGTCGAAAGTCGAAACTCGAGTCTGAGGTTCAGAGCGATTCTCACGACCCTCGAGGATTAAATTTTACAAAGATTCACTATTTTTGTTAAATTACAACTTTTCACGAAAGTTTGCTACGAGTGGCTATATCAAAACGACAGTGCGTGGAGTGTGTGAATAGCTAAGCAAGGAGTCTTCACTTTAATGACGATCGTTGCGCCGTCACTTGTGCGGTTTGATGGTAGTCGAAGTTTCGATGGCCGTCTTTGTAATAATGCTTGAAATCTACGAGTGAAATATAAAATGTGGGAGAACATCTCTCAGCGCTTGACGGTGAGCCACTCTCTCCCCTTTAATTTGGATGTAACTTTGCTCTCTCTCACTCACGCTTTTGACACTTTAACGTTCTCTCTTTCCCTCTCGGACCCAAGCATGAAAGAACTTATCTCTCTCTCTATCTCTCGGACCCAAGCCTATTTGTGCTCAGTGCAAAGCCTTCTCTCTCCTTTAATCACTCTTTTTTTTTCTCTTTTTAAACCCGTTCAGAGACTCTCTCTCTTATGTGGGGACCCTCCCTTTGGGGGGGTTTAATTATCAAGTATTTGGTCCCTTTCTATAACAAATTAACTCTGTAAAACAGAGAGCTCTCGCTCTCCTTCTCTCTCTTCGTCCTCAACACAGGGAAACCCTCTTTCGATTTTGCTACAGTGGACAAGGGCTTACTCTTTCCCTCCTCGTATGCTGCAGAGAGCTATAGGCTCTCTTTCTCTCCCTTACTTGGTTTCACCCGGAGAGACTATCTCTCTCTCTCCTCGTTTCTTGGACTTCTTTCTCTCTCTCTGGCTCTCGGCAGCACACAGAGCGAGCACTCGGATGCAACCCAATTCTCTCTCCTCGATTTCACACAGAGAGACAATATCCCTCTCACTCTCTCTCTCTCTCTCCTCGCTTTTAGCAGGGCCGAGCCCCTCGTTCTCTCTCCCCGGGTTTGTTTGCAGCCCCGCGAGATTGGACTCGTCTGTTTCCTTTGATTGGACTGCAGCCCCTTAAGAGGTTCCACTCTCCCTCCTTGCACAGCCAGGCTCCAATCCCTTCTGCCTCTTCTCTCTCTCTCAATACAAAGCCTCGGAGAGATTTCCCCTCTTTCAATCTCTCTCTCTCTTTCTCTCTTTGAATACAATCACTCAGAGAGACAATACTCTCTCTAGATTGATTCAACAGGGTAATACTCACTCTTTCTAGGTCTCACTCTCTCTCAATGAAGCACACGTGTGCGCAAGCGCACACACACAGAGTGTATGCTCTCGAATGGAAATGCTCACAGCTTGCTTCCCTAGCACCGGCAAGGCACAAATGGAACCCCATCTCCCTCTTCTCTCTCACGAGCAGACACGAACCCCCCAAAGGCATCCCTTCATTTTATTTTATTTTGTTATTATGCCTGCTCTAAAAGCTCCAACCTTACAACCTTGTAAATGGAATGAGTTGATGAAATTAAAATGTACACTACAAGCATCCTTTTAGTATTTTTGGTTGATCCTTGTAGTGACCATCATTTGCAATCCCACTCTAAACTCTGAGTTTCTCGAGCATTGCAAAAACGACCAACCTTCTTTGACGAGGCTTAAGCACGACATCTTAAACAATCACAATATTGATAGTGATAAGGTTGATGCAAACAAATGCAACACAATGGCGGTGACAAAAATGCACATGCATGCCGTGGTGCAATGATGCGGGGATATAAAGATAGCACTCGCTTTTGGAAAAAAATGAACAGTGGCGTCTTGCACGGAAAACTAGCTTGCTAGTGTGAACCCAAAATTTTTGGTTAGCCTGGTGCCTTATCCATTGGGCTACAGAATCATAAGCAAATGGCACGGGTCAATAGTGAGAAAAGTGATATCAGAAAGGTGTATAAGTCTACGAGTCATGGATAAGACGAGGGAATCAAATGTGATGGGGTGGTTGGTTTGCAAACTCCTAAAATGACTAGTTAAACCCTCTAATCCCAAGCATTTAAAATTTGAGACATATGCCAAGGGTCATCATGGATGGATGAGGCTGTCACCAAGGAAGTGTCAAAATTTTGGGTGAAAGATCCAGATAGGGCCATCAACGCGAGGGAATCAGCAACACGGTTCTCTTGACGAGGCAAAAAGGTAAGGGTGGGAGAGGTAAAATGGGTGAAGAGGTCACAGGCTAAAATGCTATAGTGGTGCATCAAAGGGTGAAGGGTGCGGGCTTGGCCATGAAATTGGTGTACCACTAGCTGTGAATCTCCATAAATATGAACATCTGCTGCTCCCAAAAGAAGTAGTGCTCTCAATCCAATTAAAAGTGCTTGATACTCTGGAATATTATTACTCAAATGATTGCCCAAAAGAACCCCCAAGAAAATAGCATCCCCCTTGGGTGGGTATATGACGATACCACAACTTCCAACCTTCTCTTCACCACGGCAAGCTCCATCAAAGTAGAGATGCTACCTCTTGGTGTAAATAGGCCCTCAACCTCCACTCATCTAGGTCCACTCATCTTCTAAAGGCAAGGAATGTGCATGCATAAACCGCAAAGTGGCAAGCTCATGCTCAATTGGTAGCACACACTCTTGAACTTAGACCAAAGAGAAAGGAGTGAAACCTGTGGCCTCCTTAAAAGTAGTGTTATATGCCCAAACAGCCGCCCGCTGGTAGTTTCTCATCCCAATCCCGCTTGTTCATATCCACTGTTTTCCTCAAAATAGTGGTAGTTTCTCATCCCAATCCCGCTTGTTCATATCCACTGTTTTCCTCAAAATAGTGACTAGGGTCTTATTAGTGCTCTCAACTTGCCCATTGGTAGAAGGCTTGTATGGGGTGGTTTTATCATGTCTAATGTTAAAATAAGAAGTGAGATCCTCAAGACATCATTTAAAAAAGGTGTCCCCCTATCGGATACAAGTTCTATTGGTGCCCCAAAACGACAAATAACATGCTCAATCAAGAATGAAGCAATAGTACGTGCGTCATCACTCCCGCTCTAGCCTCAGACCACTTTGTCAAGTAATCAGTTGCAACAATGATGTAGGATTTCCCATGCTTAGATGTAGGAGTGATAGGCCCAACATAGTCAATGCCCCACTTCTCAAATGGTAATGTGGCCATAATAGGATTGTTAGGGCGCAAACGATTCTCGAGGCGGGTGGCTCTCTGGCAAGCATCACACCTCTTACACCACTCAAAGGAGTCCTTAAACACACTAGGCCACCAGTACACAGCTCTCAAAATCTTCAATGCAGTCAACTTCCCTGCGAAATGCCCCCCACATGCACTATCATGACATTCTTTTAGAATATGAGGAATCTCTTCGTGTGAAACACAACGGCGATAAATGCCCTCAAACCCCTTTTGATATAAAGACCCATCAGTAATGGAATCTTTTGTGCATGGGTAACTAATCTTTTCTTAGCAGCCTTACTCATGTCTGGGGGAAATTCTAGGGTAGAAAAATAATGAGCAATTTGGTCATACCACTCCCGAGAAGTCCACAAGCTTTTGCAATGCAGGAGGTTTGGATTTAAGTACATAATCAAAGGTCTGCAACTCAACAAGCCATCGCATGATACGTTCAGGGGGCTCCAACTTATTCATCATAAGTCGTAATGAGTCCTTTGTCACATATATAATGGAGTGTTGGGGAGCGTGAGAAACTGGTGCTAGAAGATGTAGAGAGGTGGATGAAGAGGAAGTGTCTATAACAGGTGTGGGTGCTAGGAGTGAAAGAGGCAATGGTGTAGCTTGAAGTTGGACTGGGGTAACAGGTGGTAATTGCAGAGGTGGTGTCGATTGTAATTGGGGTACATAAGATGGGGCTGGTAAAGATAAACTCGGAGTGGACATGGGTAAAGAGTGTTTTGCTAGCCATGGGTAGTATGGTGGAGGTGGTGTCGCAACTAGTTGTAGTTCATAAGCGCACCTGTAGGAACTCTCCACATTAACAACAGACGTGATAGCAAGATTTAAATCTTGTGGAGCCTGAGCTCTCACTAAAATTTGAATACTAGGATGCAACCCTCTAAGAAATGATTCCATGATGGTAAGCGGATCAATGTTAAAAATGGGACTATAATCGTCAAGAACCTGGTGGCGGCTTGCTCGATGCTTTCATGCAGATAATTCTGCTTAAAGGAGCGTAAATACTCAAAATATGGAAAAAAATTTGGAAGTTTGCGAAAAGCGACTACGAATTTTTGCTCAAAATTAGCAAAACTAGGAATAGAATTTGCTTGCTGCTTGGAAAACCAATTCGAAGCTTCTCCTTTTAGTGTGGTGCTAAAATAAGTCATTACATGTCCCTCCTCGACAATATGTGATGTCAAACAAGCAATTTTAAAATTGTTTACATGGGCAGCAGGATCTTCCAATGACGACCCATGAAATGTCGGGAGTGGGATGAGCGGTGCATTAGGGCGAGCGAGATTAGCTGGTAACACTAGGGGTGACTGGATTGCAAAGGGTTGGGCCATGATGGAAATATGGACAGAAAATGAGGTACCCGACGAACCTTTCCCTGGTGGAGTTGATACTTTTGGAATCTGTTGCTATGAAGGAGTTGCAGGGCTAGAATTCCCTTGTAATGCTTTTTCTTTTTCCCTCCTATGATATCTCTTAGCTCGCTCACTCTCCCTAAGATGTTCTCGCCACTCTTTATCACTGTGCATACGTCCCCTTCCAAGTAGGTTCGTGTCGTGGAACCTCGACTAAGTCAAGGTCCCACCGGGGGTGCCACTGTCTGATAAATATCTGGATGGACAAGGCGAAGAGGACTAAAACCCAAGAAAACCCCCCCAGATAGCCAACGAAGATATATGATAAGTGCAATATGATCCCCCCAAAACCCAATGAGAAAGATGGAGGGAACTTTAAGATAAAATAATGTGCTCAATGTCCGCTGCCAAGGAGCGCTAGAGTGGTTGGAATATAGAAACACTTGCAAATAACAAACACGACAGAGATACAAAGATGGTGAAGATTTGTAACAAAATGTTATAGTGAATTCTTGCGAGCTGACACAATGGGAATATACACAAATTGTGTCTATATTATGATGTCTGAAGGTAAATCGCTTTTACAAATATTTGCTTTGTTTTTATATCAAAATGGAGCGAAGGAGAGAAAACTTATCTTTGAGATCGATGCGTCGAAAGTCGAAACTCGATATCGAGGATCAGAGTGATTCTCACAACCCTCGAGGATTAAATTTTACAAAGATTCACTATTTTTGTTAAATTACAACTTTTCACGGAAGTTTGCTACGAGCGGCTATATGAAAACGAAAGTGCGTGGAGCATGCGAATAGCTAAGCAAGGAGTCTTCACTTTAACGGCGATCGTTGCGCCGTCGCTTGTGCGGTTTGACGGTAGTGGAAGTTTCGATGGCCGTCTTTGTAATAATGCTTGAAATCTGCGAGTGAAATAAAAAATGTGGGAGAGCATCTCTCACCGCTTGACGGTGAGCCACTCTCTCCCCTTTAATTTGGATGTAACTTCGCTCTCTCTCATTCACGCTTTTGACACTTTAACGTTCTCTCTCAACTTCTCTTTCTCCCTCTCGGACCCAAGCATGAAAGAACTTATCTCTCTCTCTCTCTCTCTCTCTCTCTCTCTCTCTCTCTCTCTCTCTCTCTCTCTCTCTCTCTCTCTCTCTCTCTCTCTCTCGCACCCAAGCCTGTTTGTGCTCAGTGCAAAGCCTTCTCTCTCCTCGATTTCACACAGAGAGACAATATCCCTCTCACTCTCTCCTCGTTTTCAGCAGGGCCGAGCCCCTCGTTCTCTCTCCACAGGTTTGTTTGCAGCCCCGCGAGATTGGACTCGTCTGTTTCCTTTGATTGGATTGCAGCCCCTAAAGAGGTTCAACTCTCCCTCCTTGCACAGCCAGGCTCCCAATCCCTTCTGCCTCCTCTCTCTCTCTCTCTCTCTCTCTCTCTCTCTCTCTCTCAATACAAAGCCTCGGAGAGATTTCCCCTCTTTCACTCTCTCTCTCTCTCTCTCTCTCTCTCTCTCTCTCTCTCTCTCTCTCTCTCTCTCTCTCTCTCTCTCTCTCTCTCTCTATCTCTCTCTCTTTGAATACAATCACTTACAGAGACAATACTCTCTCTGGCTCTATTCAACAGGGTATTACTCACTCTTTCTAGGTCTCACTCTCTCTCAATTAAGCACACGTGTGTGTTCACGTGTGAGCACGCGCACACACACAGAGTGTGTGCTCTCGAGTGGAAATGCTCACAGCTTGCTTCCCTAGCAGCCGGCAAGGCACAAATAGAATCCCATCTCCCTCTTCTCTCTCACGGAGCAGACACGAACCCCCAAAAGGCATCCCTTCATTTTTTTTAATTTTGTTATTATGCCTGCTCTAAAAACTCCAACCTTATAACCTTGTAAATGGAATGAGCACATGAAATTAAAATGTACACTACAAGCATGCTTTTAGTATATCTGGTTGATCCTTGTCGCGACCATCATTTGCGATCCTGCTGTAAACTTTGAGTTTCTCGAGCACTGCAAAAACAACCAACCTTTCTTGACGAGGCTTAAGCACGGGATCTCAAACAATCACAATATTGACAATGATAAGGTGAATGCAAACAAATGTAACACAATGGCGGTGACAAAAATGCACATGCATGCCGTGGTGCAATGATGCGGTGATATAAAGATAGCACTCGCTCTCGGAAAAAAATGCAACAGCCATACTCTTCTGATTTGATATGCAAAGATGTGTATTTGTGCCAAGGTGGCAAATTTGGATCAAATGTATACTGTACATTTGGCTGGACACTTGTACCATGAGAACTATTTATATATCCGAACACATTTCCTTCTTCTACGCAACCAAGAATGTATGCTTGATCTTCGTCTTCTTCTACATTTGGATCTTCTATAAGGAAATATTTAGAGGCTCTAGAAATATTTTGCATATCCTTTTTCACTCTTGAAAATATATACTTATACCCTCCATATTTTAGAAT
The DNA here is from genome assembly GCF_014529385.1 of Adiantum capillus-veneris. Taxonomy (NCBI): domain Eukaryota; kingdom Viridiplantae; phylum Streptophyta; class Polypodiopsida; order Polypodiales; family Pteridaceae; genus Adiantum; species Adiantum capillus-veneris. The sequence continues at coordinate 17,556,170 of NC_140949.1, read as the reverse complement.
AGACACATCGTTTTCAAGGGAAGTATGCACAAATAGCTCATAACCATCTCCTTGAATGCATGCAAGTCGTACTTCAAAAGCCACCACATTAATATAAAAAAGTACATTCTTGGGAATGGGAAAAGTTGGTGTCCCAGAAGGATCTTTATTATAGTCATAGCGTGAAATACAACTCATTTTTATGTCACTTAACTCCTTTGTATCTGCAAAAAAAAGGAAAATATTATGCATAAATACAAGGACTAAATCAAAGAATGATAGTACTATTGGGATATCCATCATATGGAAGACTGAGAGTGTCTCTTACATGGGACCTCAAAAGGTTTCAAAAACTAAAATCTTTGAGAAACATAGCGCAAATGTTGCCCATCAAGAATCCAATAATGATAATCTTGTAACTTGCTCTCCGATCCACTATCAAAGGAGTACCCTCCTTTGTCTTTGCATTCCGCACGGGCATCTAGTATGCACATGATGTAGGCTTGGTTGTACTGCATGAAAATCCAAATAACATGCTTTCAACATGTTTTTAATCCAAAATACGTGCATTACAGTGATCCGGAGCAAGACAATAATTTTGAACAGGGACATTAAACTCCCTATATTGGAAAGGAAATAAGTGTATGTACTTGTTCATTCCACCTGTGTCTTTTTTATGTCCTTTCATGGCCTTAGCGTCTAAAACATTTGGATCCACAATTTTCATCTTTGATGTTGAAACCTGTTTTGAGGATGCCAAAGATGCGTTGTCTACATCCAAAATGGAACTGGTTCCCTCAGGTGTCACTTTTTGCACTTTGGCTTGAGTTTTTGTAGGTAGTTGTGAAACTTTCACCTTTTTCCCTTGTAGTGTGGCAATGATGGAGCTTTGAAGTTGATCTGCTGCAAGATCTGTAGTTGATTCTTCAATCCTCCATCCTCGAGAGTATATGGTCTCTTCTTTATTTTGAGACATGCATGCAAATGCATATGCTCTTGAGATAGTTTAAATTCTTGATTCATTGGAACTAGAATGTCAATGCACTCCACCTCTAGATGACTATCAACTGCAGAGACGGATGCTTCCACTACTTGTCCAACATCTTCAAATAGACTATCATTCTCCTTTTTTGCAATAAAAAGATGTACCTTATGAAATTGTGCACCCTCTATACCATGCATATCCAAATACCAATTCTTAAGATCATTGCAAGTATAGTCGATTGAGACAACAACCCTTGTAACATTTATTTTTGAAGCCATTGCTTCCTGAAACAAAAACAATAATTCAATTCTTATTATAACTCATATTCCACCAATAGTTCAAGCTAGATGACCCAAGCAAGTACATATAGTAAGTCTAAAAACTAGCTAACAAGGGGGAAGAGAGAAGAAAGGTCCACCACTTGTCCATGCTCAACTCTAAACAACATAGAGAGTTGGGAGGAAACTTGTTGTCTAATGTAGGCATTTGGAAATCATAGAAAATTGACCACTTCTCCAACCTATCTATTTTAGGAAAATAAAAATGGTTGGCTTTACAATTAGCCATGTGTCTAACCTATACATCATTGTATGATAAAAATTCACTTGTCCAGACTAGGACGGAAACATGGAAAGAAGCAATATCCACCACTTTTTATCTAAGCTAGGAATGGGGATTCTTGATCTCAAGAATCATTGGGACATGGAGAGAAGACCCGGGTAGGTCACCTAATAAAAATGTAACCTATCACGTGAGTTCAACAGAAGGGTATTTAAAGTTCTTGAAACTTACAGAATATATATACAAAAGGGCATTATTTTTTCAAATTTGAAAAAAACTTACAGATTTTAAAAGAAAAGGATACATTATATTCTTAACAAAATTCACAGATAAGGGGTTTTACAAACATGTCTTGAACGCACGTGATATGGTAGTTTTACACATAGTGAACCCCCCGAGAGAGAAGATAAGTTCCACCACTTGTCCAAGCTTGGATCAATCCACTAGTTGTCCAAGCTAGGCTCCATTAAACCATGCAAAAACCCAGCTGTTTTCAACATCAAGGATTTTCTTTCTGTCATCTTAGCTCCATTGTAACATGGGGAGAAACAAAGCTCCACCAACTGTCTAAGACAAGATCCATTGAAAGACAAAGAGAAGAAAGTTCAACCTTTTGTCCAAGCTAAGCTCCATTAAAACATGAAAACCCGATGATGGTTTTATTCCACATGGGGTTCTGGCTTCAAGATCCACTAGTTGTCCAAGCTAGGATCCATTGAAGCATGGAGAGTAGCAAAGATCCACCACTCATCCAATCTAGGATCCATTGAAACAATGAAAACAAAAAGCTCTACTACTTCTCAAAGTTAAGCTCTATTGAAACATGGAGAAACCATATGTATGTTGTACATGGGAAGTTTTGTTTCAAGGTCCATCACTTGTCTAAGCTAGGCTCTACTAAAACATGGAAAAACCAAATATATGTCTTACATGGGGAGTTTTGTGGCAAGTTCCACCACTTGTCCAAGCTAGAATTTATTGAAACATGGAAAAACTAGATATATGTTGTACATGGGGATTTTTGTTTAAAGATCCACCACTTGTCTAAGATATTCTATATGGAAATATGATGTGAAGAAAAGATCCGCCACTTGTCCAATCTAAGCGTCATAGATAGTAGTTTGTTTAGTTCAAAGATCCAACACTTGTCTAACCTCTAGAGAGAGATGGAAGGAAAGATAGTTATCTAAGCTAGGAATGTGCATTTTTGGTCTCAAGAATCCTTGGAATGGAGAGAAGATAATTTCTACCATTTGTTCAATCTTGGATCAATTGAGACATGGAGAGAAGAAGGATCCACCAGTTGTCCAAGCTAGGCTCCATTAAACCATGAAAACCTCAGTTATTTTCAACATCAAGGATTTTCTTTTTGTCAACTTAGCTCCATTGGAACATGGGGAGAAGCAAAGCTTCACCACTTGTCTAAGCCAAGCTCCAATGAAGAATGGAGAGAAGAAAGTTTAAACATTTGATCCAAGCTAAGCTCCATTAAAACATGAAAACCCATGGTTTTATTCCACATCGTATTTTGGTTCCAAGCTCCACCGGTTGTCCAAGCTAGGCTCCATTAAGGCATGCAAAGAAGCTAAAATCCACCACTCATCCAAGCTAGGATCCATTGAAACAATGAAAACAAAAAGCTCTACCACTTCTCAAAGTTAAGCTCTATTGAAATATGGAAATACCACATAAATGTTGTACATGGGGATTTTTGTTTCAAGGTCCACTACTTGTCCAAGCTAGGCTCTATTGAAACAACCCTAAACCAGATATATGTTGTCCAAGAGGATTTTTGTGTCAAGCTCCACCACTTGTTCAAACTAAGATCTATTGAATCAATCCTAAACTAGATATATGCTGTACATCGGGAGTTTTGTTTAAAGATCCACCACTTGTCTAAGATAAGTTTTATTGAAACATGGTGTGAATAAAAGCTCCACCACATGTCCAACCTAAGATTCATAAATAGTAGTTTGTTTAGCTCAAAGATCTAACACTTGCCTAGCCTCTAGAGAGAGATGGAAGGAAAGCTAGCTATCTAATCTAGGAATGGAGATTTTTGGTTTTAAGAATCATTGAGACATGAAAAGAAGATAAGTTCCACCACTTGTCCAAGCTTCGATCAATTGAAACATGGAGAGAAGTAAGCTCCAACAGTTGTCCAAACTAGGGTCTTTTTCAAGGTCTACCACTTGTCCAAGCTAGCCCAATTTCAATTGAATCATGGAAGCATCTAAAGGCCAGCACTTGTTCAAGCTAGGCTCCATTGAGACATGGAGAGAAGAAAGATGCACCATTCACTTGTTCAAGATAAGCTCCATTGAAACATGAAAACCCACATATATGTTGTACAAGGGTAGTTTTGTTTCATGGTCCACCAATTGTCCTATCTAGGCTCTATTGAACCTGGGAAACTGGGAACTAGGAAACGTGATGCAATGCACTACTTGTCCAAGCTAACCCTATTGACAAGGGATAGAAGCAAGCTGCACCATCTGTCCAAGCTAGGCTCCCTTGAAACATGGGTATAAGCAAAGATCCACCACTTGTCCAAGATACAGACAATCTTGAACAATGTTGCTTCTCAACAATTGGAAAATCATGGTGTGTTTTACATGAAAATTTTTGTTACAAGGCCCGCTACTACTTGTTGAATCTTTTTTCAAGCTACAATATTGTTTCTCATCATTGGAAAAACCCATGATATGTTGTACATGGAGAGTTCTTCTCCAAGCTCCACCACTTGTCCAAGCTAACTCTATTGAAACGTGGTATAGAAGAAAGCTCCACCATGTGTCCAAGCTATGCAACATTGAAACATGGAAAACCACTTGTCTAAGCTAGGATCTCTTGAAAACATGAGCATACGAAAAACTCCACCACTTGTTGAAGCTAGGGACAACCATAAATGATATTTTTTCTCACCAATTGGGAAACCCTTGATGTGTTTGTACATGGAAAATTTTATTACAAGGCCCACCACTTGTCCACACTGTCATAATAATCAATATCTAATTCTCCTAAATGATTTTCTCATATTAAACTGATCATTTAATGTGGGGAAGTGCCAAGGGAGAAAAAGCTAGAATATTGGTTAAGCTAGCAGACCGGCCATAGTAGGGATCCAAAGGAGGGAAAATAGGGATCCAAAGGGGGGGGCATCTGCAAAAGATCCATGTGCAACAATGGGATAAAAAGACCCTAAGGTTCAGCCCATTAAGACTTCCAAAATGCTAAGGTTCCAAAATTCAAAGGTTGTGTCCAAAGGTCAACCCTAGGGAAAATTGGATGCTTAGTGTGTGCCCTAAAAGTCTCTCTACATCCCTACATGGGAGGGGGCGAGCCCCAAAGCTAGGGGATGAGAGAGAAAGCCACACACACACACACAGGCTCCCTTTACACAAAGGGAATGAGGGACACATGTCAGCTCCCTAGGCCAGATGCCCACAAGGTGTGCCCAATTCCTATTGGAAGACCCTTGAAGTGGACCAATGAGAATTAAGCTAGAGTAAATGTAGTTTAATTAATTTAAAAACATTTAATAAAAGAAACCAATGAGAATTAAGTCTCCTAGAAGACTATTGGGCAGTCTCCCAAAGGGTCCAATGAGCATTCAGAAGCCCCATGGCTTGCTTGATTTCTATTGGCCAGGAGACAAAGGGGTCCAATGAGAGTTTAGTTTAATTATTTAATTACCTAGAGCTCTCACAAAAGGGGAAAGGGGGGACACATGTCAGAAGGCTATCACTTATGCTGCTTAATACCTATTGGCTTGACCTGGGGAGGTCCGATGAGGCAAAAGCCAGACCTAATTAGCAGCTAGGGCTCGCCCAAGAGAGAGAGGGGGCTGATTTTTGCTGGGCATTGACACACACACACTCACACTTGACCATGTGTGAAGGAAGAATACTCTATCTCCTCCCAAGCTTTAATGGAGAGCTCATCACCTACTCCAAGCTTGTGAGATAGAAGCCTACATCAACACTCTCTTGGCATGTGGATGCAAATCCAACCAAGAGCCAAGCTTCAATGCATGCTCACCTCCTCTACCAAGCTAATTACTAAGCTAAGCTATGCTAATATGAGTGATTATGTGAGGAGATGTACATCTTTCTCGTAAGATACTCCTTTTTCCTCTCAATCTACTCTCATACCCTGCTAGCTCTCACCATCTTCGAAGGTGTGTGAGGTCTTGGGTCTGAGAACGGAGATAATTCAAGTTGTGTTTGATTAAGTGTTTTGCTTGGTGTATGAAGCTTCCATCTTCATTGCACTAGCTAGTCTTGAAGGAACACAAAGAATTGTATTGTACAATGTCTCTCTTGTTGGGAGAAACCATAATACAAAGCCTTTTGGAGGAGGGACCGGCTCCATGAAAATCCGGTCCTCAACTGTTGTCAATAGCTTAATTTCTCTCTCTTTTGAAAGTATTGTCGATGCTATCTAACTAGGTGTTAGGCTTTTTGTTGCTCTCTCCACCCAAGCACTCTTGTAATTCTCATTAGGAATCTATTCTAATGAAATGCCCACTATGTTCATGCTAATTTCCGCTACACATAAGTTATTAGGCCAATAAATGTTACATTGGTATCAGAGCTCAAGGTTTCTCTTTTCTTGCTCAAGAAGGGAGGTCCTCAAGCTAGCTACAAATGGTTGGTATTATTAATTGCCTGTGAGTAAGTAGAATAGGGATTTTTCAGCCTTGCAGTGCGCCTACCTTTGTGCAGTTAACGGGGCATCACCGTCGAGAGCTATGGTCTTAATAGTGGAGTCCTACGGGACTTGCCTACGGCTTAACCACTATTGAGCTATTAGAAGCTTGACAGGAGCCGGTGCTGTTTTGGTGTCGAAAGACCCTCTCTTCTATTCCTTGCAATTAATGGTATTCGAGCCGCGGGTACAGTAGCTTGAGTGCTTTTTCTAAAGGGGTAAAGAGGAGTAGCAACTAGGGCTTGAAGTGCCAAAGTATACCTAAAACGTTTACACCTAAAAGTTGTTAGAATGGCTGACAATAGTAAAGAGAGTGAAATTAATGTTGATAACTTTGATTTTGCTCATGAGCAAGCTACTAATGATGCTTCAATGCTTGTTAACTATCTTGTTTCTAGGCTTCAACAAGCCATGGGCAATCCATCTCTCCAAAGTGAAGTGCAACGGTAGCTCCGTGCTCACGGGATTCTCCAAGCTCATCACCATGACGAGAGAACACCTAGGAAGCCTCCTTGTGAGACTACCAAAAGAGGTCTCTCTCCGATTCGGGAAGAAGAAGAGAATCCATATGAAGGGCTCAAGAATTTACTTCTTGATGATGCATCTCCTTCCCAAACGAGAACTCAAGAGCCTCCACCGAAGGAACGAGAAAGAAGCGAGTCTCCCACCACCTCGGCGGAGATGGCTCCACGAAGACGGCGGGCTAAACGCTCTCCATCACCACCAAAGCGGAGAAGACCATCGTATTCTTCTCCTCACCACAATTCAAAGAGGGATGATAAAAAGCAAGAGAAGAAAAAGGAGAGAAAGAGGACACCCTCTTCTCCATCTTCTTCATCCTCTTCCTCTTATGAAAGCTATGGTGAAGACGACAAAGATCAAGACAAGAAAAAGGCGAGAAGGAGGTCACCCTCAGAACCACCTTCTTCAAATTCTTCACCTTCTGAAGAAAGTGATGGTGCAACTTTTGAACCATCAAAAAGAAGAGGCCATAGGAAATCCTATGCCGCGTGGAAGAGGTCGTCCAAGCTGAAGAAATTCAAAGAGGGAGGGAAGAGCATCTCTTTCCTTACCTATGATGGCACCTTCGGTGCTACGGACAAAGTCTTGGCCTTTATCCAGCAATTCGATGCAGCGTTTGGAGATGAGGGCTTCACGGAGTCCTCTAAGCTACGCCATGTAGCTATGCACTTTCAAAAGTCTGCCAGACAATGGTGGTCTAGCCTATGAGCCAACGGTGAAGCTCCACGAACATGGAAGGCTTTAAGAGCTTCCATTATGAAGCAGTTTTTGGCCACCGATGCCAAAGACAAAGTACTCACCGAATGGCGAAGCTTAAAGCTCTCTCCCAATGAATCCATCCACAAATATGTAGAAAAGTTTTGGGACCTACAACTCAAAGCCACAGTCTTCAACAAGTTGGATTTTGGAGAGCAAAAGTAACAATTTTGTGCGGGCTTAACCGAAGAAATGGCGGAGTATGTCAACTCCCAAAGGCCACGTACCATATCGGCGGTAATACACCATACTATGGTGGCCTCTCGAATCAATTTCCAAACGGGGGGTAAAAGAAATAATAAGCCCCCGGAAAACAAGGGTTCCAATGAGCTTAAGGGGAAGGACAATGTCCAAAAGTCTCCTAAGGGCAATTCCAACAAAGCTAAAGAGAAGGGAGTTTACAAAGGAAAGAATAAACTCTCTCTTGAAGAGCTTGAGCGTTATCGTAAGGATAACCGGTGTTTCAAGTGCGGCGAACAAGGGCATGCGTACCGCGCTTGTCCCCAAAAGAACAACCGCCAAGATCCTCCTAGAGCTTCTTTGGTTGAAATCCAAGAGGAGGAGATTCACCAAACTCACCACAAAGGATCTCCTCTATGCCATGCTTGGGGAAAGGTAAGAGAACATGATGCTTTTATTCTCTTTGACCCTGGTTCTACTCACAATTTCATATCTATGGAGTTAGCCACCAAGCTAGGCATACAATCCTACGAGATGGGAGATATCCTACCCACAGACAATGCCTTCAAGGGTCAAGAAGCTTCAGTCACTCCCTTAATCGGGAAATTGAGGCTTCATGTCCAAGGCTATGTGGACAAAGAGAACTTCTTTATCTCTCCTCTCAAGCATGAGGATGTAATCCTAGGGGCACCATGGTTTGACCGCCTGGCTGCCGATGTTAAATTTCCTGAAAGGAGAATCTCCTTTAAGTTCAGGGAAAAAGACATGTATATAGATGCTAAGGAGATGGGTAATACCATCCCCATTGTACATACACCAGCTTTCAACAAGTCAATAAAGAGCTCTATTTCCGTGTACATGATTTTTGTTAAAGATTCTCAAAATGAACCTAATGCTTTAGCAAAAGAAAATAAAAGCAACCAAAAGGAATTAGAGTTATCCAATTTTCTCAAGGGGTTTCAAGATGTTTTTATTGACGACATCCCTTGTGAGCTACCTCCTAAACGAGGTAATGATGACCATGCAATTGAGCTTCTTCCAGGAAGTTCACCACCTAACAAACCTCCTTATAGAGTTTCTCAAGCTCAACAAGAGGAGATTATGCGGCAAGTGCATGAGTTAGTTGAGAAGGGCATGGTTAGGCCTAGCTCATCTCCATTTTGCTCACCTGTGCTATTAGTGCAAAAGAAAGACAGCACATATCGTATGTGTGTCGACTATAGAGCACTAAATAGGATCACTATCAAGAATAGGTTTCCCGTTCCACGGGTAGAAGACCTATTTGATAAGCTACAAGTATCGACCTACTTCAGTAGGATTGACCTAAAAAGTGTCTATCATCAAATAAGGATAGTTGATCAAGACATTGTAAAGACCGCATTTCGTACTACATTTGGTCTTTATGAATACATTGTCATGCCTTTTGGCTTGACCAATGCACCAGCCACATTCAATCGCTTGATGGAGAAGCTGTTCAGGCCTCATCGAACCTTCACCGGAGTGTTCTTTGATGATATTATCATCTACTCTAATTCATTGGAGGAACACAAGCAACATCTCCAGCTAATATTTCAAGTTTTAAGAGAGAATAAACTTTATGTTAATCGAAAGAAAAGTGAATTTTTCTTGCAAGAGATTCAGTATTTAGGTCACATTATCTCTCAAGATGGCATCCAAATGGATCCATCCAAGTTAGAGGTAATAAAAGGATGGCCTAAACCAAGGAATCTTCATGAACTAAGAAGCTTTATAGGTATGTGTGCATACTATAGACGCTTCATAGAAAAGTTCTCACAAATTGCGGGACCATTACATGACCTAACAAAGAAAAGTGTTAGGTATACATGGTCTGCTAAGGAGAACAATGCTTTCGAAAATCTTAAAGAAAAGCTTATCTCTCAACCTGTGCTTACACTACCGGATCTCTCAAAACCATTTGAGGTCCAATGTGATGCTTGTGGTGATTGCCTTGGGGCTGTTTTTCTCCAAGAAGGGCACGCCATAGGCTATGAGAGTCGAAGGCTCGACCCTGTTGAGCAAGCTCTAGGCATATATGAAAAAGAACTCCTTGCAGTTCTACATGCCTTAGACTCATGGAAGCACTATTTATTGGGGACTCCTTTCATTCTGCGAACGGACCACCAAAGTCTTAAGTACTTCATGACGCAGACCAAGCTCTCCGACAAACAAATAGGGTGGGCAAATTTCCTTTCGCAATTTCATTTTCATATTGCTCACATTGCTGGCAAGCATAATCAAGTAGCCGATGCACTCTCAAGACGACCGAGAGTGAATGCGGTTTCCATAGCAACTCACAATGATCTATCTTCAATGATCAATGAGTATGCTATTGATCCCGATTTTAGAGATGTGATTTCAGCCCTTGCATTAGGGAAGAAAGAAGAACCATTTACTTTACAAGATGGTTATCTTCTCTATGGTAATAGACTATGCGTTACTAACTCACTACGTGAGAAAGTAATGTATGAATCTCATGCTCCCCCATATGCGGGGCATAGAGGGATTCAATCTACCTTAAAGGGAATTGAAACATATTTCTATTGGCCTACCATGAAAGTGAACATACAAGAGTATGTTTCCAAATGTGTGGTATGTCAAAAAACAAAATTTGATAGAGGGAAGCAACCTGGATTGCTTCAACCCTTTCCAATCCCTAATTCACCTTGGGAGAGCATATCCATGGATTTTATCTTGGGATTGCCTAAGTCTATCCATGGGAATACGGGGATATGGACGATAGTAGACACGTTCAGTAAACAAGCTCATTTTATACCTATCAAAAAGACTATCAAAGCCCATCAAATGGCAACCCTCTTCATTTCACAAATTTTCAAGTACCATGGCTTGCCAATGTCCATAGTGTCGGATAGAGATCCTAGAATGACCAGTAATTTCTGGAAGGGTCTCTTTGAGAATTTAGGAACAAGGCTAAACTTCTCTTCGGCCTATCATCCACAAACTGATGGCCAAAGTGAAATAGCTAACCTAACCATTCTCGATCTACTAAAAGCCTATGTAACGGAAGTAGATCAAAGATCCCAATGGGAGAAGTACTTACCCTTAGTAGAGTATGCTTACAATAACACTGTACATACTTCCACAGGAAAAGCACCTTTCGAGGTAATTGAGGGAAGATCAAAAAGTCCCTTGCTACTTAAGGTACATAGGAAGATCTTCACTGCAGATGAGTATAGCCGAGACCTACAAGAATCTTTCCAAAAGATTAAGGATGCTATCTCTATCTCACAACAAAGGCAAAAGGCTGCTGCTGACAAGCACAGAAGAGCCCAAGCCTTTAAAGAAAACGATTGGGTCTTGTTAAAGTTTCCCAAGGCTCGATTAAGGCACACGACGGGCAAGAATCCTACGGGCCACCAAAAGTACTATGCTAAACTAGCAAAAAGGTACTATGGTCCCTTCCAGATTCTTAGGCCAATCAATGAGATGGCCTATCAACTTAAGTTGCCCAATCATTGGCTCATACACAATGCTTTTCATGTGAGCCTATTAAAGCCTTACAAAGGAGAGCCACCTCAAGAACCAACTATTGAAGACCCACTGGAGATCGAGGACCACGAGGAGGTGCTGCAGCCTGAGTCCATTCTCCGACATGAAGACAAGGTATTAAGAGGCAGTAAGACTATCCGACGATATCTTATTAAGTTTAAGAATTATCCTTTCGAAGATGCTAGATGGATGCAAGGCATACAATTAAAGGATAACCTAAACCTTGTCAATGCTTACAATGCTTCCCAAGAGTAAGCAAATGTACAAAATGTTAAAAATGAACAAAATTTTTGTCTTATAAGACTCTCTTTTTCTTTATTTGTGCACAAAAATGAAGTAGTATCCATGCTTAGATCAAGTTTGCGGAGACGACGTCTCCCAAACACCAAGTAGAGCTTGTCACTCTACTATGGAAGACTGATAGGACTAATGTGCAGACATGCTTGAAGCAGCCTCAGGCTCTCAAGCGCCAAATGGACTAGTCATCCATTATGGAATGATGTCGTAGGGTAACATAGGGATCCTCTACCCGCTAAGAAAAGGACTCATGAGTATGCTTTATCTTCTCTATACCATAGTCAAGGACGACTATGATTTCAAGAGAGAGGTAATGTCATAATAATCAATATCTAATTCTCCTAAATGATTTTCTCATATTAAACTGATCATTTAATGTGGGGAAGTGCCAAGGGAGAAAAAGCTAGAATATTGGTTAAGCTAGCAGACTGGCCACAATAGGGATCCAAAGGGGGGGCCATCTGCAAAAGAGCCATGTGCAACAATGGGCTAAAAAGACCCTAAGGTTCAGCCCATTAAGACTTCCAAAATGCTAAGGTTCCAAAATTCAAAGGTTGTGTCCAAAGGTCAACCCTAGGGAAAATTGGATGTTTTGTGTGTGCCCTAAAAGTCTTTGCACATCCCTACATGGGAGGGGGCGAGCCCCAAAGGTAGTGGATGAGAGAGAAAGCCACACACACACACACAGAATCCCTTTACACAAAGGGAATGAGGGACACATGTCAGCTCCCTAGGCCAGATGCCCACAAGGTGTGCCCAATTCCTATTGGAAGACCCTTGAAGTGGACCAATGAGAATTAAGCTAGAGTAAATGTAGTTTAATTAATTTAAAAACATTTAATAAAAGAAACCAATGAGAATTAAGTCTCCTAGAAGACTATTAGGCAGTCTCCCAAAGGGTCCAATGAGCATTCAGAAGCCCCATGGCTTGCCTGATTTCTATTGGCCAGGAGACAAAGGGGTCCAATGAGAGTTTAGTTTAATTATTTAATTACCTAGAGCTCTCACAAAAGGGGAAAGGGGGGACACATGTCAGAAGGCTATCACTTATGCTGCTTAATACCTATTGGCTAGACCTGGGGAGGTCCGATGAGGCAAAAGCCAGACCTAATTAGCAGCTAGGGCTCGCCCAAGAGAGAGAGGGGGCTGATTTTTGCTGGGCATTGACACACACACACACTCACACTTGACCATGTGTGAAGGAAGAATACTCTATCTCCTCCCAAGCTTTAATGGAGAGCTCATCACCTACTCCAAGCTTGTGAGATAGAAGCCTACATCAACACTCTCTTGGCATGTGGATGCAAATCCAACCAAGAGCCAAGCTTCAATGCATGCTCACCTCCTCTACCAAGCTAATTACTAAGCTAAGCTATGCTAATATGAGTGATTATGTGAGGAGATGTACATCTTTCTCGTAAGATACTCCTTTTTCCTCTCAATCTACTCTCATACCCTGCTAGCTCTCACCATCTTCGAAGGTGTGTGAGGTCTTGGGTCTGAGAACGGGGATAATTCAAGTTGTGTTTGATTAAGTGTTTTGTTTGGTGTATGAAGCTTCCATCTTCATTGCACTAGCTAGTCTTGAAGGAACACAAAGAATTGTATTGTACAATGTCTCTCTTGATGGGAGAAACCATAATACAAAGCCTTTTGAAGGGGGGACCGGCTCCATGCAAATCCGGTCCTCAACTGTTGTCAATAGCTTAATTTCTCTCTCTTTTGAAAGTATTGTCGATGCTATCTAACTAGGTGTTATGCTTTTTGTTGCTCTCTCCACCCAAGCACTCTTGTAATTCTCATTAGGAATCTATTCTAATGAAATGCCCACTATGTTCATGCTAATTTCCGCTACACATAAGTTATTAGGCCATTAAATGTTACACACACTACCTCCAAGCTACAGTAATATTTCTCATTTGTAAAATCCATGGTATGTTTTACATGGGGTTTTGTTCCAAGATCCACCACTTGTCCAAGCTAATTGTTTCAAAATATAAGATACAAGCAAGCTCCAGCATGTGTCCAAGCTAGGCCCCATTGGAACTTGGAAAAACCACTTGTCCAATAGAGTCTACCTTGAAACGTGGAGGGAGGCAAAAATTCACCGCTTGTCCAAGTTAGGCTACATAAATAATGTGTGGCTAGATCCAAAGGCCCACCACTTGTTCAAACTTTAGAGATGCAAGGTGTACTAGATGTATAAACTAGGCATGGGAAAATACCAGAAGAACCACCATTTGTGGCTAGTAGCAAGCTCCACCATGTGTCCAAGCTAGGATCCATTTGTACATGGAAAGTCACTTGTCCAAGCTACTCTCCCTTTAAACATGGATAGAAACAAAGCTCCATGACTTGTCTAAGCTAGGGATGAAATGTTCAACCTGTAAGTTTATTTCTTGGACAATATTGTTTCCTACCAATTGGAAAACCCATAATATGATGTACATGAATAAATTTAATACAAGGCCCATATTGTGTCCAAGCTATGCTATTATGTATGCTAGCAACAAGAGTATGATAAGTGAGTAACTAATTCTTTCTCCTATGAAATGTTTCTTCTTCCTCTTCCCTACCCTCATTCCCTGCTAGCTCTCTCCACCTTCAAAGGTGTTTGAGGTCTTGGGACTGATGCTTGGGATAGTTAAAGATTTCTTCAAGTTTATGTTATGTTTGTGATGCATGAAGCTTTCCATCTTCATTGCATCACCTAGGTCACAAGGAACACAAAGACTGTATTGTAACAAGTCTCTCTTTATGGGAGAAATCATAATACAAATGCCTATTGGAGGGGGGACCGGCTCCACATAAATCCGGTCCTCAACTGTTGTCATGTTCTCTAAATTCTCTCTCTTGCAAAAGTATTGTTCATGCCAAGTTAACTAATTGCAATGATTATGTTGCTATCTTCAATTATGTTCACCCGTTATGCTCACAAAGTTATTTCTCAAAAGTACTCTCATTAATTTCCGCTACTCTTAAGTTAAATAGGCCAATTAAATTACATTGGTATGGGAGAATTTGGTTTCTCTTTTCTTGCTTAAGAAGAGAGGTCCTTAAGTAGCCTATAAATGGTTGATGTTGTTAATTATAATAGGGTAAGTGGAACTGGGATCTGATATCGGTATTGTTAAGCCCACTATGTGGGGGATGGTGCACACCTCGGGAGCTTTGGACTTAATAATGGAGTCTTTTTAGACTTGCCTACGGCTTTACCATTATTGAGCCATAAGAAGTCCGAAAGGAGCTAGCCCTTGGCAACTCTGCTATGTTAGACCTACTCCTCTACTCTCTATAATTAACCACTTTGAGCCGTGGGTGTACTAGATACTTAAGAGCCGATTGTCAAAGGCTAAGAGGAGTGGCAACTAAGGTTTTGAATTGCCAAAGCATACGCTACGTATATACATAAATTTTGTTAACATGGCTGACAATAATCAAGAGAGTAGAATGAACATTTATAGCTTTGATTTTGCACATGAAGGTGCTAATGATGATGCTCCCATGTTTGTGAATTATCTCGTCACTAGGTTATAGCAAGCTATGGGAAACCCTGCTTTGCAAGCCGAAGTTACTCAACAACTTCGTGCTTATGGAATTTACCTTCCTCTCCAAGAGGAGAGAGAGCTTAGGAGGCCTCTTGAAGAGACCCCCAAAAGAAGACTCTCTCCCATTCGAGAGGAGGAATCCAAAGAGCAAGAAAGCAATGAAAGTTTAAGTTCCTCTGAAGATGTGGCTCCACGAAGATGGCGGGCTAGACGATCGCCCACTCCTCCCAAGAGGAAAAGATCGACACATAGTCCTTCTCCTCATCACTCTGAAAGGCAAGAGAGGAAACAAAGGAAGAAAAGGGCTAGGAATAGGTCACCCTCTTCTCCTTCTTCTTCACCTTCCTCCTCTTCCGATGAAATTTATTGCTATTCTCATAGAGAATACAAGAGGGGAGGACATCGCAAATCATTTCCTGCATGGCGAAGGTCACAAAAGCTAAAGAAGTTCAAGGAGGGAGGAAAGAGTATCTCTTTTCTCACCTATGATGGCACCTTCGGTGCTATCGACAAAGTGTTGGCCTTCATCCAGCAATTTGATGCGGCCTTTGGAGATGAGGGCTTCACAGAGTCCTCCAAGCTACGCCATGTAGCTATGCACTTCCAAAAATCAGCTCGTCAATGGTGGGCTAGCCTTCATGGAAATGGTGAAGCCCCAAAGACATGGAAAACTCTATGAGTTTCCATCATGAAGCAATTCCTTGCAAGCGATGCAAAGGACAAAGTGCTTACCGAATGGCACAGCTTAAAGCTCCTCTCCCATGAGTCTATCCACAAATATGTAGACAAGTTTTGGGATTTACATCTTAGGGCTACTGTCTTTCAAAAGATAGACTTTGCCGAGCAAAGGCAAAAATTATGTGCGGGATTACCTGAAGAGATGGCCGAATACATCAACTCTCAACGGCCTGCTATTATTATCGAAGTAATCCATCATACCATGGTTGCTTCACGCATAAATTTTCATCAAGGGGCTAGACGTAATGTCAAGCCCATGGAAAACAAAGACAAAAATGATGCAAAGGGGAAAACCAATGCTCAAAATAATTCCCAAGTCACTTCCAGCAACAACAACAACAACAACAACAATCGGTCCAAGGAGAAGGGAGTTTACAAAGGTAAAAACAAACTCTCTCCTGAAGAGCTTGAAGCTTTTCTCAAGGACCATAAGTGTTTCAAGTGTGGGGAGCAAGGACATGGCTATCGTTCTTGCCCCAAGAAGAATACTCGCAATGAGACTCCTAGGGTTTCCACCATCGAAGCTCCAAAAGAGGATGCTCATTGCAAAGGATCATCACTCTCCTATGCTTGGGGAAAGGTAAGAGAGCATGATGCCTTCATCTTGTTTGACCCTGGCTCTACTCTCAACTTCATATCAATAGAGTTGGCCACCAAGTTGGGCATTCAAGCTTTTGAGATGGGAGATATAGTAGTGGCTGATGCAGCTTTCAAGGGACAGCAAGCCTCCGTTACTCCCTTGATTGGGAAGTTGAGGCTTCATGTCCAAAGCTATGTTGACAAAGGAGACTTCCTCATCTCTCCTCTCCAACATCAAGATGTTATCCTAGGGGCACCATGGTTTGATCGCATGGCTGCCAACATGAAGTTCCCTGAAAGGAGAATTTACTTCACCTACAGGGGAAAGAACATGTATATAGATGCTAGTGAGCGTGGTCGCACTATTCCACTTGTAAATCCTCTTGATTTTGATAAGTCAATGAAGAGCTCAGTGTTTGCGTACATGATTTTTTTCAAAGAGTCTCTAAAAGATACTAATGTTTCATCAAATGTAAATGTTAGGAATCAAGAAGAGTTAGACTTGTCTAATTTTCTAAAAGGATTCCAAGATTTGTTCATCGATGATATCCCTATGGACTTACCTCCAAAACGAGGGGATGATGACCATCTCATTGAGCTCCTTCCTGGAAGCTCACCACCTAACAAGCCTCCTTATCGAGTCTCACAAGCTCAACAAGAGGAGATCATGAGGCAAGTACAAGAGCTGGTAGACAAAGGGATGGTGAGGCGTAGTTACTCTCCCTTTTGTTCTCCAGTCCTTTTAGTGCAAAAGAAAGATGGTACATACCGTATGTGTGTGGACTATCGAGCACTAAACCATATCACTATCAAAAACAGATTTCCCGTACCTCGGGTAGAAGATCTGTTTGATAAGCTACAAGGCTCTACCTACTATAGTAGGATTGACCTTAAGAGTGGCTATCATCAAATAAGGATAGTGGATGAAGATATCTTAAAGACCTCGTTTCGCACAACGTTTGGTCTTTATGAATATCTAGTCACGCCTTTTGGCTTGACTAATGCACCAGCTACGTTCAATCTTTTGATGGAGAAATTTTTTAGACCATATCGTAAATTCATTGGAGTGTTCTTTGATGATATCATCATCTACTCCAAATCTTTGGAGGAACATAAGCAACATCTCCAAGTGATTTTTGAAGCATTGAGGGAGAACAAGCTTTATCTCAACCAAAAGAAAAGCGAATTCTTCCTTCAAGAGATTCAGTACCTAGGTCATATTATCTCTAAAGATGATATCCAAATGGATCCATCAAAGCTAGAGTTAATAAAAGCATGGCCTAACCGAAGAAATCTACATGAGCTAAGAAGCTTTATTGGTATGTGTGCATACTATAGACGCTTCATAGCAAAATTCTCTCAAGTAGCAGGACCACTACACGACTTAACTAAGAAGAACGTTAAGTTTGTATGGACTGCTAAGGAGAAAAATGCTTTTGAAAAACTCTAAGAGAATCTTACTTCCCAACCAGTCCTCGTGCTTCCGGATCTCTCAAAGCCATTTGAGGTCCAATGTGATGCTTGTGGTGATTGCCTTGGAGCGGTTTTGCTTCAAGGAGGGCATGCCATAGCATACGAGAGCCGCAGGCTCAATAGTGATGAACGAGTCTTGGGAATTTATGAGAAAGAGCTTTTAGCTGTTCTAGATGCCCTAGACACATGGAAGCACTACCTATTGAGGACTCCATTTATCCTACGAACTGACCACCAAAGTCTCAAGTATTTTATGACGCAAACCAAGCTTTCCGACAAACAAATGAGGTGGGCAAATTTTCTTTCACAATTTAATTTCCATATTGCTCACATAGCTGGTAAGCACAATCAAGTTGCCGATGCACTTTCACGACGACCAAAAGTTAATGCGGTGTCTATAGCTACTCACAATGATCTATACTCTATGATAGATGAGTATGCTACTGACCCTGACTTTAAAGATGTAATGTCAGCCCTTGCTTTGGGGAATAAAGAGGAACCATTCACCTTGCAGGATGGTTATCTTCTCCACGGCAATAGGCTATGTGTTACCCACTCCCTTCGTGAGAAAGTTATGTATGAATCCCATGCTCCTCCATATGCGGGACATAGAGATATTCAACCTACTCTTTGAGGAGTAGAGACGTACTTCTATTGGCCTACCATGAAAGTGGACATACAAGAGTATGTATCAAAATGTGTAGTATGCCAAAAGACCAAGTATGATAGAGGGAAGCAACCTGGATTACTCCAGCCATTGCCTATTCCAAATTCACCATGGGAGAGTATATCCATGGATTTCATCTTTGGATTACCCAAGTCTATCCATGGGAATACAGGAATATGGACAATAGTCGACAGGTTTAGCAAGCAAGCACATTTTATTCCTGTCAAAAAGACTATTAAGGCACATCAAATGGAAACTCTCTTCATATCTCATATTTTCAAGCACCATGGATTACCCACATCCATCGTGTGAGATAGAGATCCTAGAATGACCAGTAATTTCTGGAAAGGTCTCCTTGAAAATCTAAGAACAAGATTGAATTTCTCTTCAACCTATCACCCACAAACGGATGGCCAAAGTGAGATAGCCAATCTTACGATACTCGATCTACTCAAGACTTATGTTACCAAAGTAGATCAACGCTCACAATGGGAAAAGTATTTACCTCTTGTAGAGTATGCCTACAATAATACTGTACATACTTCTATGGGAAAAGCACCTTTTGAGATCATTGAGGGAAGACCTAAAAGTCCCTTGCTACTCAAAGTACATGGGAACATCTTCGCCGCCGATGAGTATAGCCGTGACCTACAAGAATATTTTCAAAAGATTAGGGAGGCTATATCCATCTCTCAACAAAGGCAAAAAGCTGCGACTGATAAGCACAGAAGAGCCTTAATGTTCAAAGAAAATGATTGGGTCTTACTCAAGTTTCCTAAGGCTCGATTAAGGCAAACGGCGGGCAAAAATCCTACGGGCCATCAAAAGTATTATGCTAAACTAGCAAAAATATACTATGGTCCTTTCCAAATCTTGAAGCCCATCAATGAGACAGCTTATCAACTCAAGTTGCCCAACCATTGGCTCATACACAATGCCTTTCATATAAGCCTACTTAAGCCCTACAAAGGAGAGCCACCAATTGAACCAATTATTGAAGACCCTCCCGAAGTTGAAGACCAGGAAGAGGTGCTACAACCCGAAGCTGTCCTTCGGCATGAAGACAAGGTACTACGACATGGTAAGATTATCCGATGGTATCTTATTAAGTTCAAAAATTATCCTTTTGAAGATGCTAGATGGATGCAAGGAGTACAGCTTAAGGATAGTATGAACCTTTTCAATGCTTACAATGCTACATTAGAGTAAGCAAATGTATAAATTTCTTTTAAATGACTCATGTTTTTGTCTTATAAGACTAGTCCTCTTTTTAATTGTGCATGCATTCTTAGAATCATGTTTGTGATGACGACGTCTCTCAAACACCAAGTAGAATTTGTCACTCTAATTTGGGAGAATGAAATGGACTAAAGAGCAGACATGCTTGTGGCAGCTATGTCTCCCAAGCACCAAATGGATTAGTCATCCATCTTGGAAAGATGTCGTAGGGTAAAAAGGGATCCTCTACCCGCTAAGTACGATTGACTAATGACTAAGGCTTTATCTCTTCTACCTCATAGTCGAGGACGACTATGATTTCAAGAGAGAGGTAATTTCATAAAATCTAATATCTAACCAACACAAATGATTTTCTCATATTAAATTGATCACTTAATGTGGGAGAATAAACGGGAACAAGTGTTAAGATATAGATATGTGCTTATAGATCTATCTCAACACGGGGCCAATGGTAAAGGGGCCCAAATGGGAGATGGTCTATCAAGAGCAAGGCTAACCAATGGAGCATAAGACCTTAGGGTTAGCTTCATTGAAGACCTCCAATAATGTGTGTAAAAGTCCTTTGACCTTAGGTAAGCTAGGGCTGAGCTTGAGGTGGGAACCCGGCCCAAGCTCGAGGTGCTTGTCGTGCTTGAGGTGCTTGTCCTGCTTGAGGTGCTTGTCATGCTTGAGGTGCTTGATTAAGGTGCTTGAGGTGCTTGATTAAGGTGCTTGAGGTGCTTGATCTGCTACATGCTTGAGGTGCTTGACTTGCTACATGATTAAGGTACTTGAGGTGCTTTGACAAGCTTGCCTGAGATGCTTGTGGGAATACCCCCTAGTCCAAGTGCTTAGTCATGCTTGATGACTAAGGTGCTTGAGCACCAAAAGTCAAAAGCATCCCTACAGGAGGGGGGGTGAGCCCTTTTTCTAGGGGCTAGAGAGAGAACACCCACTCACACACAAGGAAGGCCCAAGCTTGAAGAGGCAGCAAGGACACATGTCAGGCCCCTACCTATGTTACCTTCATGAGATGCCTGAAACCTATTGGTTGGCCACCCAAGGGGTCCAATAGTAATTTAGGAGATTTAATTAATTGATTTAGCATTTATCTAGCCCTCTCTCTCAAAGGGGAAAGGGGGACACTTGTCTCAAGGCTACCCCTACTGCTTGCAATGCCTCCTGCTCATGATTGGCTAGGCCTGGAGGGGTCCAATGAGCTTCAAGCGTGAACTACAAGGGGGGGTCTCGACCCAAGCAAGCTAGGGGGGTGCTTAGGGGGTATACTCACCCACACACACTCACAAACACTCTCATTGTGTGCTATGAAAAGTGCAAGAGCTCCCTCTCCTTCTTCAAGAAATTAGAGGTTGAGAGCCTACACCAACACTCTTGGCTATGGAGTGCAAATCCAACCAAGAGCCATGCTTCAATGCTTAAGCTTTCCATATCCTTCTTCTTCATTACTATGCTATTATGTATGCTAGCAACAAGAGTATAATAAGTGAGGAACTAATTCTTTCTCCTACGAAATGTTCCTTCTTCCTCTTCCCTACCCTCATTCCCTGCTAGCTCTCTCCACCTTCGAAGGTGTTTGAGGTCTTGGGACTGAGGCTTGGGATAGTTAAATATTTCTTCAAGTTTATGTTATGTTTGTGATGCATGAAGCTTTCCATCTTCATTGCATCACCTAGGTCACAAGGAACACAAAGACTGTATTGTAACAAGTCTCTCTTTATGGGAGAAATCATAATACAAATGCCTATTGGAGGGGGGACTGGCTCCACATAAATCCGGTCCTCAACTATTGTCATGTTCTCTAAATTCTCTCTCTTGCAAAAGTATTGTTCATGCCAAGTTAACTAATTGCTATGATTATGTTGCTATCTTCAATTATGTTCACCCGTTATGCTCACAAAGTTATTTCTCAAAAGTACTTTCATTAATTTCCGCTACTCTCAAGTTAAATAGGCCAATTACATTACAAACTCCATGGGGATAGAAGCAAGCTCCACCATGTGTCCAAGTTAGGCTCCATTGAAACATAGAAAACCACTTGTCTAATCTAGGATCCCTTACAACATGAGCATAAGAAAAACCTCACCACTTGTCCAAGAATTAGAAAACCATGAATGATATTGTTTCTCACCAATTTCAAAACCGTTGATCCAAAACCGTTGATGCGTTTGTACATGGAGAATTTTGTTACAAGGCCCACCACACTTGTATGACCTACCTCCAAGCTACAATATTATTTCTCACCATTTGGAAAATCCATGATATATTGTACATGGGGGGTTTTTCTCCAAGATTCATCACATGACCAAGATAATTCTATTGAAACAAAACTTTAAAGCAAGCTCCACTTTGTTTCCAAACTAGGATCGATCTTCAAAAACAACTTACCCAATGGAGGCTCCCTTGAAACATGGAGGGAAGCTAAGGTTCACTGCTTGTCCAAGCTAGGCTACATAAATAATGTGTGGATAGATCCAAAGGGACACCAGTTCTCCAACCTTTAGAGATGCAAGGTGTACCAAATGCATAAAATAGCCATGGGAAAATACTAGAAGATTATTTGTGAGCCTATTATCTTTAATAGCAAGATTCACCATGTGTCCAAGCTGGGCTCTATTCGCACATGGAAAACCACTTGTCCAAGCTAAGATCCCTTTAACATGGAGAGAAACAAAGATTCACCACTTGTCCAAGCTAGGGATGACATGTTCAACCTTTAAGGTTATATGTTAAAAAATAGTGTTTCTTACCAATTGGAAAACCCATAATATGGTGCACATGAATAATTTTTTAACGAGGCCCATCTCTAGTCCAAGTTGCCTCCAAGCTACAATATTATTTTTCACGATTTAAAAATCCCATGAGTTGTTGTACATGGGGGATTTAGCTCTAAGATCCACCAAGCGAACTCTATTGACAAGGGATAGAAGCAAGCTTCACCATATGTCCAAGCTAGGCTCCATTACGACATGGAAAAGCACTTGTCCAAGCTAGGTTCCCTTGAAACATGAGTAGAAGCAGAGATCCACCACGTGTCCAAGCTATAGAAAACCTTGAACAATATTTCTTCTTGTTAAGTATGGAGACTGATTTACCCTTGTAATTTTCTGTGGTAAAAGCGCACATTTGTAAGGCCCCCATTATGAGGAGAAGCCATCGTGCGTGAAGGTAAATCACTCACCGGAAACCAAAATTTTCACAGTCAAAAAGTAGGGCCTCGCGGGCGGAAGCCCCCGAGACTTCTTTTTTCCTTGCCGGAATATTCCTTTTTGTCGAAATATTATGGCCGGACGGCGGCCGGAAAGTGGTCGGAAAACAACCGTCGGTTGGCCGGTGGTTGGAAGTCAATGGCCGGTGGCCGGTAGGCAATTCAATGGCCAGTGGCCGAATTCAAAAGCGGATTTTTCTTCTCATGTGCGGCCACACATGGGCGGATTGGAGGGTCCGATTTGGACTTATCTACACAAGGGCGGCTACACATGGCTGCCTCTCATGAGAGAGGGCAGCCCTTTTGGCCTATAAAAGGAGGCCATTTCTACACACATTTCATAGTGTGAAGTTGATGCAACAAGGTGAGTGTGAGGTGGTGAGAGTGAAGCAAGGTGGGAGCTCCATTAAGGGTATAATCCCTTTGTAAACTACTTCTTGTTTTGAAGTACTAAAGCCATTGAGTGGCTGATTTCCCGTGGACGTAGCCCACATTGGGTGAGCCATGTATATTGTGTGTACTCTCTCTCTCTCTCTCTACTCTATAATCTTGTGTATGTAAATTTTTCTCTCTCCATTAAGTAATCTACTCAATTATCTATTTAGCTACGTCTTATTTCCTAACAACTGGTATCAGAGCAAGGTTTGCTCATAGCTAAATTATCTCAAGGAAAGGATTCCTTGAATTGAGTGGGAGTTATGGCGGAGGAAGGGAAGCTCAAGATTGAGAAGTTCAACGGCAAAAACTACCAACATTGGAAGATGCAGATTGAAGACTATCTCTACCAGAAGGACCTCTATTTGCCACTAGGCGGTCTTGCAAAGAATCCCGCAACGATGGTAGATGAAGCATGGGTTGTCCTTGATCGAAAGGCCCTGGGAACAATCCGGTTAAGCTTGGCATCAATGGTGGCCTTCAATGTTTTGGAGATGAAGACCATGGAGGACTTGATGAAGTCACTTGACAACTTATACGAGAAACCATCGGCATTCAATAAGGTATTTCTTATGAAGCGCTTGCTCAATCTAAAGATGGTAGAGAATGGTTCAGTTGCAGAACATCTAAATGACTTTAACACAAACATAAGTCAACTTTGATCGGTGAAAATCAATTTCGATGACGAAGTGCGAGCTCTCCTTATACTATCATCTCTATCGGATAGTTGGGACAGCCTTGTGATGGCTGTAAGTAATTCTATTTTTGGCACAAATACTCTTAAGTTTGATGATGTTGTGGCTGTTCTCCTAAGCGAGGAAATATGAAGGAGAAGCACAGGAGAATCTTCAAGTGCTGCACTGTCAGTGGAAACAAGAGGAAGGCCTAAGGAGAGGTTCAAAAACCAAAAGGATTGTGATCGCTCAAGGCGGAGCAAGTCACGCACAAAGTCAGTTCTTGAATGTTGGAACTACGGCAAGAAGGGCCACATCAAGAAGGATTGCTGGTCAAAGAAGAAGAAGGAGACAGAGTCTCAAGACAACAAGCCAACATCAGAGGCCAATGTGGCAGGTAAAGTAGAGCAAGATGCTCTAATTCTCTCATTGGACAATGTGTTTAATTCTTGGATAGTAGATTCCGGGGCTTCATTCCATGCGACACCACACAAGCAACATTTCCAAGACTACACCAAAGGTAATTTTGGGTATGTATACTTGGGAGATGATGAAGCTTGTGAGATTGTCGGCAAAGGTACAGTTTCTGTCAAAAATGCTAACGGAAATGAA
This sequence comes from Adiantum capillus-veneris, assembly GCF_014529385.1. Taxonomy (NCBI): domain Eukaryota; kingdom Viridiplantae; phylum Streptophyta; class Polypodiopsida; order Polypodiales; family Pteridaceae; genus Adiantum; species Adiantum capillus-veneris. The sequence continues at coordinate 17,531,482 of NC_140949.1, read as the reverse complement.
TGGAATCTTAAAGATGTTAGGCATGTTCCTTCTCTTTGGAAAAATTTAATCTCTACAGGACAATTGGACGATGAAGGTCACAACATTGCATTCGGAAACAAACGGTGGAAGATCTCAAAGGGATCTTTGGTGGTTGCCAAGGGAGAAAAGGTCGGTACACTTTACTTGTGTACTGTTAGCAGGCAACCTTCAGCTTGTGCAGCAACTACAGAAGTTTACAATGCAGTGTGGCACTACCGGCTTGGGCATATGAGTGCCAAAGGAATGCAAATCCTTCAAACAAATAATCTTCTACCAGGTTTGAAAGAAGTGGACTTAGAGTTCTGTGAAGATTGTGTTTATGGTAAACAAAAGAGGGTAAAATTTCAAAAATCAAGAAATGAAAGAAAAAATAGAAAACATGAGTTGGTTCTTTTTGATGTTTGGGGTCCTGCAAGTACACCATCACTTGGTGGCTCATTGTACTATGTAACATTCATAGACGATGCGACTAGAAAAACATGGGTTTATGTCATGAAGAATAAATCCGATGTATTTTCCATATTTCAAAGGTGGAAAGCCTTTGTGGAGAATGAAACAGGTACCAAGGTTAAATGCCTCAAATCCGACAATGGAGGTGAATATTGTAGCCAAGCTTTTGAAAGCTTTTGTGCTAGCAATGGCATTTGGAGGCAAAGGACAACCCCAAGGACACCTCAGCAAAATGGTATTTTGGAAAGGATGAACAGGACAATCATGGAGCGAGCACGAAGCATGCGGCTACATGCAGGCCTACCGCTTGAGCTTTGGGCGGAAGCTGTAAGTACGTCTGTGTACTTAATCAATCGGTCACCCTCAACAGCATTGGATGGGGGAATTCCAGAAGAGGCATGGACAAGTAAACCGGTGAATTATGCATTTCTCAAAGTGTTTGGGTGTGAGGCTTTCATGCACATAGATAGAAGCCTAAGATCAAAGCTAGATGCAAAGTCCAAAAAGTGTTTCTTCATCGGCTATGGAGAAGGTGACTTTGGGTATCGCCTATGGAATCCTGAAGATGGTAAAATCTTAAGGAGTAGGGATGTAATTTTTAACGAACAAAATATGTACAAAGATTACTTGGAAAGAAAAAAAACAAAAGAAACAAGTGATGAGTACATGGAGCTTGAGGACAGTGAAGACTCAAGGACTGCAAACGGTGACAATGTGCAACAACGTCCATCAAATGAGGAGCCTCAACCTACTCCCCGAGCCTCAACCTATTCCCGGAAGATCTACAAGAGCAAGTAGACCTCCAGAAAGGTTTGTTCCTTCCTTCAACCATCTCTTGATCTCAGATTCTGGAGAGCCAGAATCATACGAAGAAGCTATGCAACATGAATCCAAAGAAGAATGGACGAAGAGCATGCAAGTGGAGATGGAATCACTACATCGCAAGCTGCCTAAAGATAAGCACGCACTTCAAAACAAATGGGTGTACAAGCTGAAGGAAGAAGAAGGTGGGAAGAAAAGGTACAAGTTTAGACTTGTGGTAAAAGGGTTTTCTCAAAAGAAAGGTATTGACTTCAATGAAATATTTTCTCCTATTGTAAAAATGAACTCAATTAGGCTTGTCTTAAGCCTTGTGGCTGCTCATTATCTAAATCTCGAGCAAATGGATGTAAATACGACATTCCTTCACGGTGACTTAGAGGAGGAAATCTACATGCTTCAACCAAAGGGGTATGAAGTAAAAGGTAAGGAGAAAATGGTTTGCAGATTAAAGAAGAGCTTGTATGGTTTAAAGCAAGCATCAAGACAATGGTATTTGAAGTTTGATCGATGGATGTTGGATCATGGATTCACAAGATGCAACTCGGATCACTGCGTCTACACGAAGAAATTGGGAGATGGGAGCTCCATTAAGGGTATAATCCCTTTGTAAACTACTTCTTGTTTTGAAGTACTAAAGCCATTGAGTGACTGCTTTCCCATGGACGTAGCCCACATTGGGTGAACCACGTATATCATGTGTACTCTCTCTCTCTACTCTATAATCTTGTGTATGTAAATTTGTCTCTCTCCATTAAGTAATCTACTCAATTATCAATTTAGCTACGTCTTATTTCCTAACACTTCTCACTAGTTGAAAAATCATGGTGTATTCTTCTCACCAATTGGGAAACCCTTGATGTGCTTGTACATGGAGAATTTTATTATGAATCCCACCACTTGTCCAAGCTACCTCCAAGCTACAATATTATTTCTCACCACTTGGAAAATCCATGGTCTATTGTACATGGGGGGTTTTGGTTCCAAGCTCTACCACTTGTCCAAGCTAGTTCTGTTGAGATATAATGCAGAAGCTAGATCCACCAAGTGTCTAAGCTACACTCCATTGGAACTTGGAAAAACCAATTGACCAGTTGAGGTTACCTTGAAACATGGAGGGAGGCATAGATTCACCGCTTGTCCAAGTTAGGATACATATATAATGTGTGGTTAAGTACAAAGGGCCACCACTTGTCCAACCTTTAGAGATGCAAGGTGTACCATATGTATAAACTAGGCATGAGAAAATACCACATCAGAAGCTCCACCATTTGTATAGCCTATTTTCTTTAGTAGCAAGCTCCACCATGTGTCCAAGCCAGGATCCATTCCTACATGGAAAACCACTTGTCCAAGCTAGGCTCCCTTTAAACATGGAGAGAAACAAAGCTCCACCACTTGTCTAAGCTAGGGATGGCATGTTCAACCTGTAACTTTATATCTTGAAAAATATTGTTTCTTACCAATTGGAAAATCCATAATATGTTGTACATGAATAATTTTTTTACAAGGTCCATCTCGTGTCCAAGCTACATTACTTATTTTTCAGAATATGAAAGTCCCATGATGTGTTGTAAATGGGGGATTTAGTTCCAAGCTCCACCATGTGTGCATGCAAGGATCTATTAGAACATGGAAAACCATTAGTCCAAGCTAGGCTCCCTTGAAGCATGATTGGAAGCACAGATCAAGATCCACCACTTGTCCAAGCTAATTAAAACCTTGAAAAATATTGCTTCCCACCAATTGAAAAATTATGGTGTGTTTTTCAAGGAAACTTTTGTTACAAGGTCCACTACTTGTCCAAGCTACGATATTGTTTCTCACCATTTAAAAAACCCATGATATGTTATACATGGAGAGTTTTTCTCCAAGGTACACCATTTGTCCAAGCTAACTCTATTGAAACATGGTGATAGAAGCAAGCTCCACCATGTGTCCAAGTTAGAGTCCATTGAAACATAGGATACCACTTGTCTAAGCTAGGATCCCTTGCAACATGATCATAAGAAAAAACCCACCACTTGTCCAAGATTTTCACAACCATGAATGATATTGTTTTTGACCAATTGGAAAACCCTTGATGTTTTTGCAACCGATAATGATATTGTTTTTGACCAATTGGAAAACCCTGGATGATTTTGTACATGGAGAATTTTGTTACAAAGCCCACCACTTGTCCAAGCATTCTGCAAGCTACAATATTGTTTCTCACCATTTTGGAAAATCCATGATATGTTATACATGGGGGTTTTGTATCCAAGCTCCACCACTCGTCCAAGCTAGTTCTATTGAGCACAAGAGCAAGCTTCACCATGTGTCCAAGCTAGGCTCCATTGGAACTTGGAAAACCACTTGTCTAGTCATAGATCCCTTGAGACATGGAGGAAATCAAAGGTTCACCACGTGTGCAAACTAGGCTACATAAACAATGTGTCGCTAAATCCAAAGAGCCACCACTTGTCCAACCTTTAAAGATGCAAGGTGTACTGGATGTATAAACTAGGCCCGCTACTTGTCCAAAATAGGTTCACCACTTGTCCAAACTAACTCTATTGAAACATGGGATAGATGCAAGCTCCACCATGTGTCCAAGCTAGGCTCCTTGGAACATGGAAAATCACCTATCTAAGCTAGGTCCCCCACAGTCCAAGCTAGGCTCATTTGACACATATATTGTACATCATATTTTGTACATCAAGGTCCGCCATTTGTCCAACCTATATTTCATTGTGCTGTGTACAAGGTCCACACTTGTCCAACCTTCAATTCAAAATTCTCCCGCTTCAATGAAAACTCTCTTGATTCAATTCAAATTCTCCCCCTTTATTTCAAAAATTTCCACCCAATTTCAAAAATTTCCGCTGAAATTTAAAATATAACGCCCAATGTTCTTTGATTATCCCGCTTCAAATCAAATTTCCCACCTAAATTTGAGTTGTTTTTAATGTAACTATCCCACCTAAATTCAAAATATTTAGAAGCTATCTTTGTTTAATGTAACTATCCCGCCTAAATTTAAATTAACTCACCTCAATTCACCACTTGTCCAACCTGTTGGAATTAGGGTTGCAGAGAAACACACATAGCTTGGAGAAGATGAAGGAAGCTCAAGGCACACAATAGAGAATATGTTACTTGGTGTGCAACGGAAAGATAGATAGCCCTAGAGTGATGGGCGTATATACAATGCATGGGGGAAAAAACCTCCTAAAGAGGGAAAAAATGCCCCGGCGGTCCTAGTGTGTTCACACACATTACTACCACAACACGTATATGGTAACAAATCCCCCTCTGGAGTGATGCGTTGAAAGAGAGCTGGCACATGAGTAAAGGAAAGTGCCATGCCCTGAGTACATGATCAGTCCACAAAGGGGAGTAAGACCAAAGCTTTGTGGAAAGCTTCGAGCTTCTCAGAAGACAATGCCTTTGTGAAAAGATTTGCAAGGTTTTCCTGTGTTGGCACATAAGCCAAGCTGATCTCTCCTGCTGAGAGCCTCTCCCTGACATAATGGTAATGCACCTCAATGTGCTTTGTGCGAGCATGAAAAATTGGGTTCCTCGCAACTACCAATGCGCTCTAACTGTCAGTGTAGATAGTGTTGGCAGTGTCCTGTCCAACACCCAAATCAAGCATAAGGTATCTGAGCCATACACACTCAACCGTAGTTGTGAAGACTGCCCTGTACTCAGCCTCACAACTCAATATACATGAACTACCAATCATGAAACAAAAACCACTGGTGGACACTCCGTGTCAAAAAAACCAACCCAATCTGAGTCAAAAAAAGCATGTAAGTATGGTTGCAATGATCCCCCCTTGGGATAAAACAAGCTAAGATGTAAAGTGCCACTAAGGTAGCAAAAAATACTCTTGACATCCTGCGAATGCTTAGACCCTGGGCTATGCATAAATCTGCTGACTTGTGAGACTGCAAACTGAATATCTGGCCTCGTGTTGCATACATAAATGAGGCATCCAAAAACAGTTGACATCAATAGGATCAGCACCGTCATGAAGACTCAATTTCAAACATGTTTCCATGGGAGTGGAAAAAGGTTTGCAATCCTCCAGTCCAAACTTACATAGCAATGTCTCTATGTAACTTTTCTGACACAAGGCAATACCACCATCACAAATAATGATGCAATAACCCCAAATCTTTCATCTTGAAAGTAGCATTCAGATCAACCTTAAATTCAGCAATATGTCTCTCATTTGGTCGAGTGATTAGAAAATCATCTACATAAAGAACCACAATGATAATTGTTGGGATTAAAGCCCAAGTGGCCTCTTATGCGGATATGGCCGGCCGCCCGCCTAACTCACTTACCTCTAACTCTTTGTATATACTAACATATTCTTTGTGAATACTAAGGATTTGGGGGATAACCCTTCTAACAGATCTCTGCGTACTGTGTACCGTGTAAGCTGTGTGTGTGTGTGTGAGAGAGAGAGAGTCGACCCACGCTCCGCTCCGCGACTTCAATTGGTATCAGAGCCTTGGTTCAGTGCGGATTTGCGCAATCGCGCGCGCGCGCACTTTTCCGGCAGATTCTGGATCCGGAGTTCGAAGATTCACACTCGGCGTTCCGGGAGCGTTTCCATCAGGCGACCTGGGTTTTACCCCCCTTTCGAAGTCGTTTATGCCCTCAGAATTACGTTCTGAGCACTACAGCAGAAGATAGATTTCAGCCGCAAAGAAATCCGTCTTGTGTAGATTGGCAAGCAGGAGGTGGTCGACATCAATATCGACATCGACATACATCACTTATTCGTCTTCAGAGCATCATCTATAGACCAGGTACACATATATATCATCAGATATATATATTGCAGTCTGCATTGCTACTTCTTGTGCTTGCCAGGTTCTAGGGGAGGTGTGGCCATACGACGGCTTGACACCACTGGCATGTATTGCAGATTGATGTACTGTGATTGTGGGTCTGCTAGTTGTGAGTCACGCTAGCAGACAGACCGCCGCAGCGGTCATAGGACAGTGATTGGTCTATTATAGGATGTATGCTAGTTCTGGGCAGTTTGCTGAGCCATCTGAGAGGGTCGTGTGTGAGGTTTTTTGAAGCCAAGCACTGGGGGCTGGGTTACCCAGTGTGAGGTGGATTAGGTTGCTGGAGTTCCCCTCTACACGCATCCTCTTCGGCGACTTTTATCCCTTAGGATGTATGACTTTGTGTAGACACTGGATTGCATCTTATGCGTCAGGCCGTTGAGGCATTGTTCAGGGTTCAGTCTTGAGACAGATACAGGTTCTGTCATCGCCCAGAGAGGAGACAGTGTATGCTTACAGGACAGCATATTACAGGGATTTTTTAGATTTGTCATTGGTCAGCTATTTATGATTGTTTCTTGAGCTATCTTTTGGTTCCCAGAGCTCAGTTTACAGGGGAGACTCTGTCAAAAATTTTCAAAATACTGACAGTTCCTGAGGAGAGGTATTCAGCTTGTTGATTACAGCTTGTTTACTGTGTACAGAGGCCAGTTTACAGGGGAAACTCTGCCGGATTTTTCTCAGGAGTAAACAGTTTGGCAGATATGGCATCTTCTCACAGTGAGACTCTTTACAACATAAAGAAGCTGGATGGCACAAACTTTCCATTCTGGAAGAAGCAGATTTGGCAGGTTTTGGTGCAGAAAAAACAAGTGAAGCCACTGAAGCTCAAAGGGGAGAGACCAGAATTTATGGCTGAAGATGAGTGGGAAGAGCTTGACGAGTTAGCTTGTTCCACAATCATGCTGACAGTGGCAGAAAATGTTTACTTCAACGTAGCAGAAGAGACTACAGCGTATGGCGTATGGCAAAAGCTATGTGATATGTACGAGAAACAAAGTGCTGCTTCTCAGATTTACTGGCTCAAGAAATTGGTGGATTTGAAGATGAAGGAAGGGACAGCCATGTCAAATCATCTGAATGAATTTCACTCAATTTTCAGCCAGTTAACAGCACAAGAGATAGTCTTTCCAGATTCAGTGAAGGCTATGTTTCTCTTAATCACTTTGCCAGACAGTTGGGATACTTTTCGTACAGCGTTAAGTAATTCTGTCGCGCCAGAAGGTCTTACAAGTGCCAATGTAGAAGGCAGCTTGCTCACAGAGGAAGTGAACAGGAAGAACATTGACAAAGGCAAAGGCAATAGTGCTTTGGTCGTTCGAGGGAGACAACAGTTTAAAGAGAAGAAGGGTAAGAAGGCACAAAACCGAAGTAAGTCTCGTGATTCGAAGTCAAAGGATGACATAGAATGCTACCATTGTGGCAAGAAGGGTCACATGAAGCGAGACTGTACGAAGTGGAAACAAGAAAAAGGCAAAACAAAGAGTTTTGAGCAAGATGAAAAGAAGAGTTCAGTGAAGATTGAAGAGGTGAATGTCACAGGATCTGGTTCAGACAGTGATTCTGGTATAGCAGGTGGTGACATCTTCCTTACAAGCAATCTTGATTCTGTTTTCTTGACTGCAGAGGATGGACATGCTATGAGTGATTGGATTATCGACTCAGGGGCATCTTTACATGTTTCTCCGCACAAAGAGTGGTTTACATCATATGTGGCTACTAAAGACTATGTCAGACTTGGCAATGAGCAGGTTTGTGACATACTTGGAGTGGGAGATGTGCAGTTGAAGTTTCAGAATGGCTCTTCTTTATGGCTCAAGAATGTCAGACATGTTCCAGCAATCCGAAAGAGCTTGATTAGTACAGGGAAGTTGGATGATGCGGGTTATGTGACAGTTTTTGGGAACAGCGCTTGGAAGATCTCCAAAGGTTCGATGACTGTAGCACATGGCAGCAAGTCAGGAACTCTGTACACTTTACATGTTTCAGAGGTTAAAAACCATGTAATTAATGTGATTGAGCAGCCAAGTGTGTCACTGTGGCATCGTAGGTTGGGACATATGTCAAAAAGAGGAATGGAAATACTTTCTCATTATGGTTATTTGCCTGGCTTTTCATTTCAAGATTTCGAGTTTTGTGAGCATTGTGTTTATGGTAAGCAAACACAGGAACCGCACAGATCAAAGAGGAATCGTAGGGACGAACGGTTAGCTCTTGTACACAGTGATCTATGCAGACCAATGCCTAGTTTGTCACTAGGGGGAGCAGCGTACTTTTGTACATTCATAGATGACTATTCTCGCAAAGTATGGGTTTACTTCTTGAAGCACAAGGATGAGGTGCTCAAGGTCTTTAAGACATTCTTGCAGCTGGTGGAGAATCAGAGTGGTCAGAAGCTGAAGTGCTTGAGAACTGACAATGGTGGAGAGTACGTTTCCAAAGCTTTTCAAGACTTTTGTCAAGAAAAAGGGATTAAGCGGGAACTTACTGCACCATATAATCCTTCACAGAATGGGGTTGCAGAACGTATGAATAGGACCATACAAGAGAAAGTCAGAAGCATGTTGTCAAATGCTGAGTTGCCTGATGGATTTTGGGCGGAAGCAGTGGCTACAGCAGTCCATTTGATCAACAGGTCTCCTAGTAGGGTTCTGGATAAGAGTGCAGTGGCCGAGATGCTATGGACAGGCAAGGCACCTTCGTATAAGCATCTCAGAGTCTTTGGTTGTGAAGCTTATAGCCATATTCCTAAGGAGTTCAGAAATAAGTTAGAACCAAAGAGCAAGAAGTGTATATTTCTTGGCTACGGAGAATCGGGCGAGATGGGTTACCGGCTTTGGGATCCTGAGTCCAGAAAGCTTATTCGTAGCAATGATGTGCATTTCAATGAAGCCAAGTTTCACGCTAAGCCAGAGAAGACAGAGGAGATCAGAAGAGTTGTCTTCAGGGAAGATGGACCTAGTGCTAGCACATCAAGACAGCATGGTCAGGCTCAGGAACAACCTATAGTGGCTAGAGAGACAGAATCAGTTGTGGTGAGACGTTCTGAGCGTGTCTCCAAACCACCTGATCGTTATGTGCCATCTCTAAATTATGTCATGCTCACAGATTGCGGAGAACCATCTTGTTACAAGGAAGCATTACAAGTGGTTGACTCGAAAAAATGGCAGTTGGCCATGCAGTCAGAGATGACAGCTCTGCATAAAAACCAGACATGGAAGTTGGTTAAATTACCACAGGGCAAAAAGGCTCTACCTTGTAAATGGGTTTACAGGTATAAGATCACCGCTCATGATAGTCAGCCAAAGTACAAAGCAAGGCTTGTTGCCAAGGGCTTTAAGCAAGAACAAAGCATTGACTTTGATGAAGTCTTCTCTCCAGTGGTCAAGATGACTCCATTGAGATGCTTTCTTGCATTGGTTGCTATATTGGATTTGGTGTTGCACCAAATGGATGTCAAGACAGCGTTCTTGCATGGTGATTTAGATGTGGAAATTTACATGCAGCAGCCAGAAGGGTTTGTTGAGAAAGGCATGGAACATTTGGTATGCCAGTTGTTAAAGAGTCTTTATGGCTTAAAACAATCACCGAGGGCATGGTACCATAAGTTCCACCAGTTTATGCTTTCTCAAGGCTACAAACGTAGTGAGTTCGATCACTGTCTATATACAAAGAAGGCTAAGGATGGCAGTTGGCTGATCCTTATTTTGTATGTGGATGACATGTTGATTGCTGGCAAACACTTGGAAGAAATTTCAGCTTTGAAGTCAAAGATGGCAAAATCGTTTGACATGAAAGACATGGGTGAGGCAAGTCATATACTTGGTATGCGCATTGAGAGAGACAGATCAAAGAAGTTGATTTGGTTATCTCAAGCAGAGTATATTGACAAGGTTTTGCAACGTTTCAATATGGAGAAGGGAAAGGCATTGAGTGTTCCATTGCCACCATATGTGAAACTTAGCAAACAAGATTGTCCTGTGTCTAAGGAAGAAAAGGCTGAAATGGATAAGATTCCATATGCGTCTGCAGTGGGTAGTTTGATGTATGCAATGATTGCTACACGTCCGGATATTGCATTTGCAGTGGGAGTGGTTAGCAGATATATGTCAAATCCCGGCAAGAAACATTGGGAGGCAGTGAAAGGTATCATGAGATACTTAAAACATACAAAGAGTATGCGCATATGCTATGGTAGTCAGGATTTGAGTGTCAGAGGATACACTGACTCAGATTATGCAGGAGACTTGGATAAGAGGAGATCTACATCAGGCTATGTCTTTACATTGGCTGGAGGTGCCATATCATGGCGATCTCGATTACAAGATTGTGTTACGCAGTCTACTACAGAAGCTGAGTATGTTGCAGCAAATGAGGCATGCAAAGAAGCTATTTGGCTTGGTAGATTGGTTGCAGACTTGGGAATCAATGCAGATATGCCAGAGTTATATTGTGATAGTCAAAGTGCTATACAATTGGCAAAGAATCCAGTGTTCCATTCGAAGACTAAGCATATTGATGTGAAGTATCACTTCATTAGGGAAGTACTTGAAGACAAGCAGATACAACTGCTGAAGATCCACACCAAGGACAATCCTGCTGATCTACTCACAAAGGGACTTCCAGGAGAGGGCTTTGTGCATTGTCGTGAGTTATTGGGCATTGGATAGATGGCAGCCATGTAAATCTTTGTACATTTATGTTCATAGATTTACAGTTACTTAAAGTGCCACATTGGACTTTAAGTGGGAGGTTGTTGGGATTAAAGCCCAAGTGGCCTCTTATGCGGATATGGCCGGCCGCCCGCCTAACTCACTTACCTCTAACTCTTTGTATATACTAACATATTCTTTGTGAATACTAAGGATTTGGGGGATAACCCTTCTAACAGATCTCTGCGTACTGTGTACTGTGTAAGCTGTGTGTGTGTGAGAGAGAGAGAGTCGACCCACGCTCCGCTCCGCGACTTCAATAATTACATCACCCTCACACTTTACATACGATGTGCTTTCTGTTGGACTATTACGAAAGCCTTGTTTGACCAAATGAGTCTCAGCTTTCTCATACCAAGCACGAGGAGATTGCTTCAACCCATACAAAGCATTCTTACATCTGCACACTTTGTCCTCTTATCCTTTCTTGACAAAACCGCGAGGCTGCCAAGCAAGTAGAAACCGCACAGTAGTCATACGACAAGTGGGAGCAAAGGTCTCTTCATAATCTATGCCTTTTTGTTGTGCATAAATTTGAAAGCTAATGACACATACTGTGACAACTACTTGCCTATACACTAACCCCTCCGTCTGGCAAGTTGGGATCCACAAAGAACTTGACCCACAAAGCACTTGCACAATCGTAGCTTCTAAATTGATCTAATGAACACCATGTATCTATACTAAATAAAGATTCAAGGCAGCTAATAAAACTCACAATAAACTTGCCCATTCAAAACTAGAAAATTAAATTTCACAGAAATCCATGTATTTACACCAAATTGTAAGTCAAGATAGGAAAGTACATGTGGAATTGATATTATATTGATATATGAAATTACAAAAGGGGCTCATTATAGGGTTTTTGTTAGGAGGCACTTTGCAACTTCCTTCCGTCTTGCTTCAACGTTAGGTAGGATGGAAGCTAGGACTGAGGCCACTATGGCTTATGGGTCTTCCACTCCTAAGGCTTGATTGATGTCTACACGAGCTAAGACCTTGCCACAAAAACCTATGCCAAAAGTGGTCATTGCAAGGGATTTTTTAACATGAAAAACTACTTGCACAATCTGAGGTATAGTAGACAAGCACAAGAGCTTGTTGACAGCCTTCAAGACCTTTAAAAAATTGTATCAAGGTCCTTGTGGATAATGCAGATGTCACCCATGTGTAGTTTGCTGATGTAGTTTCCAAGCGCTACTTCTAGGCCAAAATTTTCTCTCTCTCTCTCTCTCTCGCCTTACAATCTGCCCACACCTCCATGTCCAAAAGATCCTGCAAAAGTTCATTCTAGGAATGGATGAGCAAGTGCATTTGGATAGCTAGGCAGCTCGTGGGTAGATACTTCTCAATCATGCAAACTGCCTCAATGGAGTTAGCCCTTGTGACTGCAATAGATTCCTCTCGTATCTCCTTGGAAGAGATCCACCGCACTAACTCTGAAATCTTGTATATGCAGGTCTGCACTTCCTCCGTTAAACACCCCTTGATCGCAATTGGAAGAATGAATTGCAAGAACTTATGCCAGTCGTGTGATTTCAACCCTGACAGTTGATCGTCATGGGTGAATGCTGTCTTGAGACATCGCATATATCCTGTTGGTGTCTTGAACTCTGAAATCACCCTTTTCACTTGTCGCTCTTTGTTTTTTAGCAATACCCATGGCGCTCTTGGAAGTTTTGTCTGACGAGCTGCATTGGTGAAACGCCACAGCTCTGGCATCTTTCTAACCGACTTCAAATCATCTCGTGAAGCTCGGTTGTCTTTCATTCCCATGATTGTCTTCTAGAGGAGCTCTCCCACATTCTTGAATATATGCATTCGATCTAGCAAATGGTTAATTAGTTGATCACCCCAGTACGGCAATGTATGGAGAATGGACAAACGTTTCATTCCTAGACACTGGGAAGCATCATGGCACCAATGTCAACATGAAAATCTTGAAAGGTTCCAAAGAGACTTTTTAATTGTTGTTGCTCACCAAGTTTGATGGAAATATATCTACATAGACATCAAATGGCCCACAAGCTACTTACTAGCATACTCGAACACATAGGTCAACTCAATGCATATGTCTATTGCAACAACAGAGAGAAGCAACTTACAATTAGCTAGAAAATGTCTTGGATTAGTGTGCCTTAAATGCATATTAGGCATTGAATACACATGTTGAACAACAACCACCATCCCATTGGTCCTATGGTCTTTGAACCCAAGAAGCCTCCCTTTCCAATGTTGATCCAAGTTGCCACAATCGCGAACACAATGAGGCCCGGTGGCTACAGGTTGCATGAAGACCCAAGCGCCTTTGCAGAACACTTGAGGCACCCACTCCCCATTAGAATATTTGGTGTTGTACAAGACAACCCTTTCTACCTCATCTTTTGGCTTTCTGTGAGTAGTAGAGTTTGACATTGCTACAAAGAGGAAAGGGCTACAATAAGAGGGTTTGATGGTGGTTTTGAATGAGCTAGAAATGGAGGAGGAAGAAATAAATTTTTTTGGAGAGAGGGAGATACAAAGGATTAAACCTTCAATGGATAACCTTGGAGTACAATATTGCATCCATGGCAAGGAGCCAAGGGGTCGTTGATAGAGTTTTTGTAGGTGCTCAAGCCATGGGAATCTTGGAGATGATGAGCTAAGAAGGTGTAACTGAAAGGGTAAAAGAGAGTTGGAGAAGTTAACCCCAATGATGCAGCCATAGCCATGGATAGCTTGTAGATGATGGGCTATGAAGTGGTAGAAGAAAGGGTAGAAGAGGTGCTTGGTAAATGATGCATGGTTTTTAGGACCCCTTCTGAAGATGCAATAAAGGCACAGTCAGTTGTTGGGTAGATGAGGATACTCTAGTCCAAGGGATCTCGAAAGAGAAGAAAAATCTACTTCACAAGCACCAAAGAGTAAAAACTGCCATGGACAGAAGATACGTGGGAACATGCATGCCTACAACCTATATCTTACAGAATAGCCCATTTGAGGTGTGAATTTCTAGTGAAATTTACACGAGGATGTTCGTGTGGACTCACAGCACAGCATACTCCGTTTTCACTTTTTTACCGATAGTAAATATTTTTTACCTACAGTAAATATTTTTCACCTACATGGTAAATACAAATCACTTTTTACCTACAGTAACTTTTTTTACCCATGGTAAATATTTTTTACTGCACCATAAGTATTTGGTAGGTAACAGTTCACTGTTACTGGAAGCAGTGATTGGGCATCAACAATGCAGTTACAGGAGGAGAAAAGGGGAAAATCTTATGGTAAAGGTGAATCAACAGGGATAAAGACTTTTGAGTTAAAAAGAGACATGCTGATTTTTTCAAAGAACACATGTCAAAAGAAGCCATGGTTGAGGATTTTTTGAGAATTTGATATTCAGGAGGACCCAGCAAGTCCCCCCCTGACATGTGCAGAACCTCTAGTTTGAACAGCCACCTTACCTGCTCTTAAATGCTGGTCAAGGCCTTATCCCCATGTGTCACAATCAGAAAAATCAGCATTTACCCTCCCCTCTCACATCACTCTAGAGAATATCTTGATGGTGACATATCAGGTGACCTCAATCTGTTGACCACCCTAAGCAAAAAGTAACTCCAATCAGCGGATTTAAGCATGTTTATCCCTAATCCTAAACCCTCTCAGAAACCTATATAAGGAGGCCTTCTCTCACTCAAAACCAACACTTCACCCACTTCACCAAGCAACGAAGCTATGACGACATTGCTCACAACGAGGAGCTATGGATGGAGCTCTACTCTCTCTCCCTCTCTCTCTCTCCCTCTATTATGCTACATTACTAGCCCTAAAACCTAAATAAGGAGTCTTCTCTCATGCTCCATGGCCACCATCCTCGCCATCATTCTCTAAGGTATTGATGTGTTGCTAGTAGGATCATACCTACTTGCTGGGTTGATTGTTTTTGACAAGGGATTATGCCATCCTTGGCTTGCTTCTCTATATCCTTGTTATGTATGATCAGATGCTGTTGTATTGTTAAGCTGATGTCTTGTGTATATATATGCTACATAAGGTCCCTAAGCTTCGTTTCTATGTGTTTTGCCATATGTTTTGATGCCATCATAATGCCAGAAGTCTCACTTGCCTATGTGCACTATGTGTGAGGTCCCTAAACCTCTTAATTTAGGGTGGTGCCCCGTTTGTTTTGTTCTTTTCTTGTTTGCATGAGGCGTGGTTTGTGGAGTGTGCACGAGTACAGAGGCCACCCGATTGCACTGCTCTTTTTCCCGCTATCAGTAAAGTCTCCACAAGTGCTGTAGCCATGTAGATCTTGGGGAGAGAGGACAATGGAGGTGTAGATGAAAATGGGAAAGCACGTGTAGAGAGAGAGTGTGTGTTTGAGTCATGAGCAGCTATGGAAAGCTATCATATGTGTTGCAGCTATGGAAAGCTTCCATATGTGTTGCAGCCATAGCCATGGATAGCTTGTAGATGATGGGCTATAAAGTGGTAGAAGAAAGGGTAGAAGAGGTGCTTGGTAAAGTCTCCACAAGTGCTGTAGCCATGGAGATCTTGGGGAGAGAGGACAGTGGACGTGTATATGAAAATGGGAAAGCACATAGAGAGAGTGTGTGTGTGAGCTACCATATGTGTTGGAGCTATGGAAAGCTTCCATATGTGCTGTCGCTACGAAAAGCTTGGAGAGAGAGAGAGAGAGAGAGAGAGAGAGAGAGAGAGAGAGAGGGAGGAGGAGGAGGTAGAAAGGAGGGTAATGGCTGAGAAATACAGATTTTGGTAAAAGAAAATAGATTTTTGACCATGTATTTGGTTAGGGGAGCTTTTGGGGAGTGAAAAGTGAGATTTAGAGATTCTTCTAAAATTTTGAAATTTTAGGGTTACTTTATGGACGCCCATGAAAGTGGAGGGAACACCCCCCCCCCCTTCTCTCTCTTTCTAGAAGACAAAGCTATAATGAGGGGAACAAATAGGCCCCCGTGCCCCCTCCTACCCTACTTTTTTGAGGCTATAGATGTGGCCAACACCCTCTTCCTATTGGTCCATGCTTAATCACCCCTTAAGCTAAAGGGCCCTTTTGGGGTTCATATGTTTCCTAATGTATACAAAGAGAAATATGTTTATGATGTATTTGTGAGTTTTAGAAAGTGATACATTGCTTGGCCTTTCCATTGAGCACTCAAGGTGGCAAGTAGAAGGGATTTGGTATGCAACAATTATTGGATCATTTTAAATATTCATAACTCTGCAAAAGAGAAAACTTTGATATTTTCATTCTTGAGACATAAGCATTCAAAACCTCAAATAGTATCAAGCTTTCCATGTAGATCAACTAAATGTATCAAAGTACGTGGTACATATACAATTGAGGTGCATAGAACCTTGGTTTCAATGTTATTATGAAGAACGCAAGATTTTTAAGAGTTTTTGCACGATAAAAAAATCAAGATAGAGTTCAAGCAACAAGATTTAATTGAGTTAGGGAGCCCCAAAAATATGTAGTTTCTTGGTTTAAACATATAAATTCATTTGTAGTTGTCAAATTGCACTATAATAGTACCAATTTCACGAGGGGACCTTTGGAAGCCCAAAATTATGTTCTTATTCACCACGTGCTCAAGTATGAAATTATGTCTATAACTTGCATGTGACTTGAAAACTTATCTTTGAAGTGCATTCCATTGTTCTGTAACACTATGTGCTTATAACACTTAGATTTTATAAACATAAAAAAGGCCATCTCTACAAAAAGATATAAGAATTTTATGTTTTTTTTGGCAAAACATGTTGCTCCCATTGGCGACGCCACTCTTGTACATGCATAGGACGACATTCGACGCGACCAAGCTGGCCTTCGCGCAAGTGATGGACATCTGGAAGATAACGGTGGTGGCCTTGATAAATTGTCTTTCGAAGAGAGGTAGAATAGCGCACATCCAAAGACTGCCCGCAAATTGGACATGCATTGTATCCCGAAGTTGTTAGTCCTGCATATATCAAAGCATGAATCAGGCCGGCAAAGGGCTTGCGAATAGCGAGAATTTTGTAAATCAATAACCATTACCAGAAGCTTCTCCGTATCTGGCCAATCATGCATAGTCCACATAGGATCCTTGCATGCTGTTGTCCTACTGGTTCAACCGCATCTGCTATGTCGATCCCATACCATAACTCCTGGAGCTTGTCAACTAGTGGAGCTAGATAAACATCCATGTTTTTTTCCTTGAACTTACCAAGTACAATCAAGCTTAAAGTCAAATGACCCTTCTTGATAGCAAGCCATGGCGGGAGGTTGTAATTGATAAGGCACACAGGCCAAGTGCTCCATGACGAGCTTCTCAAGCCAAATGGATTGACTCCATCCATTTCCATGCCCAAACGCAAATTACGTGGTTCACTCTTAAAATGTGGCCAGGTATCTTCAATGTGCCTCCAAGCCTTCGAATCAGCGGGCACCCTAAATGTTGCGTCAATGGATCTATTCGTAGAATGCCACCGCATAAACTTTGCAATGGAACCACAACGAAACATGTTTTTTATCCTAGGAATAATAGGGAAATGCCGCAACACTTTAGCTGGCACTGTCTCACCAACTGCATCTTGTTTGTAGCGCATTGCTCCACACTTAGGACACGACAGAAAATCTGCGAATTCATTGCGAAAAAGAATGCAATCATTTGGACATGCATGAATTTTGTTGTAGTCCAAGCCAACTGAGGTCAGAAGTTGCTTTGTGTCTGGCCTGGAGGGGGGCATTTCATTGCTAGCCGGGAGAAGTTGCTCCCGCAATAACCTGTTTAAGCCACATTAAATTAAAAATCTCTCCGAGCATATCACCGTTGCAATCAGAAAATCTCTTTTGTAAATTATGTACCTAAACAAAGCAGTGATGCTTGCATCTGACCACCCGTACACTGACTGAAGATTCAAAAACGCCAAACAAGTACGAAGCACAGATATTTTGACACCTTCATAGATTGGTTGACGTGCCAACTTCCTCAACATGTCTTCAGGAGATAGGCGCACGCCTTCTGATACTGCTTCATTCGCGTTCTCCTCGCTTGTCTGGAAGAAGGCATCCAACATCTCCTCCATGCCGTCGTCTTCTGTCTGTAAGCCCTTTTCTGCTTCCATCCGTGGCTGTATATTGGTCGGACCTTCACGCATAATCTTTTTTCTCTCTCTCTCTCAGATGTAGGTGCTATGTCACGGAAATCAATGCCCGTTCCGTAGGAGTCGTATCGCAGATTCTGTATGGTTTCTCTAGCAAACTCTCCGTACTTGTGCACATGCTCATTACATATCCTACGCTTGCGCAAGAATTGATACTTGCAGAGCGTGCACGAGCATGCAATCTTTTCCTCCATGTTAGTTGATGACATTGCCATCTACAATGATTATGAGTGTTGTTTTAATATATGTATATATATATATATACTCCTCACAATGTAAACTACCTCGCATTCTCTAGTCTTGCCCAATCTCCGTACACCTCGGTCCAGAGGTGTACGGAGATCAGGACCACCGGGTCAAAATCTTGTCTTTATTGGTCAAATCCTATATGGGTAGACACATACGTGCACTCCCAGGTGTACATGGCAATGCATATAGCAGGCAAAACCCCTTTGCCTCTTTTAGTTCCATAGTTTCTTCTCTGTTTACGTACCCTATCTCTCGTTCTTTCTCTCTCGATCTCGCTCTCGCTCTCTCTCTCTCTCTCTCTCTCTCTCTCTCTCTCTCTCTCTCTCTCTCTCTCTCTCTCGCTATCTCTCTTTCTCTCTCTATTTCCCTATTTTCCTATCTCTCTCTATTTCTCTATTTTTCTATTTCTCTGCCATAACTCCTAGAGCTCCACTTCCCTATCTCTCTCTCTCTCTCTCTCTATATATATATATATATATATATATATATATAACTCTCTTTCTCTATCTCTCTATTTCCTCTCTCTCTCTCTCTCTCTCTCTCTCTCTCTCTCTCTACTTACCCCTCTCTATCTCTCGCTCTCTACTTCCCTATCTCTCTAATGATTGAACGACCGACTGATCTAGGGAGATCTAGACACCCACGACTGCAGAGGACTACACAACATCGACAAAGGCTGCATCAGAGGATCTAGCTAGGTCACTTTGGCTCGACATGCACAACGCCCGGTCAGAGTACTGACCATGGAGGAGATCTACCTATCCCAACTAGCTCGTTTAGCCGTTTAGTCCACACCCAACAGTTTAGGATTCCATAATATTTTATTTTGTCATCTTCTTACTTTGACTTTTTATCAGATCCATCACATTGTAAATTTCTTATCTCATGTCTCATAGGTCACTTTGGCCTTTCGAAGACGTTAATATAACATTTCATTTCATTTCTCTCTTTAATTTTAATTTCCTAAGCATACATTAATTCTCTCTCTCTCTCTCTCTCTCTCTCTCTCTCTTTGATTACCTACACACACACACACACACACACACATTTCTCTCTCTCTCTCTCTCTCTCTCTCTCTCTCTCTCTCTCTCTCTCTCTCTCTCTCTCTCTCTTTCCTACACACACACACACCTCTCTCTCTCTCTCTCTCTCTCTCTCTCTCTTTCCTACACACACACACACCTCTCTCTCTCTCTCTCTCTCTCTCTCTCTCTCTCTCTATTTCCTACACACACCTCTCTCTCTCTCTTTCCTCTACACACACACACACCGCTCTCTCTCTCTCTCTCTCTCTCTCTCTCTCTCTCTCTCTCTCTCTCTCTCTCTTTCCTCTACACACACACACACCGCTCTCTCTCTCTCTCTCTCTCTCTCTCTCTCTCTCTCTCTCTCCTACACACACACACACACACACACTGTTCTCTCTCTCTCTCTCTCTCTCTCTCTCTCTCTCTCTCTCTCTCTCTCTCTCTCTCTCTCTCTCTCTCTCTCCTACACACACACACACACGATGTAGAGGTAGAGAGAGACAGAGAGAGAGAGAGAGGGGTTGGGGAGGGTGGAGATGGACATAATACCTTCGCAGTAGGTTTCGGCCAACACCCGAGCAGGCGAAAATGGCCCCTGCGCGCGGGTTTCGCTTTTTTCCCCCAATTTTTTTGCGTCGCTATACACGTCGATATAATCATGGCAAATAAAGGCCTTTCCACGCATATATCGACGCACATTGCGACATGTGTAGCGACGCGTATAGAGACGCCCGCTAATGTCGTCGATATACGCGTGGAAAAGCATGGCCGTCGATATATACGCGTCGATATCGTCATTTAGTGTTGTAGTGACTACTCGGTATAATGTCAATTTTGTGGTCTTATGGGCGTGAAGGTGGAATTCCAGGTGTCAGTTCATGCATGAAACAATCTTTAAATTGTGAGAGAAATTCATCATGTGTGAAGCTACGTGATGTTTCAGTTTCAACAGAAATTTGATTTACCAACACTAGATATGTTTTCCCCTGTTTTCTAATTGCTCTTTTGGCTTGAGTGTGAGAGAGGAGTGGAAATTTTTGATGTGCTAGTGTTGCTTGGATGGAGAAAGTTTTATTATTATAAGTGAAATACATTGTACGTGTTTTATAATTAATTAACGAGTCAAACTCATGACCAAATGACATTCCCAAAATCATATCAAGACCATGCAATGGTGCTACCAGAAATGTTTGTGCTTGTGTAAATTCACCAATGAAAACTTCAATGCTGACTTGGGTTTTACAATTAAAAACTTTGATTATTAAAAGAAATTTTAACCTTGTGAGGTGATGAGATTTCAGAGAGAAATAGTTGTTGTGCCAAGCGTGTGGAAATGAAATCATGGCTACTACCATCATCTAACAGAATAGTGATACTTTCACCCTTAACAGTGCCTTGCACTTTAAACAAAGTGTGAGGAGATATAAGAGTACCTGAAGATGGATTGTCATCGTTATCATAATCAGGATCATATCCCTCACCGTAGTTAGCTTCCACTTTATTGTCATCGGGAGTAGCATCTTCGATGAGGTTAAGAGTAGCTCCATTGGGGCGGTTATTGTTGAAGGGTTTTTGAATTGAATTTTATTGTTGACTCCATTGGAGTGGCCATTGGATTGACCCTTGCCCTTAGCAAGACCATTTGGGCACTTATCTACATAGTGACCATACTGAAAACATTTAAAACAGTTCACCTTTTTGTTACCATTAGAGTTTGGAGTAGGTTGTTGGTTGAAAGAATTTTGGTTGCCTTGTTGCTATGTGTTGTTGTTGTTGTTGCTTGCATGAGGTTGGGAAATTGAGAGGGAGATATTGAATATTGCCTACATCATGCTGATTGTGAACAGGATATTGACATGGATTGTACATCTATGCTTATATATGGGCTGCAAGAGGAGCCAACTCCTATAGCTTTGATGAATGATGACACTTCCAAGGTTGATTTTTCCAAGGATGTTATGGATTAAGATTTTCAGGACAAAGCTATTATTCATTATCAACCTCAAGAGCCAGGCAAAAATATCTCTGATGATACACGTCCAGAAATTCCTAAGATTTTTCGTAATGGCTGTAAAGCCAGAGGGGGTGATGATGCTAAATCGTCCCTAATACTTCATAAAGTGCACATGATTTTTCATTTTCTTGGACGATGTGCCAAATGTGGTTGGATTTGGATATTATTCCTAATTCTTATGTCAGTAATGTCCTAGCTACCAGTAAGAAGGAGTCAGAATTCTTTAATTCTTGCTGGTAAAGAACTTAAGTTACTAAAAGTTTATGAGATGTGGCTGTTGCACTATGCTTCAGGTGAAGCTCTAGTATATTGTGGAGGCCATCAATGCTATGTGATTTTAATGGTATTTGATTCAGGTGATTCGAAAGATCTTCAAAAGCAAGTACACTATGGATGGGTATTTTTGGGTCTACATGGTGGTTTCTTTCAGCTAGACCCTGGCATAGCATATTTGGAGTAGAAATTCTTGAAGTTGATCGATTCAGATTGTGTGTGCTTATGTGGATATTATGCTGCTCCACTATTAGGGAAATTCCTTATTATTCCATTTGATCCTGGGAGCTATTGAAGAGCAACTTGCAGATTCAAAGACTTCATTTATTTTCCTGTTAGCAGGTTACTTGGCAGTAGATTTTTTTTTGGATGTATGCTAAGACAGAAGTGTTTATGGTTATATGATCAATAAGCTTACATGGCTAGCTTCTAGTTGACATCTTGGACAATTGTTATAGTATCTTCACATCTTTTGAGATGGTTCTGCTACCAGAACTTCAAGTAAAGGACTTGACGACCATTCCGTGTGCAGACAGAGTAAGGCATACTTGATCTTGATAGGGTTCCTTAAAGAGAGCTGATGGTCAAGCTGTGTGCATAAGTAACTAGAGCACTTGAGTCTGGCGGGGTTCACTAAACAGATTTTCATAATTGCATGCTTTGGAGATACGACCACTACAGTTCAAAGATTTGTGATGGGACAGCTACCAGATAATTGAGCTAGACTATTGATGTTATGATTTACACCTTCTTTTTGTTTTACATAGCTATATCAACTATGTGAGCTTGATGACAAGTAGCTTAACGTATTTATAGAAGATGCAACTTGAAGATCGGTTGGCACAGACCGGAGGCTGTGCAGGTTCAGAGGGGGTGAATGTTGTGCCGCTCCGCTCCCATGACAAGAAAATAAGCAAAGGAATGCTGATCAAGAGTATTTGAATCCTGCATGGTTAATCAACAGTTATAAGGGCTTGATAACAAGCCTATTTTTAAGCTAAAAGTGTGCTAGATGCGGCTCTAAGGGCCAGAAGATGGCTTGGTAATGCTAACCAGTGAGTATTCTTGAAGTGGTCATAGCTAGGATTTTATTAATCCAAGTTGAAGTACTCACACAGCTCTACATGCCTGTCTTTACGGCTCATCAATCAGAGCTACGGGTAAGAAGTTATGACAGTTTTAAGTTGAGTCAGTAGCAAATCCGTACCGGATTGGGCAAGTGCAGCTGAGGGGGAAAAACTGGAATGAATGCATCAGGCTGAAGTGCTCAATTTCTGGAGCGAGGCGATCTTTTCAGATCGGTGATCGAGATTTCGGTTGGCATGATATGGCCAGTTTAAGTATCGCCGGGGCCCGGGTTCGAACCGCCCTGGTTGCCCTGATTAGTCACATTCATCTGGCTTAATGAAGTGCGATCCCTGATGTGTATGCCAAATGTGGGCCGATGCGAAAGCATTTTTTTATCATAAGCCTAGCTTTGACGGACACAGATACTTGCATCTTGGAAGCCTTGGTGCCATTCAACACACTAGAGTGGGCAATAGAATTCACGGTGATATTGTTAATCAGTAGATGTCGAAAAAGATGTCAAGGAGGCAAAGCCTTAACCGATATTTATGCCAAATGTGATTCCTTTACAATGACTATGGCCGCCAATGAAGAAGCGTGGCAAAGCCTTGGCCGGTATGCATACCAAATGAGAGCCTTCTTATGGCCCGAATGGCATTGCTCGGCCGATAGGTATGCCAAAAGATATGTTTTACAAAATGGAGCCCTTTAATGGCTAATGCCGCCCAACTCAACCAGCCACCCAGGGAGCTAAGACAAAAGCTGTGTGGCCACCCATTAAGTTAAAAAAAAAAGGGTTTTTATTTAACCTAAGTGTGAAGAGGGAAGAAAATGGCGTGGTGGCAGCACGCAGAAGGTGCAGGAAGAGAAGAAGCATTCGCGTCGGGTTGTACAAGCCATGGTTGAGGGCGCCACAGTGACAGAACCTACTCAGGCCGGCGCCCTTGCGCTCATTTTTGGTGTTGTTTCCGCCGCAAACGGTGCTGGTCATCAGCCAGGCTTCCACGTCATCAAGCATCCATTCCCATTAGCGATATCGCTAATGGGATGGCTAAAAATAGGAAGCCATGCAAACAAAAGGGGACGGCTCTTGGGACTCAAGCATCATCTTCTATCCAAGTAGATATCTAAAATATCCAAGACAATATCCTCAGTAGGGAAGGTAGAGAGCTCGTGCACAAAATCCAAGTTGAAAGAGCATAGATGTAATGAGTGTTGTCAATGCACTTATTGTGACACATTTGGAAACTTGTGGAATAGCTACACAATTTGAATGCACTATTTTAAGGAGGGAAAAATGTTTGTATGATCACTCTAACAAATCTAGAACCAACTACACAAAAGAGAATGCTAGAGAGAATGGACAACTCGGTCAGCACAAGCAACATGGCAGGAAGAGGACGTTATCAAATCTTTGCTAGTAGAGGTTGGGGTAGAGCTGATTTTACCATATTTAACTCCAGTTTCTATACATGTGGTAAATACAGATACTTTGTAGCTCAATGTTCAAATAATTTGAAAACTCAAGTGGCTGAGGGCAAGGTGGCAAAGCCAACTCTGGTGATTGTGATCACTAGGAGTGTTGGAGTTCTCATCAAAGAGTTACTAAATGAGTCAAGGGTAAGATGGCAAATGTAGTTTTGATGTGTGTAATCACTAGGAGTGTTGGAGATTTCATTAAAGAGTTACTAGATGATCCATCTAGTCAACAAAGAAAAGTGAAGAGGCTCAAAACTAGGGTAGAGCTGATTTTACCATGCGTAACTTCACTTTCTATACATGTGGTAAATACAAACACTCTCCAGTTCAATGTCAAAATAATTTAAAAGCTCAAGTGGCCAAGGGTATTTTGGAAAAGCTAGTGCCGGTGAGTGTAATCACTAGGAGTGTTGGAGTTTTCATTGAAGAGTTACTAGATGAGCCAAAGGCAAGGTGGCTGGGCTAGTTCCGGTGCATGTGATCACTAGGAATGTTTGAGTTTTCATCAAAGAGTTACCATCCAATCAAACAAAGCAAAGTGAAGAGGCTCATAAGTGGGGGAAATGGAGATCCATTTAGAAAACTAATGGAAAGTCCAAAAGAGAATGGATGAGTGGCAAGAGAAAAGGAAATTGCTAGCTTAGATCATTGAGGACGTGGCGAAGAAGATGCCAGAAAGGCTAGAATGCTCAAATATGAGAACCACTCCTGAACCACTCAATGGCTTTTCCCAAAGGCTTTAGAGGCTCTCAAGAAGGATCTCCAAGACATGGACTCTAGTAAGGAAAATGTTGGGATAGAAGCTAAGGAACTAGCAAGAGCCTTAGAGGATCACTTATAGAAAGAGGTACGACAAGTCAATGTGGACTTAACCAAAGCTGATAAAATAGATCTAGGGACAAAAATGTTTAGCATCAAGAATTTGAATCCCCACATAAGGATCCATAAGCTAGAAGACCCAAGAGGCTAGCAAAGGCATGGGGGATACCTATTTGAAAGGGAGATAATCTACTCCAGATAATATTTATGAAAATGAATAGGATCAAATATATGTGAAAGATTGTGAGTGAATCTAAAAGGTGAGTATTGTACTAAATGACATCAAAAAGACATAACATGAGGTTGTTAGTTTCATAAAGAAGAGAATGAAGAAAGAATCGGATGCAATGATAGTGGACTTGTTTGAAATCAAAGATGATGAAGTGCAAGTTATCTAGATTGACTACAAAATTAGAAAATAGTGTGAACCACTAGTGGTCAGGGGTATTTTGGATGGCAGTGCTAAAGTCAACTTTTTGGGGAAACACATTAGATAAACACTAGCAATCGAAGAGATGAAACTTCCTCCTTTCACAATCAGAATGGGATACCAAAGGATAATTTAGGCTAGTCATCTAATTGAGATGACAAGATCAGAGAAGTTGAGAAATCGCTTTTTGGGTCTACATGTCCAAGGATCATGTATAATGCTCCTAGGAAGGCCATTGACAACTACACATGCCAAAGGCTAACTATACAAGGAGCTAATAGAAGAAACCAAATGAAAATGAGCAATCATAAGCTTGATAAGAGTAATGGGGCTTGAAGATTTATGTAGGAGATCTGGGAACAAGAAGATTGAAAGGATGTTGGTATCAATGAACATATTTCCCATAGTTAAGATAGATCTAAATGTAGTTTCTTTTGGATTGAGAAAAAGCAGAGCAGTAGAGACATGAGTATTTAGAAAACTTCACCGAGTCAAATCAGGGGGAAAGATTAGTGAATCTAGGCGATAGGCCTTTATGAGAAGAGGAAAGCCGAACTAATAGCAAGACTAGATTAGATGAAGAACACATGGTGAGGCACTCTCAAGAAACCCCCAAACAATCCTCAAGGCTCTTGTGCTGCTCAATTGAGCCGGGTGTAACCACAAGCGCAAAAAACAATGACAAACCCACAAGCGAACCCAAACAAGAAAAGGAGAACCACCTTGTTATGGATGCAAACTAAGAAGCAAAAGGTTTTTGTCACAACCAAGAAGAGGCACAAAAAACACACACACAAACAACCTTGTTCAAACCTACGCATCAAGTGGAGCAAGAAAAATGTAGAGCAAAGGGAAGAGAGAAAGGAATGGAGTTCATGTATAACATGGTTTGCAACTTGTAAAGTGATTTTGTTTGTTATGATGCTATCACAAAGCTTCCATAAAACTTAACCAATGCCTAGAGAATGCTAAACATTCCCATCACACACACATTGTCTTAGGGTTGTGGAAAATTTCTCACCACAATACCTGTTAGCGGGTTGCCGCAATGGATATCTATAGTGTAGCTTTGTGGCACCAACATAATGTCAGTACTCAGGGAAGCGACTCCAATGGGACATGAAGACTCTTTGAGGGTGTCAACCTCAAGGAGTGAACCACCACTCCAATGGGACATGGAGACTCTTTGAGGGTGTCAACCTCAAGCAGTGAACCTACGGAACGACAATATCTTTAGCACATGCAAATCTATCACTCTAGGATCTGGAAACGTGCTTATGTCTTGTCACCACACTCAATCATCAACCTATTCTGGCACTCGAACGAAGTCCAAATGCTACAAAACTTTAGGAGAAGGTCTAAGACACTCAGCGACACTAACCTAGGGACTCAGAGTCCAAATACTCAGAGACACTCAAATTGCATCAAAACATACCAAAAAGGTCTTCCTAGGGTCTAGGAACACTCTGGTATGGTTGGAATGTCAAAAAATAGTTATTAACACACTCAAATAAACAAATTTAGTCTATTTATCATGTGTAGTCACAAATCACTACAGAATCGACAATGAATATACTTCAATGAAAGAGCATTAGATAAGGAACACAATGCAAGTTTGAAAATCAAAATGTGATTACCAGAGCTTAGGTTATGATTATTACAATTTGCAAGAGAGTAGCTTCTCTTAGTTGTACACTTTAAAACTAAAAACTTGATAATAATAAGGGTGTCCTTTTTCTACTTTACACAATAGACTTTATACCTAGGGCTCTTTTGGCTAGTGGCTGACTTTTCAGGACTCAGACTCCATTATAGACTTTACGACTCAACTTCTCAGATATTTTCCATCTATAATCAAAGAGTATCAAATATTTGGCTTCTTGAAAAAATACATCAAATTTTGGGGCTCATGGGAGAAAGGGTCGACTCGAGGGACGCCTGTCTAGCTTGACTTTCAACATTCTCCCCTTTCTAGTCTTTGCACATCCTCATGAAAACTGTCTTTGTCTTCTTTGATGTGCTACCGGGTTATCTTTGTGTTTCTTTGAAAATTGTGGGACTCAGTTGAATGTAGCCTTCTGCAATAGTCCAATGTACGCTTCTCAAGAGTACATTGAGCAACAATCCTTTCAAAGAGCTCGCAGCAAAGGTGTGGACAAGCATAAAAGTAGCTTTGCACATCCTCATGAAAACTGTCTTTGTCTTCTTTGATGTGCTAACGGGTTATCTTTGTGTTTCTTCGAAAATTGTGGGACTCGGTCGAATGTAGCCTTCTGCAATAGTCCAATGTACGCTTCTCAAGAGTACGAGTGAGCAGGGTAAAATTTTATGCTTGTCCACACCTTTTGCTGCGAGCTCTATGAAAGGATTGTTGTTCAATGTACTCTGATAAGCTATATGTCTCGCATTTTTTGTCATGGGGTTGAAGATAGATGAATCGAGTTCAACGAAGCCGGTCATGAATGCCTCCTCAAATGTTTGCATGTAGTGAGAGGGGAAAAACATGACACGGATATACAACCCGATGATCACATTTCTGCGAGGATTCTCTATCTCCAGATTCCATCACAAGCCTCTAGTTCCTTCGAGGAAGACTTGCCATGGATGATCCATTGCTTCTATGTCTTCCGAAATGCAGTGATGCATGTGACTAGCATCTTGGCAATCTTCACTAGCATTTGGCATGTCAGATCCGAAACATCCTTCATCTGATTGATGAATCCTTAAAGAATGTTGACCATATAATTTTTTGATGGGGGAAATTTTATGATGGCTTTGTGAGAACTAGGCAGTTCAACACTGCTAGTCTTTTGCGTTGCTAGGAATATAAATTTTTCCAAGATCACCACCTATTGATAGCATAGAAGGTCGGATCGATCCTGAGATGCTGTGGTGCATTTTTGTAGTAGGTTTTATCTATTGGACACTTGTCAAACCACTTCTTCCTCCATAATGGTTGGTTCTCAAGGATTGTTAGGACTTGGTCTGCCGTTACAAGGACATCCCTATAATCTCCTTTATGGTTGAACTCGAGACTAGGTAACATCTTCTTCTTCCAAAGGAGGGCCTCTTGTCTCATCACTGGTAGAGATATCATTTCATGTCCATGATTCTTTACTACTTCATCATGGGTGATCATCATAAGTACCGCCGATTCAAGTACTTTGAGACGGGTCGCGTCTTCTGAGATCCATATTTCAATCTCCTCCCTGACAATCTCCTTGTCTTCTGTGTCATCAAAGTTATGTAACCCTGCCTCTGTAGACGTTGGAGAGGGGGAAATGTGAAAACACCAAGCACACAACTCGAATGCCTATCTATAGCCCAATGTTTTCACAACACCCCTATCCCCTAGCAAACACATACTTAGACACCCAATCTGCAAATGACTACTACTCATGCCCGTACCCAACCAACCCGGAGTGTATGTATTCAAGTGTAAAGTAAATCATGATAGCTTTCATCTATCACCATGGCACTGCATACCCACATACATGCTCACCACAAATTGATCGACACACAGATCCTTGCCTAAATCTTTGACATGCACTACACACAAAGATGTTTTGAAATTCGCGGCATGTACCACATTCAAGTAGAGACCATCGCACTTGCATAAAAGTACCTCAGATACATGACCCCCACATTAGCACAAGGGCGAAAGGGAGAGTGATATATATAGATCAAGAACTAGTAGGATATGATAATGCAGATCATGCTTGTTTCAATGGGAACGTTTGCAAAGTTGAATTCTATTAAAGAACTTGTCGCTTTGTCCTCCTGCTCATAGCAATCCAAATCCTTGCAGATAGCACCCCCCTTGTAGCATTTGATACCATACTTCTTGCTTTCTTATACCGCTTCCAATTCTTCCGACAACAGCTTTGCCTAATCAATTTCTCTTCTTGGCAGCCTTCAGCCCTAAACACTTCAGACAACCCTTCTGCAATTGGCGACCTTGCTTCCCTTTGCAAGATAATCCCCCTTCAAAGCTAGCGCTACCCCTAATTGCACTTGGATAGGCTCTCTTGGCCCTCCACCTGCAGGTCCGAGCCTCAGCTAGTTGCACACCATCTCCTTACAGCCCGTATAAGCTCTCATTCCCTTGGACTCCCATGGCAGGTCGTCCCCTCAACAAGTAGATCTCCTTTCCTCATCAACAATGCCCTGCAACACTAGTGGCTCCTTCCCTCTTGCTCACCTTGAAAACAACCTCCTCGTGCAACTCTCCCATGCAACTTTTCAACCCTGATCTTGGCTGCAGTGGCCGGTCCTTCAAACCGCAACGTTTTTCTCCTATGTACTGCTTAAGGACCCCAATTACTCACGGTCGCCTTCAAGGTTGTCTTTCTTTTTAAAATCGGTAGGCTTCGCACTCGCTTTATCACGTCCCTTGCCTAGCTCTCAAGTGCTCCAGCTCGCCAATCCATGCCCTGTATAGCGCTGCTCTTTCGGTGTCTACAGACTACCTCCTGGTAGCTCTCGGCGTGGTTCAACCATCCCATTGCGCCCCCTACTCCAGGCCAGCTCCTTCCCTCTAGATCCCAGTGCTCC
The DNA here is from genome assembly GCF_014529385.1 of Adiantum capillus-veneris. NCBI lineage: Eukaryota > Viridiplantae > Streptophyta > Polypodiopsida > Polypodiales > Pteridaceae > Adiantum > Adiantum capillus-veneris. The sequence continues at coordinate 17,501,561 of NC_140949.1, read as the reverse complement.
TCTGCATGGCTCATCACAAACTCGACATCACCGTCCTTGAGCAACAGGCAACCTCACCGTCTCCGAAGCCGGCCTCTAGAGCACCTCCAACCTGCAGCTCTCGGCCCCTCCTTTTTCACCTTGGCCGCTTGCAACTGGAGATCCCCTCGTCATGCAGTCCCTCACTCCACATAATGGCGCCCTTAATCCCCATGCATACTGTAGCGCTGCCTTCAACAGCTTTGATTCTTTTGCCTTAAGTTAATTATGGCTTCTTTTTTTTTAGAAAAACAAAAACTCCAGCTTGGCCTAGCTTCCCGCGTCCGCAACTGATTGTCGGCATTGAAATACCTGTTTAGCTCATCATCGTCCCCAGGCCGATCACCATCGAGCAAAGAAATCTCACCATAACCCAGATTCTCCAGTGGTAGATTCTCCCAACCTCTTGAATGAAGTCGGTAGTCACAAGGGATATTACATAGCGGACTGCACCTCCGTAAGCGATGATATCTATTAAGCTCGAACTCTGATAAGCTCCCCGGTCATCAAAACTTGAAAACTATCATTACCCTGCTATATGCCGCATCGTGCATACACATCCCATCGGTGCCCATTGTACTTTGCATCAAGTAGCTTCCCAAGCAATATACTGTCTGTTTTGAAACCTCCATGTACTTGCTTTTGACCTGTTTACCAAGTTTGGTTGCACCAACGTGCTTGGTACATCTACAGGGGGAAGGTCCATGATTACTTGCTCCTTGGTATTCTCCAGAGAGCTGCTACTACTACGTTTTGAGTCCCTATGTCACTAAGTGCCATATCCTTCTGCTGTATTGCAACGGCATGTGCTGCGCTCTCGGCTGCCAGCTCTTCCTGTGCTTTAGTCAATTGCTCTTTTAGCAGCTTGATCCCTTCATCTTTCTGGATTTGAATTGCCTTGTGCCCAGTGGTCATGATTTGTTTGTCATGTTTTTCATGAGCTAAAGCCTCCTTTAGATCTTTGAGCTATTGTAAAGTCAAGGCAGGAGCTGATGAGGTAGAAGCAGGGGCTCGAGTGTCTTGCATTGCGTATAGTTGTATGAGTGTTGTCTTGAAAACCCCGTAAGACTCCCCTAGCTTGACATTCTTGTGCCGCTCTTTCTCAAGCTCTTCTTCTAGCCGTTGTTGTTCTACTTGTAAACTCATGTTTGCCTCTTAAAGTCCTGAGCTTGTTTGTAATAATGAGCAGCATTGCTTGCTCCCTTTGTAGTTTGGCACGGAGCTCCATTTTCATTCTTTGTAGTTCTCCAATCTTGTTCTGTAGTCGTAAATTTGATTCAATTGCCTTTGTTGCTTCCCCTTTGGTTTCTTTTAAATCCAACTCTCTGAGGTTTTTGAGGTCCTTTGACACTAGAATTGTAATTTGATATGCTCCACATGCTCATTAATATCAAACAAGTGCACCATTTTCTTTCCCTCTTATAACAATGCTTGAGAGTGGGGGGATAATGGTGCCTTATGTGATGTATGTGGCCTGCTGGAGATTCCCTCTTCTTCCTTTTTTCTTTTCATCTCATCCTTAATCTTTTGCTGCTCGTTTTCACCTTTTTTCTAGTGGGGCCACCTTCTTTTCTTCTTGGTCCTTCATCTTTGTTGTATCTTCAAGTAGTGGTGTAATCCCTAGCACTTGTTGCTTTTTCTTATCAATTTCTTGGTTTATTGCTTGGTACGTTGATTCTTGAGCTGGGGGAGGGGTGGTTAGTCTGATCTGAGTTTGGTGGAATCATTATCAATATGGATTTGAAGGGTTCCACACTGCCCTCATCTCTAGTCTTTTCTTTCGCTTTTTCATCCTTGTGCTCCTGTTGTGATTGTTCCTCTTTAGCTTCTTCTTTATCTTTAGACACGGTTGATTCATCCGATGATTTGAGGTCATCAATTTTTTTCCTTTTAGTATCCTGTTGTGCTCTTTGTTTTGCTTCTTGAGCTCTTTTTGGATCCGTTGATGCATTTTGCCATCGATCTCTAAGTCATCCTTGAGTAGCTCTTCTTTTGTACTACTTGATCTATTCTAATGTTTATGCCTTGTGTTGCTCTAGCAGCTTGTCTTCTCATCTTCCCCTTTATCATTCGACTCACCTTCTCGATTTTTCTTCTCTTCAGTGTTCTTTCTTCCGATTTCCTCTCTTTGAGCTTGTGAATCTTCCATAGACCTTTGGGTTTGAGAGATCGATATATGATCTCTATGCGTATATTCTTCTTCTTCCTCATCATCTTCTTCCTCTTTATAAGTTTGGTATTCAGATGGAGTGTCCCTGTTCTTGGGTTTGATTTCCCCACCAAGCTTTATATCGGACTCTATGTCCTCACTATCCAATTTCTTCCTTCTGGAGCTTTGCCCAACTACTTTCATCGGATGTTGCACTACGTAGGACCATGCCACCACTGGTCTAACAACATGCTTTGACCTATGTAACAATTCTAGTTGTGTTTCGATCGTGGGTAGCTCATCAATAATTCCTAATGCTTGGTATGAAATTTTGGTCAACATTGGTCCTTCATTCACATATGTTTTGCTCATTGTCTACACCTTTAGTCTTGAAAAAAAAGTTATGGTTGCCTGGTTGTAGATGCAAAGCTTGGTTGATCATATCTGGAGTGATTTTGACTTTCACCATTTCATGTTCCTTATTTGTCAGGGTAGCTTCCTCATTATATTGAATTGATGACAACAATTCATGTGCCTTTGGAAATCTGTACCCCAAGGCTATAGTAAAAAAAAAGTGTCCATCTGAAGACACCTAGTCCCTTCAATCACTTCTTGCAATCCAAATGACTTGAAACTCTAGGGTTAGGTTGTCCTTGATATTTGGGACCAAGTGATATGGTTTTTACTTAGACATCTCACAAGGGGTCATGGATTGTGATCCATGCTAGATGGCCTTTTGGGGTGAAACCTTAGGAGCTTGTTCCTATAGTATATCCTAACATACTGGTGAAGTTATTTTCAAATTTGGACAAGTTCAAGTCTAGTTTCCCCTTTCCTCAGTGGTATGATTTGGTTTGACTTTGTCATATGTGGTTTTGGTTGGCACTTTAGATCTTTGATTGTGGCCAATTTGTTTGGCATCTGGCTTTGTTTGATGACTTGGAGTTGAAAAAGAACCCTATCCTGTTTGGATACATAGGTCCTCTGGCAAGTTTGAGTCAATTCTCAAGCACTTTTTATCATTACTTGGGTCACAACAAGTTTTCAAACTTCTTTGGTGCTGCAACTTGCTCAAAATAAAAATTATACACTTAACATTGTGACTTTTATAATCTTGACATTTGAAGCTCTTGAGATGAGAAAACAGTTGACACATTTTCCAACTTAAGATTACTGCAAACATTCTGCACTTCTTTCTTGATCAGTCTGCTTTAGGGGTCATGGATCGCGATCCATGTTTTGACACTATTTTGCACAAGACTTATAGGGTAACTTCCAAGCATCTCCTCTAAGCTATTGGTGCACTTTTTATTGAAATTGGGCCAAAATTTTCCAATCATGGGTGAAAATGACCATTTGGAGAATGAAAGTCCAATTTTCCTTGATTTTTATGATTATAATGTCCATTTTATGTCAAATTTGTAGGGCACATTTCCCAAGGCAATACCAAACTGTATGTACTATTTTTTGCATGCTAGGCCATGTTGGGAGACATGGATTGCGATTCATTTTCTACAACATTTTTCAATTATAATTACAGCAGTGAGAAAAGAATTTCACTAGCATTGGTTGGCCCCACGTTTTCTTGCAAAATGAGTTGGGAGGTCATGGATCATGATCCATGTTTTACCCCATTTGTGGACTGTGATTACATGGTTGGGTTTTGCTAGGTGAGGGGAGCATTCCCATGTAGTCATTTTGGAAATTGAACTTGGTTTTCCCTTCCAAAAGGTCTTTGACAATTTGCACAAATCCTTATTTTGATTTGATTGATTCTGATCTTTTGATTGTTTGTGTGCACTTTTGATAGTACATAATTGTTTATGCATTGATAAGGAGCATCCCTATAAAATATGGTGTGCTTTGAAGGTTTGGATGGCTATAGCAAGCAAAACTATGGCACTATGCTCTAGGTCAAACATGCTTGGTAGCTCTCTCTCTCTAAACTGACTGAATGCAAATGAGGTGCCTTTTGCCCATTTTGGCTATATGTGCTTGGCCTACCCCGAATGCAATGTGCATACTTACCTTAGTTGACCAGATTTTTCATGTCACACCACTTGCGGGTCAGACGGTTTGTTATTTGGACTTTTGATCATCATTTGCTCCTGATTTTGCAATTCTGGTATATTTGAAGTTAGCGCAAAATTTGATTCGTGTCAAATCACTTCATATTTGACATACTCAAAGCTCTTGCTTTGCAGGTTTGGCGTGCGCTTTCAGATTTGAATCCAAAATTCTTGGCTTTGCTTATTAATTTTTTATCATTATTAGGTTAAAAAGCAAAGAAAATTACTAAAAATTATTATTATTTTGGCCAAAAATAATTTTGAGATTATTCCTCACACTTGTATGTACATACTCTCACTCTTAGTATCTAGCCCATAGAATTATGTCTCTATGGCTCAATACAAAGCCTTGTTACATTTGCACACTTTGTCCTCTAAGTGGGAGAAAAAGTCTCTTCATAACTATGCCTTTTTGTTGTGCATAACCCTTTGCAACAAGTCAAGCCTTATGGCGGTCGATCTCACCATCCGGCTTGCGTTTCAACTTGTAAACCCACTTCATACCAATGGCCTTTTTTCTAGGAGGCAAATCACATAAAGTCCATGTGTCATTTTCTATAAGTGCATCATCTTCTGATGGTAGCCCTCCAATTTTTTGAATTTTGTGCTTCATCAAAAGATAAAGGCTCCTCAACATCTTGTAAGCTAGATACAACCAAAGCATAACAATCTGATGCATAAGATGCATGGCAAGAGCCTGAACGAGTATGACTAGACAAAGGTGCATCCAATTTACAATCACGCAATGTATGCACCAGCCATTTTGGCATACCTCTAGCCTGCTCATTTTTAGTCCTTTCCTTTCCTCATCAAGTACATCATGTACATTTGCATCAGTAATAGGCTGATCTCTAACATTTTTAGAAATCCCCATAGCCTGTACATTTGCCTCTTTGGAATTTACATTCGAACTTCCACCACTGAAAAGAGGCAACAAAGTGTCATAAATGTCCTGTGAGATCACATTAGTATCTCTACTACATGACAACAAGGGCCGAAAAAAATCTGCTTAAAGTTGTCAAAAAATAGAAAATTTAAGCATCAAAGACACTTTATACATTGTGCACATAATCTATCCACATCTTGCATCTTATTATCTTGAAATTTTCGGTGTCAGCTACTATAGCCACTATTGTTACTCCCCCCTTCCCATTCTGAGTCGCTCTGGATGAAGGTCGTGTCATGTGCATGGGCGAAAAGGTGTCTATGCATGGCCATGTAATGTGGACCTATTATGCTTAGAGAAGAAATGCATTGGGTAACACAGTGTTGTGCAAGAGGTGGGTACCTAACCAACTATTTAGTGGTTTTTATTGGCGAGGTTTCATCTTGTTCGCGTTTTCCAAATAGAAGTTTCTGAAGCACGGATGCCCTTTTTTAATGGTTGATTTTGTGATTAGCCATCGTGTGTCCAAGAGATGATTGGTTTGTACTTTAGGGATCCATTTTAGGTTTGTTTCCAAAGATTGCGAGAACAACTGGTTGTTTGTTGTTTTATTTTCCATTCCCATTTGGATATTGTTGATTTCTATCGTAGCTTCACTAAGGATTTGGGAATCCATTTGCAGTTGATTGATCTTGTTGAAGCCTGAATTGGTCAATTTAAATTCTAGTGTCAGTTTTGTTTAGCTTTGTTGGTTTTGGAAATTGAAAATTTGTTTGGCTGTGAGGCATAGGATCGAGTTATCAACATTTTCTTTGGGATCCATAGCTAAGTTGGTTTTGATGCCATGATTGATTTCCGGATTCAATCTTTGGTAATTTTGTTTGCAACTTTACTAGTAGGTAGTTTTGTTGTAGAACCAAGCAATTCTTCCTGTGTGTCACATCTCGAGGGATTCACCTCTTAGACATGTAAGTTACCACATGAGTTCAAATGAATGGGTTTTTTATTGCCAATTTTTTTACATTTTAATAATATTATATTAACAGAAGGGTTTTTTTAATTGATGTTAGAGAATAACTCGTAAGTTTTTGAAGGAAAAGGGGTCATTTTATTACCTTAAGTATGTAAGTAAAGGGGTTTTTCTCATATCCTTTGAATGCAAGATGCATCCCCTTGAGTGTCACATAAGATCGAATCCTTCTATTCATCCCGAATGTGATTTGTTTGCACAAATGATGTAACATAAGACTGATCTTTGAGATAATAATGAAGTGTGTCCACTATCATCCTTCCAATTTGGAACATCTTTGTAAGTTTGCATCCATGATACTTCCAAAATGATGTGCTAATTGAGATTTGTACCAACCATAATGTGGAACCAATGTGGGCATTGGTTTCCATCAATGTTAACTAAGGCATTGACTTGTCCCAAACAAACCATGGTTTCCCTATTGGCCACTCTGAGCTCAATCTGGGTCGTTTCAAGCATTGATTTTGATAACTTTAGGTAGGTTGAATACTGCATAGCATTGATACATGATCGAGTATCCACAAAAGATCTTTTGATTGTGCCATCGTTTAAAAGGACATTGATTCAAACATCCATATCGCCAAGCCAAGTTTACTCGACTTGAACTACCACAATAGGAGGTGGCAGTTGATGTTGTTCCTTTTGTTTTAAACTTTATAATTTAGCTTCCTCATGTTCTTAATCTTTAACTCCTTGAACCATTTTCTATCGCTCCTCAGCTAAGTTTATCTTTTCTAGCATGTCCGTGCTGAGAGGTTGTTGATAATTTTTCAATATGCAACCATTTATCCACTTAGACAGCACCTCTCTCCCTAATGTTTCAAGTTGGACGACTCCACTTGGTGATATTTCATTGATCACAAATGGACCGTTACCTCATTTTTTAAGTTTCTTGGAATGTTGATTAAGGGTGTAGACTAATGCATAGTCACTCTTTCCACATGGTGATCGTGGAATTGTTTCATTTGTTGTTTTCCCATACATAGCTATAACCGATTGAAACCTAGTCTAATTCAATTGCATTAGTTGGTTCAGTCTGTCATTACCTTGTCCGTCCTAAGATTTGAGCTACACATAGTGTAGGAATCAAGAATTTCACTGGGAGTATAGTATTTATCCCAAACACTAAATTGAAAGGAAATGTATTTTGTGGTGTTTTATAAGCTACCCAATATGCCCATATCTCTGAATGTAACTTCAGTTCCCAATTTGATATATATTCACTGACAATATTTATGAGCGTTGTGCACAATACTTTGTTGGTGCTCTCGGTGTGTCCATTGGCTTGAGGGTAATATGGAGCTGATTTAGAATGAAGTATCATAAATTTATGCAATAGAAAATCAACCATGTCATTAGGAAAATGAGTGCCTTGGTCACTCAAAATTTCACTTGGAAGGCCATACAACTTGAAAATGTTTGTGTATAGGAATTATGTTGTGGTCCTACCATTGTTTTTTTTGTGTTGCCTTAGCTTTGACCCATTTGGTCAAATAATCCATTTCCACTATAATGTATTGAAAATGTGTTCTACATGCCGGTGGTGAGATAGGCCCTACAAAGTCTATTCCCCATTTGGCAAAAGTGCGTGCTCCCATGGTTTGTTGTAGTCGCATGTCATCATACCTCACCGGTACTTTAGTGCATTAACAAGCATTGCATCATTTAGCATAATATTCAACATCCATCAATAGGATAAGCCACCAAATCCCTACTAGGAGTATTGTTTCACGGTTTTTTCTATCAAAAAGTATCCTCCAGCCAGACCAGCGTGAGCTTGCTCAAGAATGGGTAGGTACTCATGTTCTAAAGCACAAATTCTTAAGTTTTCACATATCCCTTGTTTATGAAGGTGGTTTTCAATAATGGCATAGCTTTTGCCTTCTTGTTGAATCGATCGTAATCTGGCTCTGCTTAAGTTCTCTGGTAAAACACCTTGCTCTAAGTACTCCACAATGTACTTTGCCCACTTGGGGGTTGTTGCTCTCCTGAAGAGTGTAGCTTGATAGATTGGCTTGTTGATTGCACAAGCATCACATGAGCTAACATAGTCGTGTACGCTTTTCTATTCTGCATGTGAGGCCAGTACACTCCAAGGCGTATCAATCTCTGATATGTTTGCGTTTTGGCATTATGGATACCTGTTGTTTGTACATGAGCTTGTTTCAGATATATCTCTTTTTTGGATGTCTCAATGCATAAGTATGCCATCATGTCCTTGCGTGTGTAACTGTCCTGCAATCAGTACTAAGCTACGATACTCTTTTATAATTGATGTTTGTCTATCGATATGTAGCAAACCAATGGTGAGTAATGGTATAACCTATTTTCTCCACCTTAGTACCATATGGATGTTGAGGAGATAAGAGTCAGGCAGATTATCTTTAATCCCTAAAGGAGATTCCCTATGTAGCATTTATGAAAATGATCTTCTCTCTGTGTAGTCACTTTTTTTATCACCATTGTGAAATCAAACTCAAGAAATATTAGAAATCGTCAAATGATGCAACCCTAATTCATGGTTTGTTCACTTAGTATAACAATGCCTAATGGTCCACAAAGAACACAAACTTGTTAGCAAGAAGGTAATGTCCAAACTTTTTGACAGAGTAGATCATTTCCAAGCCCTCTCTTTTTCTGGTTGTGTAACTCCATTGTAAACATTTGAGTTGTCTACTGGAGTAACAGATTGGAAAATCCATGTTGTTTTCTCTAGGTTGAGCCAAGATACATCTGATACCGTAAGCTGATGCATCTACATGGATGTGAAAAATCTTGTTCTAGTTAAGGTGCTCTCAAAATCGGAGCAAAAATAAGTTTTTTCTTCAATTGTTGCAATTCTTGCTCACAATCCTCATCATTCCATTCAAACTTCGTGATGAGTGAGTAGAGGGGTTTTGTGATTATTGTGTATATGTAAATAAATCTACGATAATATCCACAATGGCCCATTTGTCAAAGTCAACGATGCAAAAGCGTAGAGACTAAGGGGAGTGATCACGATAGAGAGAGAGAGAGAGAGAGAGAGAGAGAGAGAGAGAGAGAGAGAGAGAGAGAGAGAGAGAGAGAGAGAGTCTCTTGAACCAATCAACCTTGGCAATGGATAGCTAAATGTGTATACAATGGAGTCAAGGGATTGCTTATATAGCAAGCTCAATAAATTTCCCTACCCAAGACTTTGACAAATAAGTAAAATAAATACCTAAGATACAAACTAAATAATGGGATCACATTGGCCAGTTCACTTGAGACACGAGAACTTTAACACCCTCTTTGCAGCTCATAGTGGACATCAATAGTGAGACCAAGTTGATGATGAAGCTACCATGGATACCCCATTAGTGGCCACCGATTGGGTACAACTCGGTGTTGGTCTCCTCAACTTTGTACCTGAAAGTAATCTCATCTTGAGCATCAATTGCCTTTGTAGAAACTTTGAAGTGTAGACCACACTACGGCCATTAATCCCTATTCGTGAACACATCTCATCCACAATATAAAAATCCAAGATAATGAACTGCAGAACACATCCTATCCATGATCCAACCAACAACAATGAATTGGAGCGCCCATCCACAGTGTTTTCGATGTCTGCTGGGTTCCCTGCCATATGCATGTGCATTGAACTCCAACCTACGGGTGGCAAACACCAATAACTTGAACTCCAACACAAGAGTCCAAATTAATTATAGGGAGAATTCATTGCTTTGCCCTCTCCCACTCACAAGCCTCTCTCTGGCTGAAGCTAGTGGTGACACCTGTCATTTGACTAGAAATCTGACGTCGAGGCCACTGTGGCCACCGCCACGAGTGCCATGCCAATCTCCTCTGTCAAATCTTTTATTACCATAATCTTTGTCCAACTTGCCTTTATCCTTGTCTATCTGTGAGTTCCTGCTTCTGCCTTTGGCTTCAGAAGGCTCTCGAGCCAAACAAAGTGCCGAGTCACATTCATGACAATTGTGATCGCACCTCGTGCTCGGGGCTTCCACTATGAAATATATAAGATAGCACATGTGAACAAAATAAGGGTTTATACTTAGGTACATTTACATAAAAATGTACTTACATAAAGGGTTTTTTAATTGAGAAAGTGAAAATTTTTATACATAAGGGCTAGTATATCTACAAAAATGCATACGTCATAAGGGGTACATATAGTACTTGAAAACATACAGGTAAGGGATTATTTAAATACCTCTTGTTTGCACGTGCTATATAAAATTTTTACATAGTGGACTCCTCAAGACCTTGTGGGTAACAAGGCACCTAACTAAGTACTGGTACAACCATCCTTGTCCAGCTTCTCTTTGCCGATGTCCTCTAGCGAACTCCTCCATTTGCATTTGACGTCACAAACTCAAGCCAAACAATTTGTCGGGTTCCTTCAGAATTGTGTCGGTGCATAGGCTGCTAAATAGATGGTTTAAGATCCGTTATCCATAGCTTTTGGTTGGTTTTGGTCGATGTCGTCGGGCCTCAAGCAAGGGGAGGCCATTTTGAAGTTGAAAGAATTGGAAACTTGTACTCCTTCTCGCACTTCAAGGGCTGTCGTACTAATCCCAAGCAATTCCGCTCCACTGGCATTACCAAAACGCTCCAAAGATTCAATTCGACCACAAAGGGAACTCCACATGCAATGGGCTCCGTACATTTTGCTATCCCTCTCTGAAATCCAAAATTCTATCGCCGCTAGACACTTCGCATGTTTTCCCTATGGTAGACCTTGAACAAATCCAAAGCTCCACAATAAGCTGTGCATAGCAAGGGCTAAGAATTCCATCCAAGCCAATGTCAATCTGCTCCATGGATTATTCCAAACTGCTCAACACCCTCTGCTATCCCTCGCTTCAAGTGGAAAGACGCTCGCCTCGCCATCTCCTAAACCGCTTCACACCCCTCTTCAACTCCAACTTCCACGCTTCAAAAGCTTAAAGAAACCACCTTGAAGCCATTGTTTTTACCTTAGCTTAGTAACCTTTGTAACCTCTAGTTTTTTTTAAAAAAATGCAGCAAGAAAAGGGAGTCATCCTTGTCATCGCCAACGTGGCCACACGGCGTGCGTTTCAAAACGCAGATGTGAGGGGGCAGGGCACCGATTCCAAGCTGCTCCAAGGCACCATCGTTTTAAGATGTTGCCTACAGGAGTTTGGGTGTTGTCTTGGGGCATTCTCATGCATTTTTTGGATAAGCATAAAGTCATTAGTCATGCCAAAAAGCTTGCTAACTAGCCTCATGTATATATGTGTACATAGTGCTTTGAGTCTTGGAAGTGACTATGTAAAAATTCATGTATAAAGATTTGGTTTTTTCGGGCTTGGGTTCTGACGTTTTGGGTTGTTCAAGTCCCCAAAACATGGTTTTCAATAATTATTTTCAGCCGTGCTTAATAGCTTGTGAATCAAACTTGTACATCATGAGTTATCTACGTCCGAACTGGGCGGTCTCAACTTAGAAAGTGGTTGCAGATACATGCGACAAAGGAAATTGGGCCAACTTCATGATATAAAATTAGAAATGCTGAAATTTTGGAGATAGCCGAAGTAATGGGCTCCGAGTCATGCTTTACGGCATTGCATTTGATGCCGAGAGTGGTGCACTATGGTCCGGAGAAGTTGGTCCTGAGAAGGGGTCAAGCTAGAATTTTTTTGTGGGGAGAGAAGAGACTTTGGGAAGAGTGCCCGAGGAATGTGCCATGTGGAAATGGGATTATCCCACATGAGAAGAGGAAAGGGGAAAGTGGGGGGTATAAGGGGAGGATGGGGTGCCCATCAAGGGTGTATCAAACGTGAGAGGATCTCTCTCAAAGCTTGTCTATGGGGGCTCGTGGACACTTGGAGAGAGGGGAGGTCATTTTGGATTCCCACTCAGCTGCCCAGGCGCCTGGCCCTCATTTTCGTCCTCTGGACACTTGCCCCCACCCCTTCCCTTTGGTCAAAAAGTCACTAGTGGCTGCCCATTTTATACCCATATTGAGGCCAAAAAAGGACCAATAAAATGAAGCCTAGCAAGAGAGCCTTGTTGGATGACGAGAGAGAATAAATATTTGGGGATATAAGAAAATAAATTCCCCCATTATTATAGCTTCAACACCTGCTAACTTTCCAGAGAGCTCATTTTGAGCAAGAACAAGTACACCCCCAGTTTTTGATTGGTCATAACTCTCTCATCTTTCATCTGTTTCTTGCGTATGGATACTCTACGTACATCTCCACAAGATGACCTACATCATGTATGCATGATTGCAAACATCTTTTGTGAAGGCTCATGAAGTTTGGATCACAAAACAGACCAAAACCTTGATAAAAACTGAAATCTGTACTGAATGTCGAGAACTTGCGTGTGACTTGGTAAATCTTGTTCAAATTCAGTGAAACTTGACTCATAGGCTTATATTGATACATTAAACAAGTGTACATGCTCAGATAACCAAACTAATGCAAAAAATTACCAAAAGTAAATAATCGCGATTATTTACTTTTGAGGAGGAAAAAAAAAGTTCATAGAAAAAAACTATAGTAAATAATCGCGATTATTTACATTTGCTCCAAAATTGAGAAACTTTGCACAACTTGGTATACCACAGGGTCAAGCACATCAAGTAGACTCCACAAATCAAATTTGGTGAAATTTGGATCACAAAATTGAGACTTAAGCCAAATTCTTGGAATCAGAGTCTGCGAACACTAAATAGTTGATAACTTGGACAAATCTTGATCAGACTCAACCAAACTTGTCCAGAGACCACAACAAGGCAATTACTAGGCAAAACAATCCTAAAAAGTGTAGAAACTGAGAGAAGTAAATAATAGATTATTTACTTTTGAGCTCCAGAAACAAGATTTTGGACTTTTGAGCTTGTACAGTGCTAGAAGAACATAATACAAGGCCACTGGTCAATTTTGGGTTCCATCGGATCCAAATTGGTACCTATTAACTCAGTTTCAAGTTGCAGGTTAGTCCTTTAGCTCCTTACAAGGATAGAATTTGGAAATCTCATGTGCTGACTTACTTAGCTCAGATTGAAGAACCAGGTTGCAAGCAAAGAATTGGGAGCTGACAAGAGCGGAATTCAAGTAAGTGGGAAAAACAGATAACAATCTAATCTGCAGGTTAGGTTATTCAAGGCCTAGATTTTCATCATTTCAAAGGCTTCAATCAATTCTGACACTTTCGAGCTAGAGTTAATCAACTCTTGTGAGTCTAAGAGAAATCAACTACCAGAAGTACTTTGGAAAAAGTAGTCTTATCAAACCCGAGCATAATTTTTTTTTGCTAATCAATACTAAAATCTGATAGGAGACAGTTTTTACAGAACCAGTCAACATGGACTCATCTCGAGCTGAGAGTTCAAGTACAGTAGAGCAAGCCAGTAGTAGCAGTGGTAACACAGGTACAAGTGCAAAAGAGCAGATTTTAAACTCTCCTCCATTAGAAATCAAGCTTCGATGTTGTGACCAAATGAACATATACTTTCACCAAAATAGTCGTAGATATAGACGAGAGTCTAGCATCTACGATGCCTTGGGACCTAAAACCATAGAAGCTCATATCATAGGATACCCATGGGATAGACAATATCAGGGCAAAGATAATGCTATCTACAACTTGACTTGGAGAATAATTTGTCATGTTTCAAGGAGATACATAGGAAACTATCCAGAAGGTTTGCAGATGCCATATGTCAAAAATGCTATCCAAAGTGTACCTTCACAATCCCCTCGGGGGATTCACTACGTGTAAAAGTACCATATCACGTGCGTTCAAGACATGTTTGTAGAACCCCTTATCTATGAATGTTTTCAGGAATATAATATACCCTTTTCTCTTAAAATCTGTAAGTTTTTTTCAAATTTGAAAAAATAACGCCCTTTTGTATATATATTTTTGTAAGTTTCAAGAACTTTAAATACCCTTCTGCTGTTAAACTCACGTGATAGGTTACATTTTTATTAGGTGACCTCCCCGGGACAATCCCAAAAGGTGAGACTCAACCAGAGCCAAACAGTTTTGAGCTCTCACAATGAAGTAGGCTATAGTGATCACCCTAGGAAGGGGGGAGCTGCAAATTCTTCAAGCTCATATCCGGTACCAGAAAATGGTACACCAGTTAGAAGCCCAAGAACTTCTAGCCAGCAGACCCTTTCAAAGAAAAAACCATTGGAAGATCATATGGTTGTTGGAAGTTTTCCATTGACCTAGAAACCATCAAAATCTGCAAAAAAAATCTTCTATTAATATCATCAGGGACAAAAGTTTCAGTTGATCTCCACGAGTCAGAGTCAAAAACCGACGAATCCCATATTGTTCAAGCAATTGTGTAAGACCAAGCTCACATATGCATATCGAGATGCAAATGGCAATGATTCTCAACAGATTCATGACCTTGTACAAGCCCCTACAGATGCTAAACCTGAAGTCGAGGACTATCTGAAGATGATGCAAAGCCTCAAGCTGCCAGAAAAGTCAAAATCACTGAGAGCTAGAGTCCAAAAGGCTACACAAAGGTCACCACCAAAATCCCCTCCGAAGAGACAGATTTTTCCAGGAAGTACAGTGGATCATCTAAGATTACTCAAATGCAGGCACACAATGCTCAATAATTGCAAGAAAAAGGTGCGGTATTACAACAAAACGAGCCAACATCAATGGAAGCAGGTGATCAAGACAAGGCCAATGTAGAAAAAGTTCAACCCACAGACATTGCCACAACAAAAGCACTCAAAACAGAAAAAGATTTCGAGACGATCAAGTGCAACATTGTTGGTGAAAACGAAGAAAAGATGTCAAAAGAAGTAAAGCTAAATTTTTAGGTTGGGGACTGCCCAACGCTCCCCATCGCTTGGTGTTGACCTTGCTCTTACATTTATCACATACGACAGTTGAGTCAATATGGGGTGAATAGGTCACTTGGGGACTGCCCAACGCTTCCTATTGCTTGGTACTGACCTTGGGGTTAAAATCATTACACGTGACAATGGAGTCAGCACACAGTGAATATCAGGCTTGGTGACTGCCCAATGCTCCCCATCGCTCGGTGTTGACCTTGGCAAATTGACATCGGCCTAGTATACTTCCATGGATATCACATTTTTTAATTCCATATCTATCATCAAATAATCCCTTCAGTACTTTATTAATATTTTCCATGCTAATAAGTATTCCAATAATGCACGTATACCAAAGGTACTTTTTTTCCATTGGGTTTTTTCCCTTTGGTCATCATCCAGGTATTAGACCCTATTTTAGAACCTCATCATTCTATTTCCCTTGTACATATTTTTCATAAATAAACAGAAGCCTCCTCATTATGCTATTACAATGGACAAATGCAACATCATCTCTCACATCATACATATTCGGACCAATGAAGATGCTGCAACAAATTGAACCTCATCAACAAATCCAACAACAAAACGAAGACGATCAACCCATCAACTACAAATCAAAGCCTTCCCTTGCCTCCACGGACACCTTTCAACAGTGCCCAAGGACGGGCACTAAAATAGGAAGGGGGGAATGTTAACTGAGTCAACGTCAGTTAACAGAAGCTGCTAAAGACCAAGACGTATGGATGCACATCGAAGATCAAAGTGAAGAAGCAGTAAAGATTGGAGTTACATATTTATCACACGTTTGTCCAAAATGGTCACGTATTGTAAATTCCCGACTTATTTCAAGCCATTGTAATATTTTAATGTGTTACGGGCTCAACAAGAGCTCCAAGATGTAAAGCATAGTGTTTCTAGGTTGCAGATGCAATAAATGTGGAGCCTTAAGGGTCTTGGGCGCCGGACATTACACATTTTAGACCTTGGCTAAGGTTAAGCCAACTTTGTAAAGATTTTTTAAAGTTTTTGGATAAGAAATACATAGCGTGAGCTAACGACGCTCACTTCTCTCCTTCTCGTGCTTCCTACTCCCTCTCCAGTTGTCACATTGCGATTGTGTTTGTTGCATTGCAAATGCAGGTAAGAGCTCTACGCATTGACGTAAGCCATTCACGGTATTTCGTAGCTTTTGACATCGTCGACCCACGGCCTAATTTCATCATAACTAGGAATTTACACTTTTAAATTGAAAACTAAGCATAGGCGGGGTATTGGGGCATCATTGCTAAGTATTTAGATGCATTTTGGGTCGAAAATGACCAGGTCAAAAATCCGTTGTTGTTAATAATTCCGATTTTGGAACTTGACCTGAAGTGGGGTTTGAGACCATAGACATGTGTTCTTAGGTCTTATAAACTTGCGCTAGAAGTTCCGTTACGTTTGGATGTCATTTGATGCTGTAACGGATGTGATTTGCTTGCCGATGAGCGATTGGCTTTTGGTGATTTCAATCACTTGAGTGTAGCTTGAGTTACATGTGAGTTGTTAGTTGTTTTCCAAGAGATTGACAACCTCTTGTAGCCTCTATGAACTAGTCGAGTCAGCTTCGTCCCATGGTTTGACAAATTAATCGTGGTTCACGCTAATACTGCAATAAGATAGGATGATGAGGTTAGACATGCGTCCCACACTCTTCTCCTTACTTTGCTTCTCCTCCGAGGGATTCAAGCATAGAGCTTCACCAAGAGCTCCAATAACATGTCAAAGTCAATGATGTGGAAGCGTAGAGACCAAGGGGAATGAGAGAGAGAGAGAGAGAGAGAGAGAGAGAGAGAGAGAGAGAGAGAGTCTCTTGAAGCAATCAACCTTGGCAATGAATAACTGAATGTGTACACAATGGAGGCAATAGGGTTGCTTATATAGCAAGCTCAGTAAATTCCCTACCCAAGACTTTGACAAATAAGTAGAATAAATACCAAAGAGCCAAACTAAATAATGGGATCACATTGGGCAGTTCACTTGAGATGCCAAAACTCTAACACCATGAAGGCTTGTACTTTTGTTGGTCTTGGAAGAGAAATATTCACTTGTATCTTTTTAAGGTCAATAGATACCATTTTTGGACAAAATATGTCCAAGAATCTGTTTTACCATGAAAACACACTTTTCAGGGTTTAAGTCTTTTAATGCTTGACATGCTCATTTTGGTGGAGAGAATGCACACACAGGTCATCCATATAAATTTCTAAGACTTGTCTTAGATATTTCTTAAATGCATGACGCATCAGCCTTAACAATGTGGCATGCGCATTCGTTAGACCAAATGGCATTACGCTGTCAGGAGTTTTTTGGAGCAAGGGATTTCGCATATGTACATACCCATGCATGGTGCATCAAATAAAGGATTGCCCGTTTTTCAAAGCCAGGTGGTTACGTGGGCCTACATGTGTACAGGTAGGACACCATGTACATAGTGCATCGATTTTCACTATCACCAGTACCAGTGTGTTTTTCCTACAATAATGAGGATTTGGTAGCGCGTAAAACTTCTTGAGGAAGCTCTCCGCGGGCCGACGACATGAGGTAAGCAGATGCGTCAGATGGCATCTAGTGGTGTCAGGAGGTCGAATGGGGTCAATACTTGCACGTAGAGAAGTACGGGCACAACGTGGATGTTTTCTTGTGATAATTATGCAAAAAGGTCATCATGAGGAACATATTTTGGGGCCACTTCACGTGGTGACGGGATGCATTATTGAAAAAACCTGAGTGCCAAGTGTGCGGATGGATGCAGCAAGGTGACAACTATGCGCTGCGAGGTCAATTTTTGGCATGTTCGGGGTCCGTTTGAGGTCATCTAAAAGGCCAAGGGTGCCCAATTAATAAAGCTAAGTGTGGGAACTGAAAAGCCAAGGAGAAGAACAAAAAAAAGGTGGAGTAGAGAGGAGGAACAACTGCAACTGTGTTTTTGGGATTTTTGGAGCGTGTTTTGGTCGTAAACTACTCATCCGAGGTCGGATTTGAGCACTTTGACAATGTAGACTGGGGTTTTGAGCCGTTCTGGATGTGATGGCACTGTCCATTTTGCCAAATTCTTCACTTTTTTTTTGCTGTTTGGCTGTGTAAGTTTCTCCTATGACCGAAGCTTCTGCTGTTTGGCATATTTTACCCATACTGTGTGAGCTATTTTCCCCATTGGTGTTGGCCCAAGCTCAATTGTGTCTAAACATCAGAAATTATCCTCTTTTGAGCTGAGTTTTTGGGTATGTGTGTGTGTATGTGTCTCTGTATGGAGTGGGTAAATGGGTAGTCTCTCTCCTCTCACTCCATAGGTGTGTTCCCTGTCTCCGCCAGGTGGGTTGTGTAAGCCGAGTGGTTCCCCATAGTGTGTGTGTGTCTATCATTCCAAGAGTGTGTGTCGGGTGATTATAGAGGCATTCTGTGTGTTTCCATCCCGCCCACATTCTTTTGGCGCCCCCACGGAGGATCTTCTTCGAGTACCTTCTGCTTCGAGCTTCAATCTTTGAGATTTGGGATTACAGGTTGCAGATTACAGGTTATAGGTACAAGTGATTCACACAGGTACAGGTAGCTAGAGTACAGTGATATACTAGCAGTGGTGTCACTTGCAGTTGTTGTGGGTATGCATCATTTGGCGCCTGTTTGAGCGCATTGTCTGTTGGATTGTATGTTACTTGTGGAAACTACCATTGTACGCCTTTGTGGAGCCATATTTGGTTTTATTTGGCAGTCCCAACCATTTCTAAGACTTGGTTTGGAAGATAGTCATTTCTGAGACTTGACTATACGAGATTTACATGAGCCTTTGTGTGAGGGTCGATAGCATGAGGTTTTATTGAGCTGGGGGATTATCAAATGTGGAGATCCTTTCGGTGATACAGGTAGCTGGAGCACCCTTTTCGTGACCTCACCATAGGCTATGTACTAGTGATTCCTACTTGATGCTCGGGTTCTATTCTTGGCAGTTTATGCATACATATACAGTCTATATTTTGGGTTCCTACTGCTCTACTTCTGGGGAAACTCTGCCAAAATGTTTCCAAGATATGATGGCTGTTTTTTTGGTCTTTGAATCCATTTATGTTGTTATGCTGCTGACATTTTGGCAAAATCAGAGGATTAGTCAAGTGTGCTTTCTTGGAAGCTACATGGATGGCTTTTAATGGATAATCATGACGGACCTCAGTTCACTCCTTTTCATTTAACTCAAAGAATCCAGATAAATGTTCATGTGTCCAGGAAGATTTTTTTTCCAACAGCGCATAGTCTTTATGTTTGGGCCAAGAAGATTAAGAGAGATCCTGGAATGTCCTTTGCCTGTTGTAATTCCGATGATTAACTATGAAAACTCATTTTATGTGCATGTGTTTGTCCTTATCTAAAGTTGAGCTCCATTGAAGTTTTTGGGGATTGAGTCAGTAAAAAGTTTAGGTTCTGGCACGTGTGTTCGAAGGGATTCTCAAAGCATTGAAACTTGGGTAGCCATGGATTTCTCTTATCCGGAATTTCATGGAAGAAGTGATGAAGATGTGGAAGACTTTTTGGAAAAGATGGAGGTTGCCTGCATTAGAAACCAGATTCATGATCCGGCACAGATGTTACGTCTTCTCCAAATTTGTTCGAAGGGTGATGCACGAGTTTGGTCCAAGGCATTTGAAGAGGAGTTGCGTGTGGCTGATCCACCTATAAGATTGAGTTGGGAGAATCTAAGGCATTGATTGGAAGTGGAGTTTGTGAAGATAGAAGATCCTGACAAAGTGTGGCAAGAAGTACAAGGTTTGGTGCAGAAGGAAGGTGAGCCACTAGATGCGTACATACGTAAGGTTCTTGGCTGGTCTTTGGGAGAATATACGTTGGAGAGTGGAGCTAAAGAAGCCTAGGACATATGAAGATGCACTAGAGGTAGCAAGGAACAAAGAGTGGAAGCTTAGGAAAATGAGCCAGTTAGGGGTGGAGTCTTTGCCCATGAGGTCTGAATTTCAGCCTATGGACTCTTTGCAAGGTCGCATGCCAGGGGTTCATCATGAACCAATGGTTTCTGTTACTCCTCAGGTTATGCCAATAGTGGTCACTACAGCAGTGCAAGATGATGGGCTAAGGCAAGACATGAGGCAAGTGGTAGATTTAATGAAGAATCTCAGCCTAAACATGCTAGGTCAAGTGGGAAATAATCGAGGTCGAGGGAGGTTTGCAAATCAGCCAGGAGGTGAAGAAAGACCTAGGAATGGTGTGGACAAAGCAATGGTAGGTTCTGGAGGCAGATGCCCACATGTTATAATTGTGGAGAGCTGGGACACATCAGCCCGAATGTGATAAGCCACCAAGGATGGGTGGAGACATGTATCCATTGCCAAGACAGGTGCTAACTAGGTCAAATGATTATGGCATTGAAATTAAGGGAGAGAATGAACCAGTGGATTAACCCAGCAGGAAAAGGGAAAGACAAAAGTGCTAAGTGTAGTCACCTTGGAGAAGGCATCAAAGCTAGAGGATACATTAGTGATGCCTATTGGGAAGAGGACCACAGAGGATAAGGAAGGAAGAAGTGCCCCAGGTCTTAGTAAGAAGAAGGGAAAGAGTCATGAAGGCGAGGATTTCAAGGCCAAGAGCAAAAGAAGGGCTTGTCGCAAGTTTCATGTTTCAGATTTTCCACTAGGGGATGGGCAATTAAGCTATGACTTGAAGGAGGATCTGACAAGCAGGAAGGCAAACGCTACTTTTGGATAGCTTATAGAGATGGTGCCTAAGCTAAAGTGACAGTGGAAGAGGATGGTTAACCCAATGGAGAAAGCGCTAGAGAGAGGTTTAGTGAAGGTGTTGGGCGATGGATGAGCTACCAGACATTTGTCCAATAGTAGATGTGTGGCATAAAAGAAAAAATCTAGGACAAGGTTATGTGGATGGTGGAGCCCAAATATGTGTCATAACACACTCATGCGTTGAGAAGATGGGTCTTACAGTGACTGGGGTGTCAGGCTTCCGGATTAGATTGGCAAACCATCAGAAAGTAAACATTTTGGGTGTTATAAAGAGCTTAGAAGTGGAGGCATATGATGCAACGGCAGTGGTTGATTTTCATGTGATGCCAGCAGGGTTGGGAGCATATCCTATCATACTGGGCAGACCATGGTTACGTGCAATGGGAGCTGTTCAAGATTGGAGACGTGGTACAATCAGCCTCTATGGAAAGACAGGTGCCAAGAAGCTATACAATATGGACACAAGGAAATGATTGGAGGAGATTTATGAAGATGAGGATGAGTCTAGTGATGAAGACTATTCCATAGTGATTGATGAGGACAATGATAGTACTACCATCAGTGATGAGGATGCTGATGTTGCATTTCTTTTGATGGACAAAGGAATCCAGGAGTCTGGTGTAGTCGCATTTGCAAATGAGGTTGAAGATGAAAGTGAAGGGCCTTATGAAGTGATTGAAGGGCTGATGGTTGAGTTATCAAAGAAGTAGGAATTGATGACACAAATGATCAGTGGAGACCTCTCAGCTATGGAGAAGGAGATATATTTGCACATGCTGGCTAGTTCTCCTAATTTGTTCATTACTTCATATGAAGAGATTAGAGGGTTCAAAGGAGAGGAGATGCATATAGAGCTGAGAGAAGGTGCTAAGCCAGTGCGGAAAAGGCTAAGAAGCATGGGTCAAGAGCAGATGGAAGACTTGCGGGAAGAGGTGGACAAGTTATTGAAGGCAGGGTTCATAGTCCGTGTGGAGACCACAGAATGGGTGAGCCTAGTAGTAGTCAGCCCAAAGAAGGATAAAAGTGGAGGATTTGTGTAGATTTTAAGCCCTTAAATGCAGCCACTAAGAAGAACCCATATCCTCTTTCATTCATCAATCAGATCTTGGATTCACTGGCAGGTTATGAGAGGTATAGTGTGTGTGATAGTTTTTCCGGCTATTTTCAATTGAAGATTGATCTTAAAGACCGCAGAAAGACAACTTTCATTACGCCATGGGGATGCTATTGCTACACGGTATTGCCATTTGGGCTGACAAATGGACCATCCTTTTATCAAGAGAGAGAAAATTGGGTATTGGCACCATTCATAGGTAGTTGTGTTAAAGCTTTTACAGTGGATGACTTCTGTGTCTACAGCAGTAGGGCTGAACACCATGAGAAGCTGCAGATGGTATTGGCTCGATATGATGAATGTGGAGGACAACTAAATCCAAAGAAATGTCAGCTAGCACAACCAAGGGTGAAGTTATTGGGTCATATGGTGTCAAAAAATGGCATTGAGGCTGATCCATCAAAGTTCAAGTCTATTATTCTTCTTCCATCACCTACGAGTACAAAGAAATTGGCAACCTTTATACACAAAGTGAAGTACATGGCGCGGTTTATTCCATTGTCTTCGTAGCTCCTTTATCCATTACAATAGGTGGCAAAGCATGATCCACTGCAATGTGATGACAAGTGTGAAGAAGTGTTTCAAGAGGTGAAAGAGGTGTTAGGGGGATTGTCAGCCATGCAGGCTCCTGATTGGGAGCAAGTGTTTTATGTAAATCCATCAGTAGGGGATGATGCCATTGGAGCCATGCAATTACAAAAGGGGAAGGGCAGCCATTATATGAGGCCAGTGTATTGTGCAAGCCGAGTGAAACTGGTAGTAGCAGAGAGAAAGTTCTCGGAAGTAGAGCTAGTGATGGCCAGTGTAATATTTGCTTGTCGACGATTTCATCATTATTTGCTACCACGACCTTTTGTTTTCTTGACAAGTTATGCCTTTTTGCCACAGTTAATTAATGGCACTAACATGTCAAATGTGGTCAAGAGATGGGTACTTGAACTGCAACAGTTTGAGTTCTCTTTTCTAGTGGAAGACAATACAAGAGCTACCGTAGCTGATTTGGCAACTTACAAGGAGAATCCCCTTCTTGTTAAGGAAGAGGTGGGGAGAAAGGTAGTTGAAGAAGTGCCACAAATCAGCAATGCACATGTGCTGTTCTTTGATGGCTCATACAGAAAGATCCATGATGGGGCTTCAGGGGGTATAGCACTTTATGATCCAGAGGGGAAGCTAGTATGCAAGAGAGGGTTCAAGCTAGATGCACATAGTAACAATGAGGCTGAATATGCTATGTTGGAAGCCAGATTACACATTTGTTTGAAGCATGGAATTAGAAGGTTGAGCATAAAAGGTGATGCCTTGTTAGTTGTGAAGCAAGTGCTGGGTGTGTGGAAGAGCAAGAACACCTCATTGAAGGAAATGTGTTTTAGAATTAAAAGCCTGTTAAAAAAGTTTGAAGCATGGAGCATCAGACACATTGAACGTGCTCTAAATGGAGAGGCACATGAAGCGGCTCAAGGCATGATTGGGGTGTTATTTGTGTTGAGGACCAACTTACCTCTTTATCATGGCCGGGAAATTTTGTCTCAAGAAGAGGAGTTTTTGCTAACAGGAATCATTCCGAAGGACATTGAGAAGTCTAAGAAGTATGGCTTTGTGCATAGAGCATCCAGGTACAAATTGATTGGTGATGTCTTATACATGAAAGGGGTTGATCTCGTGCTGAGACGTGTACCTTGGCGGGAGGAGCTTTATAGAGTGTAGGAAGAGAATCATGAAGGTGCATGTGGCGGCCATTTTGCTCTAAAGATCACCTTGCATAAGATCTTGCAAGAGGGGTATGTATGGCCTAGTTTGCACAAGGATGTTCACCATTGGTGTAGGTCTTGCAATAGGTGTCAAGAATTTGGGAAGAGAGTGTTGAAGCCAGAGCTACGAAAAACCATTATGGCGTTTTATGTGTTTGAAAAGTGGGGGATTGATGCAATAGGCTCGTTACCTATCACAAGCAGGGGAAAAAACTATATTTTAACTGCAGTGGACTATCTCTCTAGATGGGCAGAGGCTATAGCAGTAAAACAGATCACTGCAAAGGATGTGGAAAAATTTGTGTATGATGAAATATGTTGCAAGTTTGGGGTGCCACTTGAGCTACTATCTGATAAGGGTCCAGGCTTTAGAGCTAAGCTGCTAGACTTTTTATGTGCGAAGATGAAGATTAGGCACCAGCATACCACTCCTTATTACCCGTAGTGTAATGGCTTAAATGAAAGATTCAATGGTGAGTTGGTACAAATTCTTTCAAAAGTGACAGAGCACCAAGGAAAGAATTGGGATTTGGAATTGCCTAGTGCATTATGGGCTTACCGTACTTCGGTGAAGACAGGTACAGGGTTTACCCCATTTCATTTGGTATATGGAAAGGAAGCACTATTTCCTTTGGAGGTAGAGTTGCCTGCAGTCAAGATGCTAGAGAAGTTGCTTGGGCTGCCTAGTGATGCATTCAAAGAGAGGCTCTTACAGTTACAAGAGGTTCAGTTGGATAGGATGAGTGCATTGGAACATTATGGGCAAATGCAGGATAAGGATTTGGCAAAGATAAATGAAATGGTCAAAAGTAAGGGTATCAAAAAGCATGACTTGGTTTTGCGCTACAACAGTAAGCTAGACAACACCTTCCAAAAGAAGTTTCAAATTAAGTGGGAAGGCCCTTTCAAGGTAGTGGAGTGTTTTCCAAATGGTACATATCAGTTGGCTAACCTGGATGGGATTTTACATAAGTCAAGGGTAAATGGATTGCGTCTTAAATTGTATCATGCTAGATTGATGATGGTGAAACAAGATGAGATGTCTGCAGAACAAGTAAGGTGTGTGAGGGATGAGGAGACCTGTGACGCAGCGAGTCTCATAACTCTTTTTGCTATTGTTGATCATGAATGATCTAGAAGGCTAGGGGATGGGCAAATTATTTCAGGAGTTTTTTGGAGCAAGGGATTGTGCATATGTACATACCCATGCATGGTACATCAAATAAAGGATTTCCCATTTTCCAGAGCCAGGTGGTTACGTGGGGCCCACATGTGTACAGGTAGGACATCATGTACATAGTGCATCAATTTTCACTATCACCAGTTTTTTCTACAATAATGAGGAGTTGGTAGCACATAAAACTTCTCAAGGAAGCTATCCGTGGGACGACGACATGAGGTAAGCAGATGCGTCAAATGGCATCTAGCGGTGTGAGGAGGTCAAATGGGGTCAATACTTGCACGTGGAGAAGTACGGGCACAACGTGGATGTTTTCTTGTGATAATTATGCAGAAAGGTCATCATGAGGACTATATTTTGGGGCCACTTCACGTGGTGGCGGGATGCATTATTGAAAAAAGCTGAGTGCCAGGTGTGCGGATGGATGCAACAGGGTGACAACTATGCACTGTGAGGTCAGTTTTTGGCCTGTTCGGGGTCCGTTTGAGGTCATCTAAAAGGCCAAGGGTGCCCAAGTAATAAAGCTAAGTGTGGGAACTGAAAAACCAGAGACAAGACCAGAAAAAACGTGGAGAAGAGAGGAGGAACAGCCGCAACTATGTTTATGGGGTTTTTGGAGCCTGTTCTGGCCGTAAATTGCTCATCCAAGGTCATATTTGAGCACTTTGACATAGTAGACTGGGGTTTTGCGCCGTTCCGGACACGATGGCACTGTCCATTTTGCCAAATTACTCACCGTTTTTCTGTTGTTTGGCTGTGTAAGTTTCTCCCATGAGCGAAGCTTCTCCTCCAATTTGTGATTGTATCTGGCATATTTTACCCATACTGTGTGAGCTATTTGCCCCATTGGTGTTGGCCCAAGCTCAATTGTGTCTAAACATCAGAAATAATCCTCTTTTGAGCTGCGGTTTTAGGTATGTGTGTGTGTGTGTGTGCGTGTGTGTGTGTGTGTCTGTATGGAGTGGGTAAATGGGTAGTCTCTCTCGTCTCACTCCATAGGTGTGTTCCCTGTCTCGTCCAGGTGGGTTGTGTAACCCGAGTGGTGCCACATAGTGTGTGTTTCTATCATTCCAAGAGTGTGTGTCAAATCATCATAGAGGCGTTCTGTGTATTTCCATCCCGCCCACAATGGGATATGCAAATATGTCCCATTCTGTAGCAAAGGTAGTTTTGTGTTGATCCTCCAGCTTGATCGTGAGCTTGTTATAGACTGAAAAGCCATCTAGAAAGTTGTAGGCTTCTTTTCCATCAACCCTTTCAATCACATGATCAATGATGGTGGATAATGGATAATTGTCGTTGATTGTATCAGCGTTCACCTATTTGAGATTTACATACACTTATAGTTTACTGTTCTGTTTAGGCACCACTATAATGGGTGACACTCACTCCGTGTGTTCAATCTCATAGATAAAATCTACCTCTTTCAGTTTATCTATCTCTTCCTTGATTTTTATTGCAAAGGTTTCTTTGTAAGTGTATCAATGTTGCGGTAGCAAATCACACCACCCATAAAGTGCATGCAACACACCCTTGATCAGTATAATGTAAATCGAGCACACAAATGACACGATAGGCACATGGAGGAAATATCTTTAGCTTGTCAGGCTGAGACCATCCTACACATACAACACTCTGGAAGGAAAACTAAACCACAATCTAGAATCTCACTACTCTCAACTACACCACCTACCCACATACGCACAACGGAAGGAAAATCACTAAACCAGACCAGAATCGTACGAAACTTAAGGAACACCATTCCCTCTTAAGGAGACACCTGTCCCTAAGCCTCTATACTCAAAATCCTAGCTCTAGACCCATCTGCAAAAAACGCATATACAAACATAGCAAAATTCTGAAATGCTCAAAACTGAAATCTATGAGTACCTATGCGTAGCTTATGTCGCCACGATTCTAATGACTACTTTCATGCAAAAAACATACATTGTTTGATACACTTAGGACAACAAATAGATCATAGGTGCGTCAGCACATTCGCTCCGTTCCGCGAGGAATGCTTGACGTTGTCACGTAGCTCTTGTTGAGGCTAGCGTGATGGTGTAGTTGGATCTCCAATGTGATGAGCGAGCGGGGAGTAGCACCAAGATGAATCTCACGCTCTCTCTCTTCCTCTCTCACACACAGTCGACGGTAACTTAAAACTATGATTATGATAAAGTGTATTTACAAAATTGACCTGGGTACCTTATATACTAAGGCTACCTTAGGTTAACCAAAAATAGAGTTTGAGGGGTCAAATGGCTTGGTATTTACAATCTAGAAGTGCCACTGCATCCCGGCTTCTACAAGTAGACTACCTACTTATTACAAATGATGTTCTTAACCATAATCCTTAGCATTCCATAACTCTCAAAAAATAAGGCTTTGTTGAGTTATGTCATGCTGTTGACCCCGGTCAACGCTCCCCCCTCCAAATTCATGGTGTCCCTGACATGACCTGGTTGTGGATGTTGGTGCAGTCTTTGTTGTCATGTTGCTGATGTAAAGAAAGTATAGGCTATAGCCTTTTCACGAGCTTGTCCTGTTCGTCCAATTCGATGTACATAGTCTTCACATGATTCAGTAAAATCATAATTGATGACGAACATCTGCCAATTTTGTATCTTTCTCATTTTCAAAAACAACTTTTATAATCTGTAGGATTGAATGATTGGATTTTAGATCCTGTGAGCCAATGACAACTTTGTAAGAAATCTGTAGAAATTGTCTCGCTAAACCTGTGACTTCTTTAGGCCAAGTTTCACTCCACTACAAAGTTTATTTGTCAGGCCGAATCTCGGAGATAATTTTTTCCTGCCTTGAGGCTCCAAACCCATGTCTAGCATTTGATCTGCCTCATCAAGGACGATACATGTAACCCAGTGAAGGTTGGTTTGTCTACCAGTTGTGTTTGCTCTTCTTTGTTGGTGACTCCTTTGTTCCTACATCAAGGTGATCAAAGTTGCATTTTCCACTGTTAGCTTTTGTGTGATGTGTAATCTTGCTTCTACTTGATACATGACTTAATCAAAGCCTGACAAACCCCAGTTAATTCCCCAAGCTAGTAAATTGCAAAAGGGCTTTATCTGACATCATCCACGATAGGTTTCCATCTATAAGCTATCATTGTCCATTTGTCTCCAAAACTCATATACATGATGTACAAGGTATGTAGATGGCTATCATGGCTTTGAATTTTTTAAAGATGCATCTTTGGCTAGAGTTTTGTCTTTTTTTTTCAAAACCCTTAGCTTGTACTCTCTATTCATAGCCTCTTGACAAAGTTTGTCTTGATTTGGACTATTATTTGGCACTTTTTTGGATGTCAGTCTCGAGAATGACTGATGGGTATCTCTGGCACCTTCTGGCTGCCAATTACATGTAGAACTAATGATGATGACTAGAATTGGGTTGACCCTTGGTTTCTCTTGCAAACATCTATCATGATAGTCGATGATTGAAAGTCATCTCTGCCCCTTTTGTTCTTGTCAGTATTGTTAGTCACTTTTGTTTGTTAGGCTTCATTAAGTCACATACTATATAGAAGATTTATAGTATAAATTGATGGCTGCTCTTATTTAGTCAATCACTAGATTTCTTTGTCGTTGTAGTCCATCCCGATTTTTATGACCATTCTCAGTCATGTTTGGCCTCATGTTGTTGTTGAACGCTGATCAACATTGTTTTCTTTCCTTTGACATTACCCATTTTTTGTATGGATATTGAGGCATACCTCGTGGAGTTTCCTCATGTTCTCGTACCTTCTTCTCCTTGTCTGCTCACACATCTCTTCAGTTTGTTTGTTACCTGGATTATGGATTTTTCCTCGCTCTCTTTTTCTTTTGGTAAAATCGCAAAAATAATGAAAGAAAACCAAAAGTCAACTCGACCAGAAAAGAAAAATCAAGATAATAGCATTCTAAATGCTATGTACAATGTACAAATGTCCCTAAGGGATCATATTTGTCTTTTGTCTACGTAATCCTCTTGTAATGCTATTATGAGGGCATATACTGTAAATTTTGTTTTAAAATGTCACAATCAAACGCAAAATTAAATATAACTCACAAAATGTTACCCTCTAATATTCATATATTAGGTCCGCATTTAGAATGCCTCGCCCCCTCCTATTTGGAGTCCTTTTTGACGACAAGGTATCAACAAGGGTATGTGTTGTGATTGGGCCATTAAAAATTGTGCCTATGTAAGCCATGTAATGTAGCCCTGTTATGCATATACAGTCAATGCATGGAAAAGATTTATGATGTGCAAGATGTGGGTATAAGCAAACTGCATATTAGCATTTTTTGGCGAGGCTTCCTTGTCTAATCAATGTGATTTTATTTGAAGCTTCTGTGATGTTTGCTTGATTGAAGGTTGTAGAGCTTTTTCAAAGGAACAAATTTCACCACTAGAAGAATAAAGTGCATAAGAAGTGGATTCCAAAATCCTCAGTGGAAATGTACCTGCAACAAGCATCCTCAACAAGGTTGTATTCTAGCACTTTCCCTTTGTGGTTTTGTAGGTTATGGAAAGTTACTATCTGTTCACTTTTGGATTGTTGTTTTTGGGATGACTTTGGTATCCACTTCATTAGAGCGTTGGTAGCTCGTTGACATGGATGTGTTCTTCTTGGCTGAGTCTTTTCTTCCTGTATGGGAGCCACGTATGAGGATGCTTGTAGTTGGATTTCCATTGAAGATTTTGGAATCCACTTCTTATGCACTTTATTCTTGTAGCGGAATCCACTCCTTATGCACTTTATTCTTGTAGCGGTGACATTGATGACCTTGCGTTAGTTAAAATTTCGTTCTTGTCACCTACTGGGTCGTCTGGATTTCCATTGTTGGCATCTTATTGAATCTTCAAGTGTTCTACGGAGTCATAAAACTCGTCTTCTTCTTCGGCTTCAATTTCTTGGATCACACTCACTACAAAGTAAGGAATGACATCATAGCCATTTTCATCACAAAACTTTGTTAACGTGTTGGATCGTCTTGAATAGCACACACATCAAGAGTAGTGAAGATGTATTTCCATTCAAGTGGCTCTAAAGTTGCCTCATGAAAGGGTTTTGGGATGTAGTCTATATCTTCAATTTCCCTTTTTAAGATGCCTTCCTCTCACTATAAGCTTTCGCATTGTGAATCTCCACACATCCACAATCCTTTAGGCTTACCCAACAATGTTGGAAGTTGTGATCCTGCTACACAAGCAAAATCAAACTCCTCCGTAGGTGTTCTCGTGACATCCATGTAACTATGGTCCTTCATATTTATCCTTGTCGTGTTTTCCATATATCTCAGATATATAGTCATAACCCTAGTCCTGGACCATTTTCAGTTGTCTCATGAATGGTCTTCCTAGAATGATATCATAGTTGCAGTTATTCTTGCCAAAGTCAACAATAGCAAAGGTTTGATCATATTCAATGCCACAAGAAGTAACAACTACATTTTCTAGCAGTCCTATGGGCCTTTCCCTTTGTCCGTCTGTAAGATGAAATTTCA
This sequence comes from Adiantum capillus-veneris, assembly GCF_014529385.1. NCBI lineage: Eukaryota > Viridiplantae > Streptophyta > Polypodiopsida > Polypodiales > Pteridaceae > Adiantum > Adiantum capillus-veneris. The sequence goes on along the minus strand of NC_140949.1, from coordinate 17,471,243 downwards.
TCCTAGTACCCCTCATTGTTGGTTTTTCCCATTTTTTCCAAATCTCTTTTGTTGCGATGGCAACACAAGCTCCACTGTCAAGGATTTCCATAATTTTGTACACCTTGGAATTCCATGGGAAGAGTGGTGTTCCCATATTCTCCCTCATAGTACTCTCCTACCTTGTTTAATGGCACTAGCCTAGTGTTTAGTTGAGGCATTTCTAGCTCTTTGGTCCCTTCCTCGATTTGAGTCATTGGTCTTTTAGCACCAAATATCTCTAGGCATTTTCCCACATTAGCCCACATGTTTGGTCGCATTCTAAGAAACTTGGCTAACGTTATCGTACAAGTGATTGATGTGGACAAAATGTCTATCAACCCTTTTGAATCTATGACCTTGTTGGGAGACAATCTTTGTGATGGGACTGCAATAACATCTGACTTGGCCTCGTACTCTCTTGTATAGGATGGTAGTGTTCTTAGAAAATGGGGTTGATTGTCCATAGACTATATAGATCCTCTGTTTCCCCAATATGATTTTACTTCTAGATTAATTTGAGATCCAGCTTCAAATTCCTGTATTGGTGAAAGAGACACTCCTCTTCCATCACCCGTTTGGTTTACTCGTCTTCTTATCTCGCTTGCTTCATTGGCCTCTCTGACTTGTTTCCACAATTCGTCAAGACCATCTATTTCTTTACAGCTATGTGAAATCGCTCGAAAGAGTTATCCGTGGTATTCAAGACTATCCTTGCCTCTAATGTGGGGTCCTTGAGCTTTGGTCCGTGCTCGTTACTGGAATCTAGCTCCTTTTGTTCTTGGTTAGGTGGGATTACTGGTGTAGGTGGGACAAAGATCACACCCTTATGCTTCCCAAGATCATTTTTTAACACATTTCAAGCCTGTCCTTTTCTAGTTCCACATATGGATATGTCATCCATATATGTTCTTGGGTTTGGTTGTTTTTGAGTCGTGTTTCATAGGATTTTAGGAGGGTGTCTAATGGCTCAGTAACCTTTTGGACCAACACTAATCCTCCTGAACTAGAACTTTTTGGTTTCTCATCTATGGATGGTTCTTCTACTAAGGTTGAGACATCTTTGTAAGAAAAGGTGTAACCAGTTTCTCATGTTGTCTTATTTTCTCTTCAGCTTGCGTAAGCTTCTGAGCTAGGGATTTCTTCTCTTGTTCCCTACATGCTTTCATCCTAGCCTTCTTAGCTTTCCAACTATTTTGCTTGCTCTTGGTTTTATGACTAGGTGCGCCGATCTTTGGTTCACCCATCTCTGGACTCCCATCAGTTTCTATTTTCTGTGTCTTTGGATCCTCCTCAACTTTCTTTTGATCTTGTTCTCTCCTAAATACCTGAACTGGTAGGATGTTTTCATTTTTTGGGCTACTAGGTAGCTGAACAATTCTTGAGAAATTTGTTGGGTTCTTTCTGACTTGTTTTGGGTTTTTTGGACATTCGAGGATCAAGTGAATGATGACACATTCAAGACAATAGACATTCACTTGTGTGATCTACATCTGAGAACATTGTTTGACCAAGTAGTTGTCATGACTTTTTTTACAATATATCTCTCATTGAGGAGATTCTTCTTGAATTTCCTCTTGGCTATAAACAGGCTCTGAGCTAGCTAAGTCTCTATTCACAATGAACCGCAATGTCTTTTCATCCATCTCATACTTTCTTATTTCAGGTTGAAATGTATGAGGTGGAGGTTGTACCGGCATCACCACTCCATGTGTTTCTCTCATCTTCTATTGCTTCAAAGGGAAGTACCTACTTTGGTTATTATAATACATTGTAGCTGGTACTAGAGCTTTTTTATTAGATGCTTCCATCGTCAACGTGTATCTCATGTCTACAAGAAGTCTAGAACCTGGCAATAGAGGTTGTTGTCCTAAGACAGGCTGTGGTCTTGCAACTCCTATCGGACCTGGCGCATTCCCCATAGCGTATATAGCTAGAGTAGGTGCTACTAGAACAGGTTATACATACCTCTCCCTAGCATATTCCATACCATAGTAACACTCTTCTCCTGTATGGTTTATCCATTTTCTCTCAATTTTGCACCACTTAATCTCCCTCGGATCAACATGTACAAGAGGAGCTAACCTCTTGACCATTATGTTGATAGAATTTTCTTGATCGGTAGGTGTCGCTAGTTTCTCAATGGACTCACACATCTGTGAATCACTGTGCTGGGAGGACGTGTCATCCTCTTGACCCTTACGATTATTTTCTTTATATTTCTTAGATAAAGAGCTTCTTTGATCAATTCGTTTAGCATCAGGCTTCTTATCATGTGCAGATCCTTCTGAAGACCCGCATGTATCATTCCCTGGATAAAAATCAACATTAACCGTGCTTGCATAGGTAGTTCATCTCTTGCATAGAACTTGACATATCTCTTGAGCCGTAATGCCCCTTTGGGTACTGATTCATCCTCTTTTTGTTTGAATCTGTGAATTTGTGAGAGTGTAATGTAAGCTATACCTTTCTACGAGAATTCTTCGATGAGTTTCTCAAACAGCTCGTCTAGAGTCTAAAAAACACATCGTTCTACTAAGTCGAACCATGTAGCCAGGTCATCTTCCAGAGTTAGTCCAAATTTTGCAAACTGTGTTGCAAAATCCAAAACTTTCTCTACTCTAATTACTCTTTTGAAAACCGCTACACGTGATCTCTTGGATTTTTATCCCCGATGTATTTCCTGTTTACCCATTTCTGGATCTGGGATGGTGTAAGTCGCCAATTCATCCAATCCTTCTCTCGCTTCAGATCTTCTACTATGCTTAGATTCTTCTTCAAAGGGATTAGTCATTCTGATGAAGATTGGTCCTTGAGAAGGCATGTCTACCCTCTCTGTGATCTCTTCATCTCTCGTTATCGCTCTAGAAGGGAATCCAGGTTGATCCCTTTTTGGAGCTCTCATAAAAATTCTTGTGTTTGATGGAGGCGTTTGTGATCCTTGATTGACCAAATATTCACATATTTTTAATGCAACCCATGGATTTGTTCTTTCTATAGCTCTTTATTCTCATCCATACTTGTTAACAACTATAGACTTCCATTGATAGTCAGCTCCATATGTATAGACATATAAGAGCTTGTAATATGTTAGCTCTTTTGGGTGTGCCTCTGAGCACCTATAAAGATTGACCTCACTATCGTCAACGTGTCTATAAAGTCCTTCACTCTTATGATCTCTTATCCAAACTCTTTCAACAAGATTTTTCTTTATCAATTGCAAGTGTGGAACATCCATTGAGGCGGATGCTCCTCTATCGTTGGGATCTTGAAGCTCGTGTAAGCTGAGTTTGAATCTAAATTGTACATGATTTTTGGGATTAAGAGCTCTATCTTGATGTAAGTAGACTTAGTCCACTGTGTTCAAGTGCTTTGGCTAGGGAAAAGTAGAAACTATGTCCAAAACCGTCACCGTTTTCTCACAAATCTCTCAAATTGTCAGTTTTAGACACCCCTAACTTTCGGACAGATTTTGAGGCCTTAAACAACGTTTTTTCGAGCAGTGGCCAACAATGAATGACCTTGTAGCTGTCTTTGATTTTTGCTCAAAGGTTTACACAAAAAGTCTTAGAGATACTCTGGAGCTTCGTTTTTTATTAAAAACGTTTTTGAATCCGATACCGGAAGCTCAAGTTATGGCCAAAACAAAAAAAAAATACTCAACCTATGCCTGGAGACTTTATACGCGTATAATGTCTCCATACTCAGATTTGCTCCAAAATTAAACTGTAGACTCCCCTTGATGTCTTCTACCCACTACAAATCTCAGTTTGTGATTATGACCTTTATTCTGACACTTGAGACATTATACGCATATAATGTCTTTTGTGGAAGAATGACGTGACTTTTATCCCAGTGATTCCTTATCACTCAAGCAACTCTCAGTAATTTTCAAAATTCAATTTGGACATTTTTTGGGCAAGTTATGATCAATACAAGCATGAATCTTTCCAGATCTGTCTTCTGGCCTTTACTGAATCTTTTGTCTTTTGGGTGTCAAGAGTTGGTCAAAACTCTAGTCTCAGTGTGTACCTAGGGTAAAACCCCCCTTCTGAACACACTAATATAGTTAGATTTTTTGAATTTTGTCTCTAGATTCCCCTTGAAACGTCATACGCGTATGATGTCCAAGTTTACAAAATTAATGTTTTTGTACACAGAACCCTAGCACGTGCTCTCTTATATGCACAACATTAATCATTCATGCAAAATATCAACATAACTCTTTTTATTTCATTTTTTTCCTCAAAAGAAGATTTTTTAGAGATTCTAAATGCAAACAAGTACTTCAAAAAATAAATCAGTATAACGAATAGCTCTAGATCAAAATCAGATCACTTGCCTAAAGCTACTAATGCAAATCATATGGGTTTTGTATTTATGAGTAGAAAACACTTCAATACCACACACCGACTAGCAAATTCTTTTATCACCTCACAAATCACTTGCCCACGAACAACTACTCTAATCTACAAATGCTAACTAAACCTATCTAGTTGGTCGCAGATCATCGGCAGGACACATGCTTCCTGGCTATCCACTTGATCTTTAAATAACCTCTTTTGCATCCACTTAAGTAAAATGATTTCTTTAGCCGAAACTAAAGCAAGCAGTCATCACACGAGTGTTACTAGGATTACCTACCTAAGTCCTTGTATCCCCGGCAACGACGCCAATGTTGTGGGAGCGAAACACACCACCCATAAACTGCATGCAACACAACCTTGATCAATATAATGTCAATAGAGGACACAGATGACAGGATAGGCACGAGGAGAAAATATATTTAGCTTGTAAGGCCAAGACCATCCTACACATAAAACACTTTGGAAGGCCAACTAAACCACAATCTAGAATCTCACTACCCTCAACTACACCACCTACCCACATACACACAACGAAAGGAAACTCACTAAACCATACTAGAATCGTACGAAACTTATGGAACACCATCCCCTCACTAGGATACACCTATCCCTAAGCCTCTACACTCAAAATCCTAGATCTAGACCCATCTGCAAAAAATGCGTATAAAGACATAGCAAAACTTTGTAATGCCCGAAACTAAAATCTATGAGTACCTATGCGTAGCTTATGTCTCCATGATTCTAATGACTACTTTCCCACAAAAAAGAGATATCATTGGATACACTTATGACCACAAATAGCTCATAGGTGCGTCGACACATTCGCTCCATTCTGTGATGAATGTGATAGCAGGAAAAAGAGCAGTGCAATCGGGTGGCCTCTGTACTCGTGCACACTCCACAAACCACGCCTCATGCAAGCAAGAAAAGAACAAAACAAAGGGGGAATCACCCTAAATTAAGAGGTTTAGGGACCTCACACATAGTGCACATAGGCAAGTGAGACTTCTGGCATTATGATGGCATCAAAACATATGGCAAAACACATAGAAACGAAGCTTAGGGACCTTATGTAGCATATATATACACAAGACATCAGCTTAACAATACAACGGCATCTGATCATACATAACAAGGATATAGAGAAGCAAGCAGAGGATGGCATAATCCCTTATCAAAAACAATCAACCCAGCAAGTAGGTATGATCCTACTAACAACACATCAATACCTTAGAGAATGATGGCGAGGATGGTGGCCATGGAGCATGAGAGAAGACTCCTTATTTAGGTTTTAGGGCTAGTAATGTAGCATACTAGAGGAAGAGAGAGAGAGGGAGAGAGAGTAGAGCTCCATCCATAGCTCCTCGTTGTGAGCAATGTCGTCATAGCTTCATTGCTTGGTGAAGTGGGTGAAGTGTTGGTTTGGAGTGAGAGAAGGCCTCCTTATATAGGTTTCTGAGAGGGTTTAGGATTAGGGATAAACATGCTTAAATCCGCTGATTGGGGTTACTTTTTGCTTAGGGTGGTCAACAGATTGAGGTCACCTGATATGTCACCATCAAGATATTCTCTAGAGTGATGTGAGAGGGGAGGGTAAATGCTGATTTTTCTGATTGTGACACATGGGGATAAGGCCTTGACCAGCATTTAAGAGCAGGTAAGGTGGCTGTTGAAACTGGAGGTTCTGCACATGTCAGGGGGGGACCTGCAGGGGGGAGGTGGCAGCTGGGTCCTCCTGAATATCAAATTCTCAAAAAATCCTCAACCATGGCTTCTTTTGACATGTGTTCTTTGAAAAAATCAGCATGTCTCTTTTCAACTCAAAAGTCTTTATCCCTGTTGACTCACCTTTACCATAAGATTTTCCCCTTTTCTCCTCCTGTAACTGTATTGTTGATGCCCAATCACTGCTTCTAGTAACAGTGAACTGTTACCTACCAAATACTTATGGTGCAATAAAAAATATTTACCATGGGTAAAAAAAGTTACTGTAGGTAAAAAGTGATTTGTATTTACCATGTAGGTGAAAAATATTTACTGTAGGTAAAAAAATATTTACTATGCTAAAAAATATTTACTGTTGGTAAAAAAGTCAAAACGGAGTAAGCTGTGCTGTGAGTCCACACGAACATCCTCGTGTAAATTTCACTAGAAATTCACACCTAGAATGGGCTATTCTGTAAGATATAGGTTGTAGGCATGCATGTTCCCACGTATCTTCTGTCCATGGCACTTTTTACTCTTTGGTGCTTGTGAAGTAGATTTTTCTTCTCTTTCGAGATCCCTTGGACTACAGTATCCTCATCTCCCCAACAACTGACTATGCCTTTATTGCATCTTCAGAAGGGATCCTAAAAACCATGGATCATATAGCCCTCCCCCTTAAGCTAGAGGTATTTGATGCCTCTAGCTGTAGGTTGTGCTACAATAGGGTTCTCTTGAATACTTACCTACCTGGTACCAATTGAATTTGCCATGTTACTGCTTTCTTGGCTGATGCACCCTGTTTAGTCCTTTCTGATGAATAATTGTATCCATCCATGACTAACAACTGGTCTCCTAGACCCTTGAAAGCCATACCCCATCCATTGTCAATATCCGCTTTCACTGATAGCATTCTCTTTTTTTCTTTTTTTCTTCTCTTTTTTCCTTTTTTTTTTGACGAAGCTTCTCTTTTTTTTTTTTTTTTTGAAACGACTATGTACATGATTGTTACCTTAGTTGGAGCTCAAATATGATGAGCTCTCCTCTGAACCATCCTTAGCATTGATTTCACCAGCATATGGCTGTGAAAGACGACATTGGTAGGCCTTCAATCGCCAACCATTTACCGGGGTCTGATGTACCTTACCATCTAGGTCACCTAGTTGGTAACTACCATTTGAGAACCTCTGTATCACTACAAAAGGGCCTTCCCACTTAAGCAAGAACTTACCATCCTTCCTGCGATCAAAGCGATTGTCGTATCTGAGCACTAAAGAACCTTCCTTGATACCTTTCTTGACAAGGTTGCGATTGAACTTCTTTCGTTTCTTCTCTGCTTGGGCTACATAGTACTTCACTACTGACTCTCGATCTAGCCCTAACCTCTCCAAATCGATGATTCTTCCTTCCACCTGCTTCTCTTGACTATCCTCTTGATGTGCTTTTAGAACTCGGAGGCTCGCTAGCTCCACTTCTATAGGCAATAGTGCCTCTTGCCCGTAAACCAAGTGAAAAGGTGTATACCCCAAGGATGTTTTAAAGGATGTTCTGTAGGCCCAAAGTGCTGCATCTAGGTGTTTGTCCCATGCCTTAGGATGTAAATGCACTTGCTTAGTGATGATTTTACATATAAGACCATTTAACTTTTCCACAAGACCATTGCACTGAGGGTAGTATGGTGTAGAGTGCCTGCGCTTGATTTTTAACTTGCTCATCAATTGCCCGACTAAATCAGCTCGAAATCCCGGTCCCCTATCCATGAGAATCTCCAAAGGTGTGCCAAAACGGCAACAAAGGCATTCAAAAATGAAATCACTCACGTGCTTGGCTGTGATGCGCTTTGTGGGACGAGCTTCTGCCCATCTGGTCATGTACTCCACCCCCATAATGATGTATTCCTTCCCTGATTGAGTGCAAGGTAGTGGCCCTATTGCATCTATCCCCCATTTTTCAAATGGCCCATAGGTTTTGATTGGATGCTGATTTTCATGGGTAAGATGCCTTGGTCCAGCTTTTTGGCAAACCTCACATGTGCGGCACCAATTTTGTACATCTCGATGGAGGCTTGGCCACGTGAACCCTGCTTGTAAAATCTTTCTGCTAGTAATCTCTTGTGCAAAGTGGCCACTACACACACCTTCATGACAACTAAACAAAATATCCTTTATCTCTTGGGATGCAGGAACTCTCCTTAAGACAGCATCTTTCCCTCTACAATACAAGTCCTCATTCACTAAGCTATAGCTGGTAGCCTTTTTTGCCAACCACCTACGTTCACTTTTACTCATAGTAGAGGGTGCTTCACAATGCTCAAGAAAGTAAAGTAAATCTTGCAGCTCCTCCTTTCCCCGGTATAAAGGACTTTTCACAAGGATAGCACCTACTATGAGAGTTTGTAGTTCTTCACCTGCTAAGGCATCTGCTTCTCGATTTTGATCTCTAGGTACAAAGTGCGCTCGAAATTCTTTAAAACCCTTCAACAAGGACTTTGCTTCCCTCATCTTAACAGACAATTTGTCATTTTTACAGGCCCATACACCAACCATTTTCTTAACAATCAACATGGAGTCACCAAAAACATTTAGCTTTGTGATGCCCTGAGAAAGACAACATTGCAACCCTAAAACAAGGGCATGGTACTCTGCCTCATTGTTAGAATGAACCTCTTTTAGATGAAACCCTTTTGCAAAGATCTTCTCCTTCTCTGGACGTAATATTACTATGCCTGCTGATGCCTTGTCTTTGGTCCTCTTGTAAGCCCCATCAAAATACAGACTGTGTGCTCCCAGTAGAACTTCAGGCTCCGGGATAGGCGGTACCTTACTAGGTGCCTCTTTCTTGGCCTTCTCATAACATCTTTGTGTGAGGACATCTGCCAAACAAGCACGGGTGGAATCCTCTACTTGTAGTGTGTAGTCAAACTCTTGAAGCTGCACCACCCACTTTGCTATTCTTTGAGACAATTCCATGTGTTGTAGGGCATATGGAAAAACCTCCTCAGTTGTGATCACCACAAATTGTCGTGGAAGTAAGTAAGCCCGAAACTTCTCCACTGCAAACTTAAGAGCTAGCACCAATTGCTCAGCTGCGTTGAAACCCTTTTCAGCAGCTGTCATCACTCTACTAGAGAAGTAGACTTGTCTCATGAGAGATGTCTTTGGGTCTTTTTGCATCAAGACAGCTCCTAGAGCTTCTAGACCTACACTAGGATTTACATAGAATAATTCACCCCATGTGGGTTGTAGGACGACAGGCAATGAGCTCAAAATGGTTTTAACTTCTTGAAAGCATCTTTCACCCTCCTCACTCCATGTCAATGTAGTGTGTTTAGTGAGCTGCTGCAAAGGATAGATTGCCTGATAAAGGAGATGTATGAATCGTCCCATGTAGCGAACCTTTTGAATGAAGGAGACTAGTTGCTTCACGTTTGAAGGAGTAGGTAAAGCTAACAATGTCTTTACCTTTTCAGGGTGAGCCTCAATACCATCTTGAGACACAACATGGCCTAGTAGAGTGACCTTGCTCTCACCTATGTGGCACTTGTCTTTATTCAATTGCCCACCCAATTGGACCAGACGGGTGAAACCTTCATCAACCTTGGACAGATGTACTTCCCTAGAGCTGTAAATGCAAAAATCATCAATAAAGACTCGTATGGACTTACCAAAGTAAGGCTGAAACACCAAGTTCATAAACCTCTGGAAAGTAGCTGGGGCATTAGTTAAACCAAAAGGCATAACTCTATAAGCAAAACACCCCCAAGGTGTTATGAAGGTAGTCTTTCTTTGGTCTTCATCTGCAATTCTGATTTGGAAGTAGCCTGAGTACCCATCACACACTGTGTACCTTTCATGACCAGCCACTTCATTTAGTATTTCATCTTGAAAAGGCAAAGGAAAATGGTCCCTTTTTGTGGCTACGTTTAGAGGCTTGTAATCCACACATACCCTCCACTTCCCATTTTTCTTTGGTGCTACCACAACTGGAGACACCCACTCAAAATCTTCCACTGGGTAGATAAATCCTGCCTTGAGTAATCTTTTTTGCACCATTGGTTTGGCACCTTCCTTTAATTGGATATGGTGTTGGGTTACCGTCACTCCTTTAATTTGCTCGTAATCAGTTATAAAGAGGCCAGCATGCTTCTTTAGTACCTGCAAATAGGGTTCTCTCTCTTCTTCTAGTAGGTCCTTAGCTAGCATCTCCTCTAAGCCTGTGGCTTCTTCCTTGTTTAGAGAGTCTTGACCACCTTCTCCTTCTAGGTTTCGCAGTATTATACCCATGACTTCCAAAGAGCTAGCATCCTCCTCAGATGACTCATCCTCAGATGAAGAGCAGTTGCTTGTGCTCCATTCATCCATAGAAGTCTCCATCTCTAGGTCTTGTTGTCTACCCTGCTTCATGTCATACACAATTTTTTGTTGCTTGCCACCTACCTTATGATTTGGTCACAACTCAAGGAAACCTGTCTCCCAATCTTGCCTAGCTTTCATAACCATAATCCAAGGTCTTCCAAGGATTAGCGGATAGCCCTCCCCCTTAGTTGGGATCACATAAGAATCAATTGAGATTGCCACACCAAAAGCTGAAACCTTCACTCCATTAACCTTTCCCACACAAGACACCCTTACATTATTTGCCATCTTAGCTTGTAAGGAAGTTTGCTCGTTTACTTCCAAACCCAACCTGTGCATTAATTTCTCTGTCATAACACAAATCTCGGCTCCACCATCTACATTCACATTGGAGACTCGCCGACTCTTAATCTCTGCACTGGCACGATATCCTTCATGCCTCTTGCACTAATAGACCCAGCTGAATTTGCCTTAGCCCTCCTGGTGCTGACCATCTTAGACCAGGTTCTACGCATCTTTGGGGAAAGGTGGAGGAGTTGCTGCCATGAAATATTTGGTCCTTGCTTACTCACATCTGCTACCAGGTCGTAAGGTATGGATCCTACCCCAAGTGGAAAGTCTTCTACTCCTATGTGCCTCCTTGACCTACTCTTCCTTTTCTTGTCTCCTATCACTTGGGAGGAACTCTCATTCCCTTTATCCGGCTCTGAAGCTTCCATTTCATCAGTTCTTTGTCTCCTAACTCTCTTTATTGGCATGGCAACAGCTTCCTCCATTTTTTCTTTCCCTTTATCCTTACCATTGTCAAGACTTATGACAGAGACAGCCCTGTCCTCCCCTCCCGATGGTAGTGGAGGGATCTCTGCTGGTGCTTGTGGTGGTGGAGGAGGGGGTCTCAATATTTGGATTGGTGGAGCCACGTGTGCATTTTGTCCATTTAGTGGCCTAGCTCGAGGAGGAGTGACTTGCTGGCGAGGAGGCCGTCTTTGATTACCATTTCCTTGATAGCGTCGTGGATGGGGGCAATAATACATTCCGTAACCTACCTCTCCACAGTTGTAGCAAATGTACTCACGTGCTTGCCTTTGTCCTTCTTGTCTATTTCGTTCATTTCCTGGCTCGGGAGCCCTTACACCTTGAACCAGATTGATGGACAGGCTCTCTAGTTGATTGGTGATTTGTTGAAGTAATTCTTGTTGAGAGGACTCTTGGTCTGTTGCTCCTGTCCCTGCTACTACCTTTGCCCTAGGTTGAGCTAGCGGTGGAGGCTCCATTCCCCCTTGTAGTTGAGCTTGGAATTTTAACTTCCTATCCTTCTCCCTTGCATAAGTCATAGCTCTATCAAAGGTATCTGGGAATTTACCTTTTACCTTTTCTCGAAGGATGGGGTAAAGCCCTGCCAGGAAACAGTCCTTCTTTAGGCATTCTCGCGCACTTTCTCCTTCACCTAGTGATGCACACCATTTCTCCCATAGGTCGGAAAACTTTCCTTCATAGCTTCTATAGTCATTGGGTGATGTTTGGCGTAGCTCTATGAGCTGTCTCCATATCTCCTCTGGAGGCTCATGGCGACGAAATTCTTCGATGAAGGCCATCTTTAAGGACTCCTAGTCTCTTCTTTCTTCAGGTGCCAAAGTTTGATACCATAATTTTGCACCTTCCCTCAAGACCAAAGGAAAGGCCCTTAACTTAGTAGCTTCGTCATCCCTTCCCGATACTAGAAAGGCCATTTTCAAATTATCCAAAAAGTCTGGAGCAACCTCCCCAGGCTTACCATAAAAATTAGGGAAGGCCATAAGTGAGAGAGTAAACAATTACACAAACATCTCCAATTTATCTTAAAATAGAGTATGGTAATTACAATTTGGAGCTTTAGCACAACTTAGCTCAAAATATGATGAAGATCGACACATCAAAGGAATGGTAATAGTCTAGTAAGGGTAGAATGACAGGATGAGGAGAGCGCAAGATTTCCCCAAGTCTCTCGGCTCCAAACAACAGGGCTATTCTTTGCTGATAAAAGATTTTTCTATCAATACAAAAATTCACACGGATATGATGCACAAAATGGAAAGGAAACATGCGGGGATCATCACTCTCATTATTGGCATTCATACTTACACACAAGAGCTTAGCTTAGTTGCACCACCTTGGGACCAATGAGCCTGATCAGCCACAGAAGGTCAGCACCTCGGATCACTTCGACTCTTCCTGATGCATCTGTGAAGACGTAAGGCGTGATGGCAACACTTTGTACAATGATGAGCCTTTTAGCAAGCAACAATTGGATGCTATTACCATCATCAGCATGAAAAATGAAAGTGACACCATTAATGTGCAGCACATCATCAACTAAGATAGTTTCCTTAGATTGAGATAACTTCTTGAAAATTAGCAGCAACGGTAGGGCAGGTAGGCTTTTCACCCGATCTCCAAAGCACTTTGGACAATATCCAAAGTGATCTTCACGCGGACAGGAGTTTGGCTTGGGATTGGTGGTGTCTGGATTCACAAAGTGCACTGGGAGCACTCGCAGATGGTCGGGCGGCAATCTTGTAGGCAAGCCTTCGCCTCTTTGCTTCAGGAGGATTTAGGGGTGAGAGTCGTGGTTGCAAGTTGGAGGTTGAAGTTGGTTGCTCACTAGCCTTTTTCTTGCCTGTAGTGGTCATGTAATCCCTTATTAATGAGATTAAGCCAAATGTTACCTTACGCTTGAGCACGCGTTGCGGCCTTGGGCCACTTAGGTGTAGAGGTGATCTTCCTCCTCTTAGTCGGCTCCTCAAGAAAGAGAGGTCTGGTGATGCTTTCTCTTACCTTAATGTGTGTCACAGTACCTTCGTGTATGTTGATGTAGAATATTGCAAGCTCGTGTGCGTTGGAGGTTTCTGGAGCACTCATAGGTTGAGAGGAGAGATATATCAAGCTCTTCTTCTTACTCTCCTTCGTTGGCGACGATCACGAACAAGGCATGTAGAAGAACTTACTTCTTGAATTTCAATGATACTGCAACCTGGTAACAAGACCTCGATGAAAGCTTTTAAGGCCTCTAAAGCCTCCTCCTCTTCTGTTCTCCAATTTGCAAACTCCTCACGCCATTCGTCCATGTTGCAGATTGCACATCTTCATTGCTTGTGGACTGAAGGTCTGTGTAGCCCTCCTCAGTGGGGGCACCAAAATGATAGCGGGAAAAAGAGCAGTGCAATCGGGTGGCCTCTGTACTCGTGCACACTCCACAAACCACGCCTCATGCAAACAAGCAAAGAACAAAACAAAGGGGGCACCACCCTAAATTAAGAGGTTTAGGGACCTCACACATAGTGCACATAGGCAAGTGAGACTTCTGGCATTATGATGGCATCAAAACATATGGCAAAAAACATAGAAACGAAGCTTAGGGACCTTATGTAGCATATATATACACAAGACATCAGCTTAACAATACAACGGCATCTGATCATACATAACAAGGATATAGAGAAGCAAGCCAAGGATGGCATAATCCCTTGTCAAAAACAATCAACCCAGCAAGTAGGTATGATCCTACTAACAACACATCAATACCTTAGAGAATGATGGCGAGGATGGTGGCCATGGAGCATGAGAGAAGACTCCTTATTTAGGTTTTAGGGCTAGTAATGTAGCATACTAGAGGAAGAGAGAGAGAGGGAGAGAGAGTAGAGCTCCATCCATAGCTCCTCGTTGTGAGCAATGTCGTCATAGCTTCATTGCTTGGTGAAGTGGGTGAAGTGTTGGTTTGGAGTGAGAGAAGGCCTCCTTATATAGGTTTCTGAGAGGGTTTAGGATTAGGGATAAACATGCTTAAATCCGCTGATTGGGGTTACTTTTTGCTTAGGGTGGTCAACAGATTGAGGTCACCTGATATGTCACCATCAAGATATTCTCTAGAGTGATGTGAGAGGGGAGGGTAAATGCTGATTTTTCTGATTGTGACACATGGGGATAAGGCCTTGACCAACATTTAAGAGCAGGTAAGGTGGCTGTTGAAATTGGAGGTTCTGCACATGTCAGGGGGGGGACCTGCGGGGGGGAGGTGGTAGCTGGGTCCTCCTGAATATCAAATTCTCAAAAAATCCTCAACCATGGCTTCTTTTGACATGTGTTCTTTGAAAAAATCAGCATGTCTCTTTTCAACTCAAAAGTCTTTATCCCTGTTGACTCACCTTTACCATAAGATTTTCCCCTTTTCTCCTCCTGTAACTGTATTGTTGATGCCCAATCACTACTTCTAGTAACAGTGAACTGTTACCTACCAAATACTTATGGTGCAATAAAAAATATTTACCATGGGTAAAAAAAGTTACTGTAGGTAAAAAGTGATTTGTATTTACCATGTAGGTGAAAAATATTTACTGTAGGTAAAAAAATATTTACTATGGTAAAAAATATTTACTGTTGGTAAAAAAGTGAAAACGGAGTAAGCTGTGCTGTGAGTCCACACGAACATCCTCGTGTAAATTTCACTAGAAATTCACACCTAGAATGGGCTATTCTGTAAGATATAGGTTGTAGGCATGCATGTTCCCACGTATCTTCTGTCCATGGCACTTTTTACTCTTTGGTGCTTGTGAAGTAGATTTTTCTTCTCTTTCGAGATCCCTTGGACTACAGTATCCTCATCTCCCCAACAACTGACTGTGCCTTTATTGCATCTTCAGAAGGGATCCTAAAAACCATGCATCAGAATGCTTGGTGTTGTCGCGTAGCTCTTACTGAGGCTAGCGCGATGGTGCATTCGAATCTCCAATGTGATCAGCAAGTGAGGAGTAGCACCAAAATGGAGCTCAAGCCCTCTCTCTTACTCTCTCACACAGAGTCGATGGCAGCTTAGAACTATAATTATGATAATGTGTGTTTTCAAAAGTGACCTAGGTGCCTTATATGATAAGATTAACTTACGTTAACCAAAAATAGAGTTTGAGGGGTCAAATGGCTTGGTATTTACAATCTAGAAGTGCCAGTTCACCCCGGCTTTTGCAACTAGACTACCTACTTATTACTTGTAATGAGAGGGTGCATCAAATCTTTCTAGGTTGGATCCTCCTTCACTTTCCATTTCTATAATCCATACCTCCTTCAATGTCCATTTTAACTTTTGGTATTAATTTTTGCATTCAATTTTTGACATGGTTGGCCTTTTTTTGGTCTTGTCTTTTGGTTGTTTTTTGTTTTCTTTGAGTTTGCCCAAAAAATAGTCAATTTCAAGGGTCTTTTGGCGGTCTGCTTTACAAGCATGAGATATTGCATTTTGGTCATAAGTTTTGGCATTGGTTTCTCAATTTTGTTTTGTTGTTTCTTACGTCTCATCTAATATCTCTTTTGTGTCATATTTTTTGGTTGAGAAACTGGTAGAAACCGGCTCATCTTGTTTCTTTGCATTTTTGTTTTCAAAACCATTAGAGAGTTCGTCTTTCGTATTGTCCCTAATTCATTGCTCCTCAAATCATGGTATTCATCCTCATCATCTTGTGAAAGGTCCTGCATGAACTTTGTCCACTATTTGTTTACAGTCGCTTGTTTGTTCCATGTCATTTGCTACAAAAATATTTTTGACTTCCGGGAGAGTGGATACCATTCAAAAGGATCTTGTATTGTGACCATCTTTGTGTCGTGAAATGTAGTGCTAGTCACCTTATTTACGCAGACATCAAGAGTCGATAGTATTTTCTCCCATCCAAAGGGTTCAAACAACTTCTCTGGAAATGGTTCCTTCATGTAGTAATCGTTTTCTTTTGAACGCTCTAGGATGCAATATTCCTTTCTAAAACTCCCGCATTCTACTTACCCGCACATCTAAATGTAAGCATTCTTCACTAGCCAAGAAGGAAAATGTGTTCCATCATCCATAGTG
Organism: Adiantum capillus-veneris; assembly: GCF_014529385.1. Classification (NCBI taxonomy): domain Eukaryota; kingdom Viridiplantae; phylum Streptophyta; class Polypodiopsida; order Polypodiales; family Pteridaceae; genus Adiantum; species Adiantum capillus-veneris. Next base: position 17,454,930 of record NC_140949.1, on the reverse strand, counting down.
ATAGCAAAGTCTTCTATCAAAGTTTGGTTTATGTCCCTAAAATTGTGGTTCTTGGTGTTTACCTTGGTTATGACTCCCTTGTGCCATAAATAGAGATGGTCATAGCCCTAGTCTTAAACCATCTTGGGTTGACGCATAAGTGGTCGCCTTAAAATTAGAATTCTTGAAACATTTAATGGCCTAGTAACTTGTGTGTAGCAGAAAATAACATGAACATAGTGAGCTTTTCATTAGAATAGGTTCCTAATGAACATAACAGGAGTGCTTGGGTGGAGAGAGCAACAAAAAACATAATGCCTAGTTAGATAGCATGAACAATACTTCAAAAGAAAGAGAAATTAAGCTATTGACAACAGTTGAGGACCGGTTTTTCATGGAGCCATTCCCCCCTTCAAAGGCTTTGTATTATAGGTTTCTCCCATCAAGAGAGACGTTTTACAATACAAATGTTTGTGCTCCTTCAATACTAGCTAGTGCAGTGAAGATGGAAACTTCAAGCACTTATAAAACACAGCATCAATTCCCTCACGGTCTCAGACCCAAGACCTCACACACCTTCGAAGATGGTGAGAGCTAGCGGGGTATGAGAGTAGATTGAGAGGAAGAAGGATTAGTCTTACGAGAAAGATGTACATCTCCTCACATAATCACTCATATTAGCATAGCATAGCTTAGTAATAGCATAGCATAGCATAACATAGCTAGGGAGCTGACATGTGTCCCTCATTCCCTTTGTGTAAAAGAGGCTTGTGAGTGTGTGCGTGAGTTTCTCTCTTATCCCCTACTTGCAAGGCTAGCCCCCTCCTTTGTAGGAGTTATGAAAACTTTTTGGTACAAACACTAAGCATCCAATTTAACTAAGCTTTGACCATTGGACACAACCTTTGAATTTTGGAACCTTAGCATTTTGGAAGTCTTAATGGGTTGAACCTTAGGGTCTTTAAAGCCCATTGTTGCACATTGCTCTTTTTCAGATGGCCCCCTCTTTGGATCCCTATTTTCCCTCCTTTGGATCCCTACTGTGGCCGATCTGCCGGCTTAACCAATATTCTAGTTTTTTCTCCCGTGGCACTTCCCCATATTAAATGATCAGTTTAACATGAGAAAATCATTTAGGAGATCTAGATATTAGTTATTATGACATTACCTCTCTCTTGAAATCATAGTTGTCCTCGACTATGGGGTAGAATGGTAAAGACTATCTATTAGTCCTTTTTCTATCGGGTAGAGGATACCTATGTTACCCTACGACACTGTTCCAGATTGGATGATAATCCATTTGGCGCTTGAGAGCCTAAGCTGCCGCAAGCATGTCTGCACATTAATCCTATCAATCTTCCATAGTAGAGTGACAAGCTCTACTTGGTGTTTGGGAGACCTCGTCTCAGCAGACTTGTTCTAAGCATGCATACTACTTCACATTTGTGCACAATAAAGAAAAAGAGAGTCTTATAAGATAAAAACTTTGTTCACTTTAAACATTTGTACATTTTCTTTCTCTAGGGAAGCATTGTAAGCATTGACAAGCTTTAGTTTATCCTTTAATTGTATGCCTTGCATCCATCTAGCATCTTCAAAAGGATAATTCTTCTATGGGACGCATGTCTAACCTCACCATTCTATCTTATTGCGTATTAGTGAGAACCACGATTAATTTGTCAAACCATGGGATGAAGCTGACTTGACTAGTGTATAGAGGCTACAAGAGGTTGTCAATCTCTCGGAAAACAACTAACAACTCGCATCTAACTGAAGCTACACTCAAGTGACTGAAATCACCAAAAGCCAATCGTTCATTGGCAAGCAAATCACATCCGTTACAGCATCAAATGACATCCTAACGCAACGAAACTTCTAGGACATGTTTATAAGATCTAAGCACACATGCCTATGGCCTCAAATCCCACTTTAAGTCAAGTTCCAAAATCGTGATTATTAACAACAGTGGATTTTTGACCTAGTCGTTTTCGACTCAGAATGCATCTAAAGGCTTAGCAATGATGACCCAATACCCCGCCTATGCTTAGTTATCAATTTAAAAGTGTACTATTCCTAGTTATGATGAAACTAGGCTACGGGTTGGCGATGCCAAAAGCTACGAAATACTGTGAATGGCTTACATCAATGCGTAGAGCTCTTACCTGCGGTTGCAATGCAATAAATGCATTCGCAATGTGACAACCGAAGAGGGAGTAGGAAGCGCGAGAAGGAGAGAAGTGAGCGTTGTTAGCTCCTGCTGTGTATTTCTTATCCAAAACTTATATAAAACTTACAAAAATTGGCTTTTATACCTTAACCAAGGTTTTTGGGTGGTCAAAAGTAATAATCTGGAGTTCTACCAAAGCTGGTAATTGAATGGCTGATAGAATCTGAAAGCTTGTAGCCTCGGCTCATTAACTACAAGGTTTATCAAGAAAACAGGTGTTTTAATATTCTCAATTTATCAAAATAGTAATTTTTTTACAAGGAGAACTCCGAAAAATGGTGTCCATGCTAGCTTGCTGCTAACATTCCCCCCCTCCTCGCCTGTGTCGTCCCTTGGGGTTGGGGTTGACGGAGGGCGAGGCGGTCCTTCAGTGCTTCCAGTGCTTTTTAATATCTGATTTTGCGTTCTTTGTGTGGCACTTCAAAAAACTGCATGGTGACTTTGTTTTTTAGTTCCACTGTCGAGTAGCCTACAAATCTTGCTGTGAGGTTGCTTATCACCGGCGCCAGGTGAAGAAGCCAATGTAAAATGCCTCCTCAAAAGCTAGCATATTGTGCGAGGGCAGAAAAATGCATCGGGCATAAAAGCCATAAAGAACTTCTTTCGAGGGTTGCCCACTTAAATCATAGCAAAGACCTTTGTTTCCTTCCAAAAATGAGAGCCATGGGGCTCCTGTCTACTCAGGATCACTGAAGACTTGTATGCAAGTGAGTAGCATCCGGCAGATTTTGTATAGCATTGCGGAGGAGAGATCTAGCAGACTTTTGAAGAATGTCATGGTGCCCGTTAGGGTTTTCACCATGTATTCTTCTGTTGCTTGGCCTCTCTCTGGAGTTGGCAGCCTGGGAAAATTCAGCCATGTTGGCCTCTTCTTTTGCAGTGCTTTGTGTGCTTGCCACGTCCTTACTCGCGGTATAGGAAAAAATGTTGGATCTTTCTGTATGGCCGCAGGTGCTCTCGTGAACAGAATCAAGTATCTTGGATTCTTGTTCAACCAGCTGACCCTCCACTTAGGGTGGTCTTGATCTGCACCATCTTCTTGCATATCCTTGTATAATCTTTCCTTTACCTGTAAGAGATCAACCTTGATGAGAGGGTATGGCAGGGATTGTTGGTGCCATTGAGCATTGATTTGATTGAGAGTGAGCTGTGTGACGTTCAAAGAGTGTAAAACTTTCAACTCCCAATCCATAGCTGCCTTCCACTGCTCATCTACCTCTAAGGCGATCTTCTCCTTCAGTGCATCTTCTTCAGCCTTTGACAGCTCGACCACATCGACAGTGTATCTTCATTAGGAGATTTCGGAGGTCTTTTGGAGAGCCTTTTGGAAGAGAGAGGAAAATAAGCTTCTCCAATGAGAGAAGAGCCTACGTTACATAGAAAAATAGATTGATATTAACAAAAATATAAAAGGTGTCCCTCTCCTCATTTAATAATCTAGTGGTCCTTGAAGACGATCACTCTCTTTGATTTAATGAGAGCACCTTTTTCAGAAGGTAGATGTGGTGCATTTGATACGGCTTACGTTATCATTAGAAGTCAAAAAGTCACAAAACTATCAAGTGGTGGAAAATTTTGAAACTTTTGATACTGTTAATGTGTCCGGAACGCCCAAATATCCTAGAAATGAATGTCCAATTGCCTCGCTCTGACATCCAAAGAGGAAAAAAATTTCAAAAACCCCTAAAAGAACATTTTACTAGCGGCCTGCAAGGGGGCATTCCAAAATTTTGGAATGCCTCCTCGCGCGCCGTTAGTGAAAAGCCCTTTTTTTCCTCATTTTAGGGAGCTTTTTGAGAGGAAAATGTCAAAAAACCTCTAAAAAGGGGCTTTTTGACAGATAAGTGTCCAAAAACCACTAAAAGGAGCTTTGTACTAACGGCACGCAGGGGGGCATTATAGAATTTTAGAATGCCTCCTTGCGCGCCTTAAGTAAAAAGCCCATTTTTTCGGGTTTTTTGACATTTTTTGCCTCTCCGAATGTCGGAATGAGACAAGTAGACATTCGTTTTTAGGGTATTTTGGCGTTCCGGACGCATTGGTGGTGTCAAAAGCCTCAAAATCTATCACTATTTCACAGTTTGTGACTTTTCAAGTTCCAATGATGATGTAAGCTGCATTGAATGCGCCGCACCTGCCTCCTGAAAAAGACGCTCGCATTAAATGAAAAAGTGACCGTTTTCAAGGACGATTGGGAATATAAATGTACTTTTTAGAGTGTCTGGTTGTTCTTTTGGACGTACTCACAAGGTGCAAGTGCATTTTAAAAAAAGTTTCTAGAGAGAGAAATACAATTTCTTACAAGGCCCTCCAAATGACCTCAGAAATTTTCTAATGCCTCTGTGAAGTGGATTTGAAAATACTCTCCCCCACTCGGCTCTGCTGTAGACTGCGTCTCAAAGTCAGCAAATGAGACCGAGGGGATTTCCACTTGGGGTGGCTCTGAAGTGCCTGCCTCCTACTATATATCTGGCCTTCCATCTCTGAGGAGTTGGTTCACTCTTTTCAGTTCTGCAAACTCTTTAAGGAGCTCCTCCTCTCTTTGGACCCACATGAGCGCCAAGTCTCTGCATTGTTACTGCTCTAGCTTCAACTCCAGTTCTAATTCTTTGTTTTTCTTTTCAAGTGCTTTATACACCTCATCCTTTCCCTTGATCGAGGCCAAGGCTGGATTTTCTCTTGATTGCCGCAAGAAAGTGGCATGATCATTAATTCTTTGTTTCGAATACTGCAGAGATGCGTTTGCTACATCTAATTGTACTTGAATCTTCTGAGCGGACATAGAGGTGGTAAGAAGTTCATTGGTCACCTCTGTCAACTGCTCATCTTTCACTTTGCAGGCGTCAGATAACTTAGTCAGGAGGTCATCCAACTCCTCCATTTCCTTCTGTTGGATATCCCTGGCTATTTGATGCCGTTCTGCTTTAGTCTTTAGCTCTTCTACTTGTCTTTGAAGATCAGCGATAGTAGACATTCTGTCGTCGAGCTCACCTTGAAGAGCATCGATGACCGTTTCTAATTCTTTGGCTTTAGTACTGTGATTAAAGACTACTGAGTAGAGTTTCTCCGTCATGATTTGCATTTGCCTTGCATACTCATTCACTTGTAGAATGAATTCATCATTGCACTACCACTCTTCCTGTCCTGCTAGTTCAGATGTGCTGGCAGCCTCTTGTGTTACTTCTTGCTGTGTTGTTATTGCTGGTGTTTCTATAGAGATGGTTGCTTTTCCTTGGCCATCTTGAGGTTTTGAAACCTCAGCAGTTGCTAGCTGAGTGGAAACAAGCCGTGTTCTCTCAACCCTTACAGTTTCTTCAGTTGTAGGCCTTCCTGCCTTCTCAGTCTTGGTTTCTTTCTCATGTGTAGTGGTTTGTTATTTTTCTGTACCTTGCTCCTTATTAGTTTCATCCGCCTCCTTGTGAGTGTCCTTGGCTGTCTGTTCTGGTGTTGGTTGAGCTTCCTTTTCTTCATGTTGCTCAGCATGGTCAGTTTGCTGTGTAGCTTCCGTTTGGTGGGTGAACTCAGACTCTCTTTCCTTGTCATTCTCGGCGTCTTCAGTGGTCTATTGGGATGGCGGTGATGATGGTGGAGTGGACTTGGGCTGGTCTTGTTGTTCTGACGGCAGTGAGGTGGGTCGGGGAGATGCTTGGCCTTGCTCTTGAGTTGCCGCTTCCTCAAATTTCTTGGCCACCTTTTCAGCCTCTTTCAGCTTCAAGGCCTCTGCCTCTTGGTACATTATTTCTAAATGATCCTTGGGATCCTCGACCTCTTTCCTTGAATGATGTTTCGTTCGAAGTCCTTTCAAGCCGGTAGATACCCAGTTTTTTGGGTCTTTTCCCTGCGCTTGCCTAGTGCGCTGATACGCCTATTTTTCTCTTTCAAATCTCTCTTTCTTTTGAGGTGGCTCCTCTTGGTGGGCAACCACTACTTTCCTCTTCATCTCTTCACTCCTAGCTCTTTTTTCTTCGTTGTCAGAGCTTTCACTGCTATGCTGCTCTGATGAACTGTCATCGGATTCATCATCGGATTTAAATGATCTCTTACCAGATCTGGTAGACCTTGGAGAGGGTTGAGCTGCCAAGATCCATGTTTTCTGATCCGAGGCAGGCGGTAGGTGGTCGGCCATGTCGATGGCATGATAGGCTATTTTGGTCAATACTTTCGGCGTGCCCAAGTATGTTATCTTTCCCTCCTTCTTGGTGGCCTTCAATGTTGTCAACACATACTGCGCGTGGTCCACAGGTTGTCTAGTGGTTGACTTCAAAACTTGTGTAAAAATGGTGGCCCCAGCGTGATTTGGTGTCGTGTACCTTGGTGGCCTTTTCGCCAAGAAATGAAAATGTTGATGATACAGACGGGCTGGCTCTTCCACCTGCTTGTGGATGAGATCAACAAATGTAGCCGCACTTGTTTCCTTTGTAAATGTGCCCACTATTTTCCTATCTCTTGCCCGCATGGTCATCCCTTCAGTGGGAAATCTGAGTGCCTCTGCCACTATTTCCTTTGTAATTACAACCTCTATCTTATTTCCTTGGTTGTCTGAGATTTGGGCAGTTCCGTCTTCCTTGATGGTGGACAGAAGCTCGTAAGCTTTCTGAAAGTCTACTCTGCAGGGCTCTTGTTCATAGAAGTGTTGGAGTCCCAACCTGCAGTTAGCCTCTTTGGTTTCTAGCTTTGCTGCAACATCATAAACCTCTTTAGGCAAGAGCTGCAACTCCACCGGATGTCCTTCTTCACTCTTAAACCTGCCAGTGAAGAATGTGGTGTGGTGTTCTTCTAACTGCTCTTTAGAAAGGTAAGATGCCTTTGCTGCCTTTATTGACTCGGGGTCTAGTTGATACGGGGGCAGTTCTTGCAGTTTCTCCTTTTGGTTTAACTTCTTCTTGGCCTTCTCCGCGGTTTGTATTGCTCATGTTCAGTAATAGAGTGCAAAGTTAGCGGAGTTGTCAGATTTTTCTCTAGAATGTCATTTTAGACTGAAATGCTGATAATTTGGTCCCAATTGCTTCAAATCAATTTTTAACGAGCAAACATGCATAAAATCATGCAAGGAACAAAACTGTATGGTCAAAACAAAAATTTGCAACCAAAGAAAATAATCGTGATTATTTACACCAACTGGGAAAAATTTCAACTTTTTTGCAAACTTGGCTTTAGGCTTGAAGTATATGCCAATTACATGCTCTGAGGGAAATATGGGCTCATTTGGATGTACAGGGTGAAAATGATACCAGATTTTGGCTTTAAGTCTCTAAAACAGTAGATATAAAGAAAATTTGAGATTTTGAAATCCAAATTGACTCAAAATTGGCTAGTGGGCTTATCACAACATGTACTTTGGATGTATGATGACAAATTTTCCAAATTGCCCCATTTTGACTAAAAAGTAAATAATCGCGATTATTAACTTTTCTTCCAAAATTGACATTTTTTGGCATAGACTGGTTCTAGGCATGGTATAGACCTTGGGTATGAATTATGAGGTGATTTGGATCAAGAAAAGTTGTCCATAACCCAAATTTTGGCTTACACAGACTTCTTTGCATTTTTTTGGCAATTTTGACAATTTCCATGCAAAAATGTTGCAAAAGTAAATAATCACGATTGTTTACAACAGTGACAAAAACTTTGCATTTCAGATAAATTTTGACCTAGACTTGTTTCATACACCTAATACAAGTCCTAAATTGAATTTGGTCAAATTTGGTCATGCCGGCATCACTTTGTGCTTTGTTGACTCTGAAATCACCTTTTTTTGTAGTACTCTGTCTGTTGGGTTGGTCGGTCAACATTAAGGCTTTGGACTAGTCTGTAACATCATCGTGAAGCTACCTATCCAATTCTGGCTCATTTGGAGTCAGTTTGGCCTCGTATGTCGAATTTGACGCTTCGTAACCTTCGAGCCGTTTTTCTCTTTTCGAGGGCTTATTATTAATTTTTGACCTTTTTATTTGAAAAAATCAAAGAAAATAGAAAAATGCTTTTAAAAAGAAAAGTGAAAATCCAATAATTAAGAAACTCTCTTGAAAAACACAGCTTTATTGTTTTTTGTTTGATTTCTCCATTTTTAAGCCTTCCTATCAGCAAAAATGATGAAAAATACCCAAAAAGGAATATTTTTTATGATTTTCTCATAGTATATACACTATTTACGCTCATCGGGAAGATATTATCAGTGACTTTTCCCCAGATGATGAATTATAAGGGCATTATTAGGTAATTTTGCAAAAAATCACACGTTAACATGAAACTTTTTTCTCCCTCTTCAAACATTGCCCCTAATTACTTAATATCTAGTAGTACCCTTCCACCCCTCCTAGATGGCATTCTCTGGGACAATTGTGTGCATGGGTTGAACAATCGTGTCTATGCATAGCCGTGATTGGCCTACCATGATATGAAGATCAATGCAATTCAACTCAATATGATGTGCAAGAGGTGGGTCTTGAGTAAATAACTCAAGGGTTTTCGATGTCGAGGTTTGATGTTAGTATCTTCCAAAGAGCAAATCTTGTAGCCTTTGTGCTCTCTATTTGATAGTACCATCAGGGTGTTTAAGCACGTTGATTGCTTGAGCTGTTGGGAGCACTTTAGACGGTTGTCGAGCTTTATCTCGCCATTGGTAGCTTGGTTTGCTTGGTGCATGGTGGTTGAGAGTCTCTGGAGACTTAACTCGCCACTGTTTGATTGGTTTCGCGTTGTGTGGAGAAGATATGTGCTCCTTTTTCTTCCAAACCTTTTTCATGTTAGGTTCCTTATCATAGATGTTCGATTCTATGCTCGAATCCTTGGAACCGTCTTCTGTTTCTTTGGTGTTATTTTAGGCACCGAGATCTGATTTGGTTTATCCACAAGTTGTGCTTTTGGTACCCAAATTTGCCTATCTCCTTGCATGCTACTTGTAGCATTTGTTTGTTGAGGGGATGGAGAAGATTTGCTTCATGGATTGGTCCTCTGATTGCAACTTTTCCATTCTTCTTTGCTTGGTTCAATGGGAACAATGAGTTGTTCTCCTTTAAGTGATAGCTTTAGCTGATTTGTATCCCAATCTGGTACTACTTTTTATGTTCGCATCCAAGGAATACCAAGAATCATCGTCTCATTCATGTGTTCATCTGGAAAGCAGACAAACTGATGCGGACATGAACATCCATGTACTACCACGTTCAAGTTGACCACTCCCAATGTTGGAGTCGGATTCTTGTTGCATCCTTTGATTGTCGATATTCCTACGGTCAATGCATGTCTTGTTGCTTTCTTGTATGTGGAATAACTGACTGTATTCACTCTAGCACCTGTGTCTACCAAAGCATTGGTGCTATGATTGTTGAGCTGTACTTTGATGCGCAGATCCATTCCATCTAACCAATCGTCATCTGTTGAAACTGCATCTTTAGGTAATTCCCATTGTCGATCATCTATTTCCAAAGTGTTGATGGGAATCGATATCTGTTGATTCTTGAGAGCAACTTTACACTTGAGTACCCAAAGTCTAGCATCCTCTTGGGCTTCATCAATAACCTGTTGTCGCTTGATCTTCCTTTGTTTGGCTGCATGCATTCTCTCTAGAAATTCATTGGTAAGTGGCAAATTGTATTTCTTCAAACGACATTCACTAATCCAATTAGCCATTGGTTCACCATCCAAGGTTGACAATTTTACTGCTCCACTTGGAGATACATCTTCAATGATAAATGGTCCATTTCCCTTTTTCTTAAACTTGAGAATTTGGTGCTTAAGGGAAAAGACTAGAACTAAGTCCCCTTTCTTGAAAATTTTGGTGATTAAGTGGGAATCAAAAAACTCTTTTTGTTTTTGCTTTAATTTGTGCATAGATATGAGCTACAACAGTTAGCCTTTGCTCGTCTAGCTTTTACAAATCTTCAAGTCTTTCTGACAATTCATGTCCAGTCCAATCAAGATTTGTGCTACCCTTAATGTTGGCAATAGAAATTCTATTGGTAGTATGACATCAAGACCATAAACAAGGTTAAAGGGTGTAGAATTTAAAGGGTGTAGCATTTAAAGCTGTTTTGAATGAAAGTCAATAAGCCTATAGAGCAGCATGGAGATTCATTTCCCAATCGATCCTTCCTGAACTAACCACTTTGGTTAGTACTGAGCTAATAATTTTATTCGTATGCTCAGCTTGTCCGTTTGCTTGTGGGTGATAGGGGGCTGATTTGTTATGGATAACCATAAACTCATGATTAAGCAAATACTCTATTACCTCATTGAGGAAATGAGTTCCCCAATCACTGACAATCTCTATTGGTAGTCCATACCTTACGAATACATACTCATATAAGAATGCAACAGTGGTTCTGGCATCATTCTTTTGAGTCTCTTTAGCCTCGGCCCATTTGGTTAAATAGTCCGTAGCTACATTGATATATTGAACTTGGGTTCTATAAACAGATGGATGTATCGGTCCAACAAAATATATACCCCATTTTGCAAAAGCTCTGGACCCCATCATTGGTCTTAAGGGCATGCTGTCTATTCGTGTTGGCATCTTTGCTCGTTGACAAGAATCACACCTTCGAACATATTCTTTGGCATCCGCAAAAAGTGTTGGCCACCATATGCTTGCCACCAAGATTTCTCTTGCGGTAGTCTCACTAGAAAAGTGACCTCCAGATAATCCAGCATGTGCTTGTTATATAATCTAAATATACTCGTTTTCATTTTCACAAAGATGCAAATTTTGATCTTTACCTCGCCGATATAATTGGTTCCCAATAAGAGAATAGTCTCTTGACGACGTTTACTCATATCCTCAGGAAATGTTCGACTTGATAAGTAAGTAACCAGATAGTTACTCCACTTAGGAACAGGTGACATTTGAAATAATGTTACATGAGGAATGGGTTGTTGTTTCTGACATTGAGGGCAATCTCTTACAAAAGATCGAACATCTCTCCTCATAGTCGGCCAAAATACTCCAAGTCTTAAGATTTGTTGCATAGTTTGGTCTTCCGCAAAGTAAAGTCCTACTATGGTAACATGTGCTTGAATTAGGTACTAATCCCTTTCTTCAGGGTTAATGCATAAAAGCAATATCCCATCTCGATTTCTTTTATATAGCCTCCCAGCTAGTAATTGATACGTAGCTGATTGCTCGATTAAATCAACTGTGATAGGAAGTGGTGAATCCACTTGAGCTATTGTCATCAATGACACAATTTTTTCCGACCATCTAGGTATCATTTCCAGGGAGAACATATAGGAATCTGGTAGATCATCATCTACCCCTTTAGGTGATTCCCCCAAAACAATCCTGGACAAATGATGTGCTCGTTGATGTGTAGTTCCTTTTTTAACAACCACAGTGAAATCAAATTCGAGAAGAATGATGAACCATCTCACTATTTTCCTTGTGCTGCATGGTTTGTTGACCAAATATAACAAAGTTTGGTGCTCCACAAAGAACACAAACTTGTTGACCAATAGGTAATGTCTATACTTTTTAACGGCATAGATCATTCCTATTCCTTCTCTTAGGAAAGTCAGTTTTCCCATCTCCTGGTTGGGCTAGTATACAACCAATAGAAAAATTTGAGGCATCTACGTGTACGTGGAATACCTGATCCCAATCGGGCACTTTCAATATTGGAGCTGAGGTGAGAGATTGCTTAAGCTTCATAAGGATTCTTCACATGCCTCGGTCCATTCAAAGTGCCTAATCAAGCCATACATGGGTTTTGCAATTATAGCATACATATAGATGAACCGTCGGTAATATCCACAATGTCCCATGAAGGCTTGTACCCCTTTCATTGTTGTTGGTCTAGGCAAATCAAAAATGACATGAATCTTTTCAATATCGGTAGCTATGCCATTTTTAGACACTATGTGTCCAAGAATTTTCCCTTGTCTTCCCATGAATGTGCACTTTTCAAGGTTTAAGAAAATCCTGTAAAGTCTACATTTCTCGAATACCTTTTTGAGGTGTTCAAAATGATCAGCTCGGATTAACGAATATACGCATAAATCATCCATGTATACTTCCAAGAATTTCCGAAGATACTCTTTGAAAGCATGGCTCATCAATCTCTGAAATGTGGCTGGAGCATTAGTTAACCCAAACGGCATAACCCGATAGGCAATATATCCCATTCTGTTGCAAAAGCAGTTTTGTGCTGATCTTTTGGGTCAACCAAAAGTTGATAATATCCCAAAAAACCATCTAGGAAGCTGTAAGCTTCTTTTCCTGCCACTCGTTCTAAAACATGCTCAGTTATCGGAAGAGGAAAGTTGTCTCTAATGGTAGCTGCATTCACTTTTTTGAGATTAACGCACACTCGTAATTTCCCATTCTTCTTAGGTACTACCACAGTTGGGGACACCCAATCAGTGTGTTCAATTTTGTAAATGAATTCAGCTTCCTTTAGTTTTTCAATCTCTTCTTTGATCTTCTTGGAAAATGTTTCATTATAAGTGTATGGTCTCTGTCTACTTGGTTTCGCATCATCTCTCATGGGTATAGTATGTTGAAAGATTTCTGGATCAACACCCTTGAGATCCTTGTAAGACCAAGCAAAGATATCCCGGTATTCCTTTAACAAGCTTAGGAAAAGATTTTCTTCTTCTTATGTTAGGTCATTTGCAATGTAGGCCGGTCTAGGCTCTTCTCTTGGTTCAGCCAAGTCTACCCTTTTAGCGTTTTTAGGTCCTTCGTAAGACTCGCCCTGTTTTCGTAATTCCCTAACAGGTTGTTCGATTATGATTTTCCGATCTTGGAGAGTATACTTTTTATAATGGGATGGAACATGCATTACATCCTTCCCATCCTCTTCCGTGGTTTCCATTTCGGTGGTGTATATCTCCTTTAGAGCTTTTTTCAACTCTTGAGATTTCTCTTTTCGCTCAACTCTGGTCATGAGTGGTTTTTTATCCTGATGTTCTTCTTGAGTACCCTTCCTTGTTTTTCTCGATGTCTGAGACATTTTTGAGTCTCCGTTTGAAGGATATCTGCCAGTTATTTTGTCCTTGACACAATCATTAGCATCTATCTGTGTCAAGAATTGTGTTTTACTGGAGACTGATGGCATAGGTCGTGCTTTCACAATTTTAGTGTCCCTCTTTCTTCTATACCATTTTTGTCTTCTTGATTTCTGGTTTGGAAAGTCAAAAAACTTTTCCTCCCTTCCTCTTATGAGTAGTTGAGCTCTCGTATGTTCTTTTTCGGATCCCGAATCTTCAGAGGTAGCTGAGTGTTCATCCAATTCATCAGTTGCATCATAATAGAGGTCAGAAAAGACTTGTTGAGATTTCATCAAGTCTTTTGTTTCCTCATCCTTATTTTCAATATTAAGGACTGGCATCATTTGGATGGGAATTATGTCGTAGCCATCCTCATTGCAAAATTGAGTAGGCATAGACGTATTCACACATACATCCATTGTCGCTAAGATTTGAGTCCACTCGAATGGTTGGAATAAATTTTCTGGGAAGGGTTCAGGTATGTAGGCTTCGTCTATACACTCCCTTTCTAGGATACATTCCTCTGGTCTCAAGCTTCCATTTTCTGAAGCTCCGCACATCCAAATAGGAGTGTCTTTTTTCAGCCAAGATGGAAGTTTAGTTTCATCCGAAGAGACTGAATCAAACTCCTGGATGGGTGTTTTCAAGACGTCTCTATAGGTGTGGTCCTTTAGATCGACCCTTGTTATAGATCCCACCTGCTTTAAGTACAGATGGTCATTTTCCCAATTTTGGATAAGCTGTACCTGTCGCATGAAAGGTCTTCCCAATATGATTTCATAGTTGAGTTTTTTTCCAAAGTCTACTATGGCAAAAGTGTGTTGATATTCAGTTCCACAAGAGTTGACTATCACTTTTTCTAGTAGCCCTAATGGTCTTTCAATGTGTCCATTAGCCAACTGTAATTTCATTTGCGTTTGTCTAATGGCTGGCTGTCCCCAGGATTCCCATACTGCTTTAGTTTCTATGGCTATGTACGCTCCACTATCCAGTATTGCCATGGTTTCATTGTCATTATATTTCACTGGGAGGGTAGTGTTTCCTTCTTCCCCTTCATAATATTCTCCAACCTTGTTCATAGGAAATGATCGTATCTCTTTGTATTCCGTTTCATTTTTTGAGTTTCCCAGATTCTTAGAGATTAACCCCGTTATACCCACCTTCTCTAGGGTTTTCTATAAATCATTCCATAAGTATGGCATGAGTTTCAACAGTTATCCCCAAGTAAGAGTGCATTGGATAGGTGTAGACATGATTGAGTGAATGTTGTCTACTTCTAGGGTCTATTTGGCTCTTTTAACTTGGGTGGTTTTGCAAATGATAGATTCATCTTTGTTATCTCCCAAGTAAGAAGGTAATTTTTTTAATGTCAAAGGTTTAGATATTCCTAAAGCCTCTGATCCGCATTCCCGTACAAGGATTGTAAATCCATGTTCATATCAGATGGTAGGTTATCTAACCAGACTTCCTCTATAGGAGCTGACTTTAAAGTTAGGCTCCCATCATTGATCTCCCTTACCTTTTTCCATAAGTGTCTTGGCCAATCTTCCTCCACGAATGGAATTCCGTCTAAGGCATCTTCACTGTCTGGCATTATGAGCTCTGGTTCATTTGTTTCAAGGTGGGGTTCTTCCACCACATCGGATTTTGCTTTCGTTTCTTCTATCGCAAGCTCTTCCGGTTTTGTAATACTTTCAAGCTTTGGTTTCTTTTTATCCAGCATTTCCTTCGTGATTCTTACCAAATTTTGATAAGCTTCTAGCTTAGCTACTTTCATGTCTGGAGATGAATAGTTTTTCCATTTGTTTTTCATGTTTTGTCAGGATTTTAGTCCGGCTTGTTAGGCTTCCAAGGCAGCATTGATAGGCTCAAAAATTTTATCAACCAAAATGGATCCTCCAGATTTCATGGTTGTTTCCTTGAATTCACTGCCAGTTTCTTTGAACTTGTCCTGGGCTAGAACTTTTGCTTTCTCTTCATTTTCAACCCGCTGTTTTTGTTTTCTCATATCGTATCTTTTCCTTCTGCACCTTTTGATTCTTTGAGAAGAAACTTCGTGTTCTCCGAATCATCAGAGGAATTGTGTTTCTTTTTCTTTACCTGGGCTCTAGTGATTACCTTTATTGGAACAATCGATTCGTTCTTTGATGAGCTAGTAGGCATCACTTGGACTATGTTGACTACAATTTTTTCCTATCTCAAAGGATTCTTAGGACAATCTTCCGGAAAGTGTCCTCCCTTTTTGCAACATTGTATGCAATAGGCTTCAATTGGTTTGAGTTTTTTGTCAGGCTCTGGACATTCGTTCTTCCAATGGTCATCTGCACCACAGTTATGACAATTTCTTGTTCTAGGCTTCATCATGGGTCTTCCCATGGGAGGTCTGATACCTTGATTAGCTACATAATAAATTGGTGCGAGCTTTGGTGGAGCATAAGTCATGGTTTCCTCCATTGGTGGTGGTTGTGGACTATACCAATCTCCCTCTACCATTACTGTAGATGGACTAGACTCTGCATACGTTGTAACAGGCACTACTACTTGTTCATCTATGACTCCTTCTGAGTGCATGTACTTTACAAACTCTGCATTATGTCCTGGATAAGGAGGTTGTTGTCCCAACACAGGTTGAGGTCTCTCCATACCCATTGGTGGTCTTTGAACTTGAGCCATATTAGGCTGATATCTGTACATGGGTTGTCCTTGTGGCCTCATGGGCATGTACTGAACATTACCATCATACTTTGGTCTAAAGTAGCACTCATGGGTCTCGTGGTTGGTTCATTTACCCTCGATTGCACACCATTTTTGTGGCCTAACTGGTTGTCCTTATGGGGATATCCCCTGTCTTGGTCCTCTCATAGGTGATTTTTGCATATTGTTCATCATGTCATTCATCCTTTTTAGCATATCTTCTGTGGTTGAGAGGGGTGCCACAGCAACCGTACCCACTTGTGCTGGTTTTGTGGATGTAGTCTTCTCGCTTTGGTTATCCTTAGGGACATCCTCTTCATTAAAGATCTCACAATTGTCTCCTAGGTCAATAGCACTAGACACACACGTCTCTAGGGTTGTATGATTTTTACTATAGAGTATAGCATGAAGTTCTTTGTTTAGAAGTCCCTCCAGAAACAATGAGACAAGTCGCTCCTCTGCAGGTATCTCCATCTCTGGCATCTGGCAATGTATTGTTTCATTTGAGTTGCACAATCCCTAACAAACTCACGATGTTTCTATTTGAAGCTGTAGATTTGAGCTACCGTATTATGTTTAATCCCCGTTTTAGAACAAGCAGCTACAAATCCTTGAGCTAATGTATTTAAATCCATGATTGACCTTGGTGGAATGTTTTGGAACCATGTCAAAGATTTTCCTTCTAATGTCATTACAAACCCCTCGAATTGAGTATGGAAATCAAATATACACTCTGCTCTTAGCACTTGCTTGAAGCTTACTAAGTGATCAGATGGATCCCCTGATCCACTGTATTTTCTGACCCATTTTTGGAAATCAATTGGTCTGACACCTCTGTTCGGTTCAACTCTAGGTCTTCTGGGAGTTGGTCCTGTTCCGAGTCCTTCAAACCAGCCTGTCGGAAATAGTGACTCATGTAGCCCTGGGTTGGCCTTAGTGTCACCCGTTTTTCTACATGATGAGGTGGTTTTTGGTTTTTTCACATTACTCTCAAATGATCTCTCACGATGTTTGTCTCTTGGAGTGGTATCTGGTCCTTGACCCAATATCCGATCCTGAATGGAATACCCCTGGTATTTGGTTTGTTCTACCTCCTCAGGAGTCATCATAACAAAGTTGTTGTTATAACAATCCCTACACAAGTAAGTTGGTAGATCTGCAAATCCCTTATCTTTGATTTTGAAGATATAGATGATCTTCATGGCCGTTAATTTCCTTGGTCTAGCATGAGAAGTCCACAAAAGATCTTTTATGTTTCTATATTCCCAACAATAGACTCCGATCCTAGGATTATCCGTACTAAGCTGTTTCAAAGGATTCAAGTCTACTTGATCGTATCCCTCGAATTCCAAGATTGGTGGTCCTTCTTTTGCTGACATATGTGGGATTATAGTGTTTACTTCTAATCTCCATTTGTCTATCACATCTGGGTTTTCGACTTGTACATATTGAGTTCCGTTTCGATCCATGTACATTTTTTCTTGTTTGTTTGCCCTAAACCTCTTCTTCGAACTCAATACCATGATCATCAATGCGAATAGCATACTCTTCGTAAAGATCCAAGTAAACCTCGGCTCCATGACGATTAGTCTTGTAAAAAAGAGAGTATATGCTTATAGCGCATTGTCGTTCCGGTTTCCGAGTGAGTTGAGTAAGAAGACATTTTGGTTGTTGAATCTGAAAAAGTGTCCGAGACTTCTTTAGAAATTGTGTGCAAGGAATTGCTTTGATTCACGCTTTCTTCAGTGGATACTCTACTTGTGTTTTCCTCGAATAGGCCTTGATTTCTTGTTACACGATTGGATCTAAGGTTCACCTGGATAGAGTACTCACCTGGGATTGACTTATCGTCAATGTCCACTTGATTCACTTGCAACTTTCTGTCAAGCCACTGATTCCTTTCCTGCAACCTGATTCCTGTACAAAATTTATCAAATTAGCTATTTTTCTATGAGGACAGTAGAGCTCTTGAGAACTCTAGTGATTGGTCTCTGTATTTCACTTCAATTCGTGCTATGGAAGTCAAATTTTTGACTTTCAGATTCAGCTTAGCAAAATCAAAGGTCTAATCTGCAATCTGTAAACTGAGTGTATCTGTATCAATTTTGATCCGATTGAACCCAAAATTTACCTATGGCCTTATATTATGCTGGTCTAGCACTGTATAAGCCCAATAGTCAAATTTAAAGTTTCTAGATAGTAGAAATAAATAATCACGATTATTTACTTTTGTCACTTTTTTCCACTTTTTGGATTGGTTTGGCAAGTATACAACTTGTTATAGCCCTTAGGCAAGTTTCAACAAGTTTGGACAAAATTTGATTAAGTTTACCCACTGTTCCATGTCCGCAGACTCTAATTTCGAGCATCTGGCTTAAGTCTCACTTTTGTGGTCCAAATTTCACCAAAATTTATTTGTGGGGTCTAATTGATGTGCTTGGCCTTGTGGTATACTCAAATTTGCAAAATCACCAAGTTTTGAAGCAATTGTAAATAATCGCAATTATTTACTCCCGACAATTTTTTGCAAACTTTTATCCCAACGTTGACACAGATCAATTAAGCACCTTATTCTAAGGTCACTAGCCAATTTTCATCAAGTTTGGACTATTTTTGGTCAAATGGTCATCAGTTATTTGTCCGCAGACTAGCTTTGTAATTTTTGTCACAGTTTTCATTCCAGTGATCCAAATCTTACCAAATTTGGTTTGTGGGCTTATTACAACATGGTAAAGCTAGTGGTATGCCAACTTGGTCAAAAAAGTTCAAAAACGGGGCAGAAGTAACTAATCGCGATTATTTATTTTTGTCAAGGTTTTGCAAGTTTTTGGTCAATTGAGCATATGCACATGTTTATCAAATCAATATAAGCCTATGAATCAATTTTCAACAAGTTTGGATAAATTTTTCCTCAATTCACACTCAAGATTCAAAAAGTCAGTACAAACTATAGTTTTCACCCAGTTTTTTGCCAGTTTAGTGATCCAAATCTCTTGGGCCTTTACAAAAGTTGTTTGTGCACATGCAATGAGTCAATGATATGAGTCTTGGCTAATTTAGAACAAAAAGTTAATAATCGTGATTATTAACTTGAGGCTTGAAATGAGCACTTTTTTGCAATTTTCTCAAAGACAGTCCTTTTATGATGTTTTTTAAGCCTATAAATCAAGTCAAAACTTAATATGGCCTAAAATGTCAAGAAAGAGTAAATAATCTGAGTTTTGGTCAACTTCTTGAAATTTTTACCTCTAAGTGTCCTTGAGCTTACCCATTGGTTCAGACAACTCTTAGGCTTACTCCCGGGTTGGATCGAGTGAATTTGAGTCTTTTCGTGCTATTTGTAGTCGTAGACTTGAAATTCTGCAACTTTACATAACAACTCACACTTGATTCTTTCAGAGACAGAAATGCTATGAAATCCATCTTGGATCCTACTTACCCTACTCCTAGTTCCTCATGCAATGGGGTTCTGGAAAGTGTCCCATAAACACTCGTTTTCTTGTGTTTTTTATGTTTTTTAGAGTCTTGATCTTAAGACTTGTCTCGTCTACCAATCATTCTCCAAATCCTAATCTAAATCTACAATCCTAAAGACACTCAGCAAGTACGATTACTTCCAAGCTACCTCTACAGAGCAAAAGACGACAATCTTAAGCTATGCGGTTTTTAAAAGAGATTTTTGAACTCTAGACGAACCTAAAGGAAGTTAAAGGACAATTACACAAAACGCTATTGTTTTTCCCTAGTTTAGGTCTCTTCGATCCCCGACAGCGACGCCAAATGTGGGACGCATGTCTAACCTCACCATCCTATCTTATTGCAGTGGTTTACCTAAGAGGATTGTCAGCGATCGTGACGCCAAACTTGGCATCACGATCGCTGACAATCCTCTTAGATAAACCATGAATTCTGAAAACCTCCTTCACAAACAAACGAGCAATATCTGAAGCTGTAAAGGTTGTCTTGACTGGGATTAAGTGAGCCACTTTAGTAAGCAAGTCAACTATGACCATGATTGAATCATAGCCAGCTTGAACAGAAGGAAACCCGGTGATAAAGTCCATGCTAATACATTCCCATTTCATTCGGGGAATATCTAAAGGATGTAATTTACTTGGCATCTTTAGTCTTTCTGCCTTAATCCTTTGACAAGACAAACACTGCTTGACATAGCGAAGGACATCACCCTTCATACCTTGCCAATAGTAACTTTTGCGAATTACATTGATGGTTTTGGCATAACCTGGATGTCCTGAAGTTGGGCCATCATGTGCTTCATATAGGATAGCATTCCTTAGGGTAGAATCCTTAGGTATGCATAGTTGATTCCTATAGTAAATTTTCCCATCTTCTAAGGAGTAATGTAGAGGTTTAGGCTGATTTGATGATACCCTCTCTTCACGAAGGATACTAGCAAGCATCTGGTAATCTGCATCTCTGACAACAACATCCAAGAACTTTTCTAAAATAGGTTTGTTAGCCATGGAAACTGCCCCCAGAAAAGCTTTACGGATTATGGAATTTTCCACAACATTATCCTTATCTGTTCTAAATTTAATATCAAAATCATATTCGTGCATGAGCTCTATCCATCTCCTCTGTCTCATGTTAAGGTTAGGTTGGGTAAAAATCCACTTAAGGCTCTTCTGATCTGTTACCAACTGGAAGTTGCATCCCAATAGATAATGTCTCCATAGCTTGAGAGCATGAATAACTGCTAGCAATTCTAAATCATGTGTAGCATAATTCACTTCATGAATCCTAAGCTTTCGAGAAGTATAAGCTACATGCCTTCCTTCTTGAGTAAGGACTCCTCCTAATGCAAGGTTACTAGCATCTATGATCACCTCAAATTCTTGGGTGAAGTCTGGAAGTTTTAAGAGAGGTTCTGAAGCAAGATACTCCTTAAGCTGTTTGAAGCAAGATTCATGTTTTTCTTCCCAAAGTATCGTAGATCCTTTCTTTAGCAAGTCCGTTAGTGGTGCAGCTTTAAGAGCATAGTCCTTTACAAAGATCATGTACCACCCTGTGATACCTAAGAACCCTCTGACTTCGGTTTGTGAAGTGGGTTGAGGCCATTCCACAATATCTTTGACTTTGTCAGGGTCAACAAAGACTCCTTCAGGTGAAATGATAAACCCTAAGTAACAGACCTTAGGGGTAAAGAAGGTACATTTGCTTTTCTTTGCATATAGCTTATTTCGGTGTAAAAGATCTAACACTTTCCTAACATGTCCTTCATGCTCTTCCTATGATTTGGAATAAATTAAGATATCGTCAAAGAATACTAGGACAAAATCGTCCAAGAATTCTCTAAAGATATCGTGCATCACACGATTGAAACTTGCAAGAGCATTCGTAAGTCCGAAAGCCATCACTGTAAATTCATAATGACCATAACGAGTGTTGAAAGCTGTTTTGGAGATATTAGCCTCCTGGATTCGAATTTGATGATAGCCACATCGAAGATCGATCTTTGTGAATATTTTGGCTCCATGTAATCTGTCCAGTATCTCATCAATACGAGGAATTGGATATTTATTCCTGATTTAAGCCCCTATAATCTATGCAAAGTCGAAGAGAGCCATCCTTTTTCTTTTGGAAGAGAATAGGTGCACCCCATGGAGATGTACTAGGTCCAATAAACCCTTGCTCAATCAACTGCTTGAGCTGCTCCTTGAGTTCTATAGCCTCTGGAAGTGACATCTTGTACGGCGCTGTTGAGATTGATTCACTACCTAGAAAAATTTTGATTTCATGGTCTACCTCCCTAGGTGGTGGTAGTTCAGAAAGTTCAGCGGGGAAAACATCCAAAAATTCTTCTAGCCACATTGGTTCAGGGTTGGAAGAAGATTTTTCTACTTTGTTTAGCTTGACTACAAATATTTTTTGACCCTTCCGTAACCCTTTCAAAAGATGATTAGCTTTGACCAAGTAAGCTTTTGGTCGTCCATTCTGGCCTTGAATAGTGACTTCTTAACCTTGGTTGTCCACAAAAGTAACACTTCCTTGGGCACAATGGATATTGGCATTATGACTGGCTAACCGATCCATTCCAAGAATTCCGTCATAGATTCCTATGGGTAAGGTTTGAAAAGTAGTAGAAGTAGAGTATTCTCCCAACTTGAAATCTATTTTTCCCACAGTGTACTGAGATAACACCTCCTTTCCATTGGATAATTCAACTCTCATCTTTCTTGCAGGGTGTTGATTAAGTCCTAACCTCCTTAAACATTTAGGTGACAGGAAAGAGTGAGTACTACCACAATCAATAAGAAGCTCAAATTTTTCACCTTGGTGATTTGCAGTTGTTTGAATGACAGCATATTGTTGTCTTGCTCTTGGGTTATCAATTGCAACATGTAGAGTTGCTCTTTCCTCTTGTTATTCTCCCAATGTTGGTTCTCCTATGATAGCATTGACTCTGGCAGCCACTCTGCGCCCTCGACCTCGTCCTCCATTTCTTGCTCCACGATTTATTATTTGGCCTCTTCCTCTAGCTCGATTAGGTGTATTTGTTGCGGAGACTCGCCTAGGACATACATTCCTGAAATGTCCTAGCTCGTTGCATTCATAGCATCTAAGATCTGCATTTTGAGCTCCATTTGCTGAAGCTGCAACTATTGGATGAGTTTGGTGAACTGGGTGAACTTGCCTTTGGTTCCACATCATAGGCCGTCCTCTCCTTCCAACATTCCTTAAATTTCCATTTCATACCCTTTGAGAGTTTGATATCTCTTTAGCTAAGGGTTTAGCTCTTAAAAGAGCATCTTGCAAATTTACAGGTCTCATGGCTTCTATACGTGTATTTAAAGGAGCATTTAGCCCTTGGCAAAAACGGGCTACTTGTTGATCTGCGGTCATTGGCGGAGCATAGCGCCTAAGAGTTACAAATTTGGAGTAGTATTCTTCCATTGTAAGATGAAAGTGACGTAAGTTGAAGAATTCATTCATCTTAAGGGATTCATGTGCAGTTGGAAGATAACGTCCTTTGACAGCATACTTAATATCTTCTCAAGTTTGAGTGTTTTGAGCTACTTGATTATCTTTGCAATGTTGTTTCCACCAAAGCTTGGCATCCCCCGTGAGATGAAACATAGCCAACATTGCTTGGTTATTGGGAGTAGTACCAGCAGCAGCAGCAAAATAATCCTCCATCTCTTCGAGCCACACTTCTGCATCGCGCTCAACTAGGGCTCCTTCCCCTTTGAAAGAGGGAAGTTTAGCTTGCTTGAGAAGTAGCTTTTTCTCTTGAAGAGATGTGTACACCGCACTCTGTGCAATATAGATTAAGTGAAACTTTATTGGATACTCTAACTTTAATCCACTTTAAGGTAAGACTTGATCAGACAATAATACAAACAAAAGATAATATTAATCCAAACTTTATCTATATACACATTATTTTCTACCAAGGTTGGTAGTCTTTAGGTACAAAGATTGTAATGTCTCTATATTTTGAGTTTAGTGACTACAAAAGGATAGGCTAAAGGATCAAAATAATAAGTTTCTTTTGACCCCTGAAAGCTACGAGATACACATATGGGTCGAATCCTTATACCACCATGGATAAATTTTGTAACTTGGTTATAGACCCATTGATTCTGAGATATCTTTTCTCCTCCGAAGGTAATGGTAGCATCTGGATTCTTAGTACTAATGGGAAGATAAACTTCGATGACTTTTAATTTCTTTGCCCATCGAAGATTCTTGAGGTTGGTATCCATGCACCATATCTTGTCAGCATCGATGGTATAGATTCCTCCAGATGGACTCCAGTTCATGCCCCATCCTCTATGCACCCTTGGGATAGGTGGTGCAAACACACTATCCAAAATCGTCATCACCCTTTTTCAAAATTGATAATTTGGTGATTCGCATGCATTTTCAAACATGATGGTGAACACCTGGAATTTCTGGTAGGCTGAATGAACATTTTCGTGTACCAAGAAAGCTCAATCTTCAATACCATATAAAAACTCAAAACAATTTTTCTAGGTTCTTCTATTATTTCAAACATTTGCATCCTTCAATATCCAAACTTCAATCTAAAAATCTCCCCAAGATTTAACCTAGGCTCTGATACCAGTGTGAGGTCCCTGCCCATTTTTTAGAGGACCGGAGTACCTTTGATAGGTCTCCAATCCTGAAAAAGAAAAACCAACGGACATTGCCTTAGCTACTACGTAGCCACGAGCATGAACCGTTAATGAAGAATTGGTCCTATCTCCCTATGGCGGAGCGTGACCACCATAACCCTATTTAAAAACTATCTATAATCAATTATACGTAAAAGTATAAATCTTAGAGTGATCAACCTGTGCGCTTTTTTCTCCATGTTTCAGAAGCACAGCCGCCAAGGTTTGTCTCTTTTAAGATTTATGACTTAAAAAAAATAATTTCTAGTGTTGGAAAGTTACCCGACTCATCGAGTCCACCCGTCCATAGAATGATACCGTCGGGGTATCATTCTCCCACTTTCCACACCACACTCACCCTTCTTTTGTTATCTAATTACTACCACACTGTTTAAACATACATGTTCCTTTACTTTATTTATGATACTGGTTCGTTAAAACAGCCCTTCAAACAGTATTACAAACAATAGTCAAACAAGAAGTCGTCCAATTTTAAACCAACAACCCTTGGATTAGGTTCACTCAAGAATCTCTACTGGTGCTATTATGTCCGATCGGTGTATACATTATTTATAAAAACCCTTGTCCTCATGAGCGTCCCATACCGCTCGACAAGTACTCATTGTGCTGATCTAGACATACTCCCGCCACAGCAACAACGGTGCCAATTTGGGGTCATCCTCACACCACAGCAAAAAAAAACTGCAGTATCCAGCTGGGCTAATCTGGGTGTACTCCCACCACAGCATCAGTTGTGCCATCCTGGGCGTCATCTCACGCCTCGACAACTGCCACATAATACCAGCGCTAATAAGTAGAGAGACTTGAGAGAAACCATACGGAAGGTTTTGGACAAACATTCTTTCCTACTTGTCAACCATAGGTCGAATTTCTTGGTGTTAAGCCCCTTGGTTTCGGTCCGTGTTTTCTTTTCATAAGGTAAATAATATATTCCTATGATCTCGCATATGCAATGATGCATAACTTGAACTGCAATACTAACCTGTACCATAGCTCCGATTGGTCCAATTGGTGGAGACATAACATGTTCCGCAGGAGTTGCCCCGTTACTTGTATCGGCTTCATGATCATTAGCACCTTGTGTGCGAGCACACTTTGGAGCCATTTTTTTGTACTACACTTATGTTCTACACTTAGAACTTTAAATTGGTCAATTTCCATAGTAGTCTCCTTGTTTCCAAAGAGAGTCTGTAATTTGAACCCTCGCCAACTCGGATTCACACTTAGTGTTGTTGTTTTACATCTAATTTCTATACATCAAATATTTGCTAATCGTAATTAATCAAAAATTAAATGTGAAACTGTGAGTGAAAGTTTAGGAATGCATTACTTTTATGCTTCACATATCTAATCCAACTCTAACTTCAATTTCTATACTTCAACTAAATCAATTTTTACTATTATTCAAAATTCTACTTAATCTAATTGACAGTAAAATTGGTGAATGAGAATTTCATCATGTATAATAAGAATATGATGAGTTCTCTTATGTATTAACTTTCAATTAACTATACATAAGTTAATAGTGAAGATGTACTAACTAGAGAGAGTAGGTATACTTAGACAGATTAGAGTAAGAGAAAACATGCACCCACATCTTTTCTAATGTTAATTGAATCTTACTAATCTATTAGGGAAATTAGAGTAAGAGATAGCACACACTCACACATAGCTAATTGAATCTTTCTAATCTATTAGAGAGATTAAAGTAGGAGATAGCACACACACTACAAGAGGTTGTGTGCTCTTGTGACGCTCTTAGCGACGGAAAAACACTGGGTTTTTATAACCCCCGGCGTCGCTATAACCGTCGCTAAAAGCGTCGCTACGAGAGCGTCGCTATCTGCGTCGCTATAGGCATCGCTATAGGCGTCGCTATATAGCGACGCTCATAGCGACGCTTATAGCGACGCAGATAGCGACGCTCTCACAGAAGAGTATAGCGACGCATATAGCGACGCTACAGAGCCATAAATAGCGACGCTTATAGCGACGCCTGAGAGAATATTTTTTTGGTGGCAGGGCATTGAATGCCCTGCCACCCATCAACCATATTGTACTTGATTCACTTTTTAAAAAAAGTGCAAAGGTAAATAATAGACCCAAAATAGTCACCCACAAGACGCATTGTTTGCAAAATTGACAATTGTACACATCATAGACAAACTGAATTGATTGGCAAATGTAATATTGACAATTGTACAACATCATAGGCATAAAGAATTGATTGGCAAAAGGAATTGCGGTGACAAATGTAATAATATACATGGTTCAAAAAGACGTATAAAATCCGTCTCATGATACATAAGCTATGAGAAACCCTAAACTAATGCTATCTAGCTACGGCTAAACTGACGTCGTCTAATCAGACGTCTCATCGCGTCCAAGCGGCGTATCTGTCGGATTCTGCAAAAAAAGACAATAAGACAGTTTTCAGTAAATATAAACATATAACGACATTTATAAAACAATACAAAAAATAAAAAAGAGTAAACCCTAATACTAACCATGCCGCCGCGAGAACTGAGAATGTCCATCAGGGCGTTTAAGCCCTTCCTGCCTGCGTACTCGCGCTCGTACGGTGTGGGATCACGTCCTGTCATCGACCACTGTCAAAACATACAAAGATTTCATTATGTTAGAACTAAAAAACTCATAAACCCTAAACTATCGAACATGCATAAAGAGCAATGTGAAAAGACTTACAAAATCGGCCTCAAATGATGCCCATCCACCGCTCCCCAAGTGGTGCGAGCTCCCTGCCTCTACTCGCGCTCTGGCTGCATCCTTTTGTTGCTTCCACTTGTCGGGATTCTCGCACGCTGCTTTCTTCGCATTCTTCCAATCTTCTTTGGCCAGCCAATCTGGCCTATTCCACCCATTCTTGATTGCTTTTTGCACTTCGGAACGCTTGTGTTTGCAGTATTCGCGCATTCGAATCTTCATCAGGTCTTCATTGAAGCGCTGATCCCGTGTTGGAACGGGAAACTCATCATGCAGTATGCTGATGACTCTGTTTTTTAAATCACTTGGTACTTCACTCCATTTGTTTAGTATATAGTGTCTAAACAGCTGAGAGCAAAGACCACGCATGCGCGAGATCACCTTCTTGCCGTCATCATCCATGATGATGCCACCGCTGATGTCGACGGAGTAAGGCAAGCCCTCTGGCCGGTGACGCGTGAACCTGGGTGTCCCGGCAGGGGTCTCTAGCGGCGTGTCGATGGGGGTACGGACGTCAGGTGTCTCCATCGGCGTCTGGGCGCCGAAGCGAGGAGTGTCGAGTGGGGTGGCTCCTGGCAGAGTAGGTAGAGGTGTGTAGCTTCTAGGAACAGTCAACCGTGCAAAACCTGGCGTAGACGGCGATGCTGTGGCTGGTGTGGGGGCGGGCAAAGAAGGGGAGGGTAAAGAGCCTCATCGAACACGAGGCGGTGTGGAGGCATCGGTGGCGGAATCCCCACAACAACCGCCACCGCCACCACTAGAGCGCCGGTGTCTAGACGAGTGTGACGCTCGTCTCGTCGACGCCGAAGCTTCGGAGCGCGCCGAATGCTCCGAAAGAGAGGGAGATGCGGATGGTGTAGGAACGCGCGATGATGCGCCAGAGCGATGACGCTCCACGTACCACTGTCTCTGCTGCGGTGACAAAGAAGAAAGAAACTCCTCATCATCCATACCTGCATTAAACACACGAATATTTAAACTTAATATTGAATGAATAGAGTAGACAATGACGCAAAGACCATTAAATACAATGACGTAATGACGCATATAAATACAATGACGCAATGAATCGAGTGATAGAAGAGGCAAGTCGAAAACTCAGAATTTTCAATCAAAAGATGTGAGCGCGAGTAGAAAAGAGCGTTACACACCATGGAAGCTACTTAGAGAGCTAGAGCTTTTACAGCACGGAGCAAAATTGTTCAAATACAATATTTGTGGCTTTAAGAGATCTCTCTCTCATCCTCGCATAGCTCAGCATAACTTCCTATATCTATATAGAGCTCTCCGTTTAAACACATATCCTCTATTTCATTTTGTAGCTCCTCTGCATGCACCCCATATAGAGTAGTAGCATCTTGATGCTCGTCTGGCACCACCGCAGCGGCTTCTGATTGAGCATCTTCTCTGATCTCCTCCATTGATGTCGTTGTGATTGGCACATGGTAGCCTTCATACGTCCTTGCACTACGAGGGGCTACCTCTATGACGTACCACCAGTTTGATGTAGACTTTGTAGGATGAAATACTACCTGCCAGAGCCACATAACTTACATGAGAGCTTTCAAGCACATAACTTCGTCACCGCATTGTTGTGCGCTTTTCAATTGGTTGTGCAACCATCTTAAGCTCATGAAGGTTGGTAGGCTCTCCAGAACCGCTGGATAGTGCATCGGTGGTCGTCTTCCCCGTCTCCACTCGATTCGTGCCCTTTGTCGCTCTTGCTTTGCATCCTCATATTGTGAAATCCACTTTTGCATCACTGGATTGTGAAGCATGCAAAATCGGTTGATTTTAGCCTCTAGATCTTCCGTCATCTTCTTCTCAACACCGAGATTGCACATGACAATCCCCGATATGCGCTCATCATCTATGGTTCGCCATAGCGTGTCCCGGGATTTATCAAATCCGTCTAGCCACTCTCCAATGTACACTAGGGACTCTGATACCAACCAACCTTCTGCCATGCTACCCTCCGGACGTGCCTTTTGACGCACATATCCCTTAAGCGTTTTCATGAAACGCTCTAAGAAGAACATCCATCTGGAATGAACTGTGCCAGCTATTTCCACCTCATCAACTATGTGAATAAGAAGATGCACCTGAATGGTTAGTATTGTAGTAGGAAAATGTTTCTCAAACATGCACACAAGCTCCGCAGCATTTAGTTTGGCGAATGGTATGGAGTCTACGTCGATCTCCTTTTGTGAGATCCATTGCACCAGCTTTGCAAGTTTGTAGATTGTGTTACGGATGTCGAGAGACAAACATCCCTCAATGGCAACCGGTAAAATAAACTGTAAAGTATGTGCAGCAATGATATTAAAGTCCACATTTTATGCAATGATATTAAAGTCCACTATGAACGTACCTGACACATTTTATGCCAATCGTGTGACTTCAAACCGGTAAGCTTTCCTTCTTTAGTAAAACACGTTCGGAGCGAGTGCATTACGCCAGTGGGGGTCCGCAAAGATCGAATGGCCTCTTTTACTTTGCGTCTTGGGCTCCTGTGAAAATCCATGGTGCTTTAGGAAGTTTTATCGATCCATCAGACGCTGTTTGCGGCCAATATTGCTCCATACGATCCACATTTCTAAGGTCAACTCTGGCTCCCAAAGTATCTTTCTTGCCGGTCAAATGGTCCCATAGTAGATTACCCACATTCTTGAATATGTGCATTGGATCGAGCAAGTGATTGATCACGAGTCGGGGCCAGTATGGTAACTCGTACCATAGAGATAGTCTCTTCATCCCTGGAGGCAATCCGTCATCGCACATCTCCTTCTGCTCTAACCATGCTTGTGCAGACATCCTTGGTGGCTCTCTTCCCAAAAAGCCGTCGCGTAACACATGATTCTCCGGAAGATACGCTTGATGACCTTCGTAGATTTGCTTCTTCAGTGAGGGTGCCCTACGTGCATTCAGTCTAGGTCCACATGTGACACATGCTCTGTATCCGCTTGTTTGAAGCCCTGCATGTATACACATGATAATAGATCAACTATGGGGAAAAACAAGATTTACAGTGTCTGAGAGAGGAGTGTCAATAGATCACCTGAGCATTCTGTTAGCCCGGGATAGTCATGCATGGTCCACATTAGAATACCTCTGATCAAAGAATTCCATCGTCCTGTGTGTCGGCTCATATCCACCACCTCTATGCCAATCCACAATTGTTGTAGCTCTTCCAATAGTGGACGAAGATACACATCCATATTCCCCACTTTATATCGCCCTGGCACAATCAAGCTTAGCCATAGGTGCCCCTTCTTCGTAGTCAACCACGGGGGAATGTTGTAGTTGACGATGACAACGGGCCATACACTGTAAGATGTTGATCTTTGACCAAATGGATTTACGCCATCCATAGCCAGGCCTAAGCGCAAATTTCGAGCTTCCCTGGCAAAATCCGACCATGTTCCATCTATATGTTTCCAGGCTGCGCAATCTGCAGGAATTCGTAGCACACCATCCGAAGATTTATTCTCCTCATGCCATGATGCTAGGGCGGCCATGGACTTACATTCGAAGAAATGCTTGATGCGAGGAAGCAAAGGAAAATGTCGCAAAACCTTTTGTGGAATTTTTGTCCCGTGGAGATCTACTCGATATCTTTCGGAATCACATTTCGGACACTTCTCCATGTCTGTGTATTCCCCTCTGAAAAGAATGCAGTCATTAGGACAAGCGTGGATAGAATTGTAATCCATCCCCAAGTTTCGCAAAATCTTTCTTGCTTCATCTCGGGAATCTGGCATCACATTGTCAGCTGGTAGAATGTGCTCTTTCAGCAATCTACACAACATAAAAATATGATACAGTCGTGTAAAAATCTATCAGATCATTATACATTTAGAGTTCTATTAAAGTAAACTAATTGTAATAGATCACCTGAAAAGCGCTGTGACGCTAGTGTCACTCCATCCAAACTTTGCCTGCATGTTGAGAAGAACCAGGAGTGCTTTCAATCTAGACATACGTGCTCCATTATACAATGATGTATCGGCTTCACTTTTCATATCATCATAGATACGCCTTTCTGAATCCATGATCGTCTCGATCATTTCATCAATCTCGGGCTCAAACATTGCCTCGTTGGGAATGTGCTCTGCATGATCATCCCCCGAGCTGTCAGAGGCTACATCTTGTGGCCTCACATATGCTGCTTGACCAAAGCGCCTGCGAATACGTCTATTGGGTTGCAAGATTGCTGCTTGTTGGCCAGCGTCAGAGTCCGACGAGTTATAATTGGCAACAACTCGATCTATAATAGATGGATCGAACTCGCCAAATTCGCGAACGTGCTGCAAAGAAACACGTCTTGTCCGTCGCACAGCATGCTTGCATTGATTACAAGGACATAAGACCCTCGTTGAGAGATAGGTGTTTCGGTTGGACGGTCCCACATCCTCGTCGCTACTCATAATGAGGATAAAAAACTTATAACCTGGACAACAAATTTAATATTCTATTGGCATTCTTCGTCTTATCTCTCTCTCTCTCTCTCTCTCTCTCTCTCTCTCTCTCTCTCTCTCTCTCTCTCTCTCTCTCTCTCTCTCTCTCTCTCTTTACCTCACATTCTCTAGTCATGTCCAATCCCCGCACACCTCGGTCTAGAGGTGCACGGAGATCAGAACCACCGGTTATAATCTCGTCTTTATTGGTCAATACCTATATTTGTGGGTACAAGAAATCTAGACACCCACGTCTACATGATACTGCATGTAGTGGACAAAATCCCTTTGCCTCTTCTATAGCTGTTGCACTTCACTTCATCTTAACATCTTTTCACAGTAGATCTTTTCACTGTTTGTCTAACTCTAAACCCTTAACCGTAAGTAATTCTTGCGTGGACTCGATCTAACGTAAATAAGCGTAAATCTAAATAAACGTAAATCTAACTAAAAATAAAGCTAAATCTAATTTAACGTAAGTCTAATGACTAGAGGTTGTCTAGATGGTCATTGTGTCGGGGATGTAGTGACTCTTGCCGCCCTGAAGATCCACCTTCTTCCCTATCTTCTGAAGACATTTCACCAGTACTTTTGGATCGACGGAGCCCACCATGAGTGAAGGCAGCAATACCCTATATTCCATTGAGGGCTGTCTTCACCCGCTTCATGCAGGCATCGCAGTCTATGGAGACCCGCATCTAATCTAATATAACGTAAATCTAAATCTAGCTTAAATAAACGTAGATCTAGTTAAAAATAAACCTAAATCTAATTTAATGTAAGTCTACATATAACCTAATCTTTAACGTCTTTTAAGATAGTTTCCTACGACGTTATAACTCTCTTCTTCCTGTGTGTGTGCGCGTGTGTGGATGTGTGTGCCAATAAAAAGAGATAAATGGTATAACCTTTCTATCACCCATGCCAAGTATGATAGATTGATTATGCCATTTCTCTCTTGAATAATAGGTCTTCAGTTCAACTCCTCGTCGGCTAGATCTTTAGGTCTTTTAATTTTAATTAGTTTCCTACGACGCTCCCTTAGTTTCTCTTTCTTTCTCTCTCAATGTGTGTGCGTTTTTTTGGATCGTATGCATGTTTTCTTTCTCTTTTCCTCTCTCAATGTGTGCGTTTTTTGTTTATGCATGTTCTCTCTCTCTTTTCCTCTCTCAATGCGTGCGTTTTTTGTTTATGCATGCTCTCTCTCTCTCTCTTTTTCTCTCTCAATGTGTGTGTGCATTCTTTGTTTATGTATGTGTGTGCGTTTTTGCACTCTCTCTCGCTCTCTCTCTCTCTCTCTCTCTCTCTCTCTCTCAAAAACACTATGTGTGTGTGTGTATGTGTGTGTGTGAGAGAGAGAGAGAGGGAGAGAGAAAGAGGGGAAGGGAACATGAGAATGAGGAGAGGGAAGGAGCATACCTGGCTCTCCTTTGTCTCCTCGTGTGTGTGTGTGTGTGTGTGTGTGTGTAAAAGAAAAAGAGAGAGAGAGAGAGAGAGAGAGAGAGAGTGAGGGAGAGCGTTACCTGCTCTTTGCTTGAGGGCGCCGAAAAACTCAGATCTGAGATCTGAGTTTTTGGGCGCGCTCGGTTATTTTTTTTACCCCAGCTGGCGTCGCTATGAGCGTCGCTTTAAGCGTCGCTATGAGCGTCGCAAATTTCTTTGTAAATTTGCGACGCTCATAGCGACGCTTATAGCGACGCTCATAGCGACGCCGGGAATTTTTTTTTTTGAGCGTCGCTGTGTGAGCGTCGCTAATATGAAGAGCCTCTTGTAGTGACACACACACATATCCTTCTTAAAACTAATTGAATCTTACTAATCTATTAGAGAGATTAGAGTAAGAGATAGCATGCACACATCATTCGTAAAGTTAATTGAATGCTTAATTAATACGCACCTTATTAGTCCACTAGAGTTTTTTCTCTC
Organism: Adiantum capillus-veneris; assembly: GCF_014529385.1. Lineage (NCBI taxonomy): Eukaryota > Viridiplantae > Streptophyta > Polypodiopsida > Polypodiales > Pteridaceae > Adiantum > Adiantum capillus-veneris. The sequence continues at coordinate 17,421,778 of NC_140949.1, read as the reverse complement.
TTAGCGGTTTGTGGACGCCTTCTCTCTAAGAGAAGTGACAGCATTTCGTGAGCGCTATAGAGGCAATCTCTATGACTAAAGTGTACTCTATTTATAGCAAAAAAGAAAACGTCCAATTTTTTTTCCAAAAAAAAAAACATTTTTTTTAAATTAAAAAAATATTCTTATTATTTTTTTCAAAAATCATATCTGCGTTTTTGGTACCCATCAGCTTGACCACTTTGTCATTATCATCAAAAGATAAGGCCACACAGCCCCCCCTCATTATGATTAGTCAAGAGTAGCCTCTCCTTTTCATGTGACAGTGTGCCCCACTTTCTCCCCTCCTATGTGAGTCTAGGTGAGTCCATGGACCTTCATTTGTCATCCCTGTGTATTCTTTTGTCTTTATAATTATTTTATTTATTTTCTTAATGATAATTTACTTTACATTTTTATGTTTAACTGTACAGTCTTATATTAACTTTACAGTAGTAAAAGAAAATTCTACAATCAGTAAATAAATCTTGCAATAAGTTAGTTAGTGATTCATATAGCTAAACATGTCAGAATTTTGTAGCGTACATTTTAAATTCTAGGTTTTCTCAACCTACGATTCATAATTTGAACTTGAATATCTTAAATAATGAGTGATGGTGGTTAAAGAAAATTCGAATGGGTAATAGAACTTGTGTGAAATTTGAAAGTAGAGACCTTACACTATGTCATTTCTAGAGTCTATATGTCCAAGAGTTTTTCTCTGTCTTCCCTTGAATGTGCACCACTACAAGAGGCTATTCATATTAGCGACGCTCACACAGCGACGCTTAAAAAAAATTTCCCGACGTCGCTATGAGCGTCGCAAATTTACTTGTAAATTTTGCGACGCTCATAGCGACGCCGGCTGGGCTAAAAAAATAACAGAGAGCGCCTAAAAACTCAGATCTCAGATCTGAGTTTTTCGGCGCCCTCAAGCAAGGAGCAGGTAACGCTCTCCCTCTCTCTCTCTCTCTCTCTCTCTCTCTCTCTCTCTTTCTATTCCACACACACACACACACACACACACACGAGGAGAGGAAGGAGAGCCAGGTATGCTCCTTCCCTCTCCTCACTCTCATGTTCCCTTCCCCTCTTTCTCTCTCCCTCTCTCTCTCTCTCTCACACACACACACACACACACATAGTGTTTTTGAGAGAGAGAGAGAGAGAGAGAGAGAGAGAGAGAGTACAAACATAAACAAAAACGCACACACACATACATAAACAAAGAATGCACACACACATTGAGAGAGGAAAAGAGAGAGAGAGAGAGAGAGAGAGAGAGAGCATGCATAAACAAAAAACGCACACATTGAGAGAGGAAAAGAGAGAGAGAACATGCATAAACAAAAAACGCACACATTGAGAGAGGAAAAGAGAGAGAAAACATGCATAAACAAAAAAACGCACACACATTGAGAGAGAAAGAGAGAGAAACTAATTAAACGTCGTAGGAAACTAATCAAAATTAAAAGACCTAAAGATCTAGCCGACGAGGAGTTGAACTCAAGACCTATTATTCAAGAGGGAAATGGCATAACCAATCTATCATACTTGGCATGGGTGATAGAAAGGTTATACCATTTATCTCTTTTTATTGGCACACACATCCACACACACAAGAAGAAGAGAGTTATAACGTCGTAGGAAACTATCCTAAAAGACGTTAAAGATTAGGTTAGATGTAGACTTACGTTAAATTAGATTTAGGTTTATTTAAGTTAAATTAGATTAGATTTAGGTTTATTTTTAATTAGATTTATGTTTATTTACGCTAGATTTAGATTTACGTTATATTAGATTAGATTTAGGTCTCCATAGACTGCGATGCCTGCATGAAGCGGGTGAAGAAAGCCCTCAATGGAATATAGGGTATTGCTGCCTTCACTCATGGTGGGCTCCATCGATCCAAAAGTATTGGTGAAATGTCTTTAGAAGATAGGGAAGAAGGTGGATCTTCAGGGCGGCAAGAGTCACTACATCCCCGACACAATGACCATCTAGACAACCTCTAGTCATTCAACAACAACTTCAAAGTTAGTAACAAGAGTAAGAACGGTCTAAAGGGCCAATTGCTGTCGTCAGATGTGGATGGAGATGAGGCAGCGTCACCGCCGGAAGTTAACTCTCACATCTTTAGTGATGAGAATGCCAACTCTTGCCGAGTTATGTGAAAAATTATGTGTTAAATCAGTTTTAAGGTTCTTATAATCCCTGTTAGTTTAGTTCTTTGTTTTTAATATAACATAATTTACGTTAGATTTAGATTTATGTTATATTAGATTAGACTTAGGTTTATTTAGGTTTATTTAGGTTTACTCACACACACACACACACAAGAAGAAGAGAGTTTTAACGTCGTAGGAAACTATCCCAAAAGACGTTAAAGATTAGGTTAGATGTAGACTTACGTAAAATTAGATTTAGGTTTATTTTTAGTTAGATTTACGTTTATTTAGATTTATGCTTATTTACGTTAGATCGAGTCCACGCAAAAATTACTTACGGTTTAGGGTTTAGGGTTTAGAGTTAGACGAACAGTGAAAAGATCTACTGTGAAAAGATGTTAAGATGCTGTGAAGTGCTACAGCTAGAGAAGAGGCAAAGGGGTTTTGTCCACTACATGCAGTATCATGTAGACGTGGGTCTGTAGATTTCTTGTACCCACAAATATAGGTATTGACCAATAAAGACGAGATTATAACCCGGTGGTTCTGATCTCCGTGCACCTCTAGACCGAGGTGTGCGGGGATTGGACATGACTAGAGAATGTGAGGTAAAGAGAGAGAGAGAGAGAGAGAGAGAGAGAGAGAGAGATAAGACGAAGAATGCCAATAGAATATTAAATTTGTTGTCCAGGTTATAAGATTTTTATCCTCATTATGAGTAGTGACGAGGATGTGGGACCGTCCAACCGAAACACCTATCTCTCAACGAGGGTCTTATGTCCTTGTAATCAATGTAAGCATGCTGTGCGACGGACAAGACGTGTTTCTTTGCAGCACGTTCACGAATTTGGCGAGTTCGATCCATCTATTATAGATCGAGTTGTTGCCAATTATAACTCGTCGGACTCTGACGCTGGCCAACAAGCAGCAATCTTGCAACCCAATAGACGTGTTCGCAGGCGCTTTGGTCAAGCAGCATATGTGAGGCCACAAGATGTAGCCTCTGACAGCTCGGGGGATGATCATGCAGAGCACATTCCCAACGAGGCAATGTTTGAGCCCGAGATTGATGAAATGATCGAGACGATCATGGATTCAGAAAGGCTTATCTATGATGATATGAAAAGTGAAGCCGATACGCCATTGTATAATGGAGCACGTATGTCTAGATTGAAAGCACTCCTGGTTCTTCTCAACATGCAGGCAAAGTTTGGATGGAGTGACACTAGCGTCACAGCGCTTTTCAGGTGATCTATTACAATTAGTTTACTTTAATAAAACTCTAAATGTATAATGATCTGATAGATTTTTACACGACTGTATCGTATTTTTATGTTGTGTAGATTGCTTAAAGAGCACATACTACCAGCTGACAATGTGATGCCAGATTCCCGAGATGAAGCAAGAAAGATTTTGCGAAACTTGGGGATGGATTACAATTCTATCCACGCTTGTCCTAATGACTGCATTCTTTTCAGAGGGGAATACATAGACATGGAGAAGTGTCCGAAATGTGATTCCGAAAGATATCGAGTAGATCTCCACGGGACAAAAATTCCACAAAAGGTTTTGCGACATTTTCCTCTTCTTCCTCGCATCAAGCATTTCTTTGAATGTAAGTCCATGGCCGCCCTAGCATCATGGCATGGGAATAAATCTTCGGATGGTGTGCTACGAATTCCTGCAGATTGCGCAGCCTGGAAACATATAGATGGAACATGGTCGGATTTTTCCAGGGAAGCTCGAAATTTGCGCTTAGGCCTGGCTATGGATGGCGTAAATCCATTTGGTCAAAGATCAACATCTTACAGTGTATGGCCCGTTGTCATCGTCAACTACAACATTCCCCCGTGGTTGACTACGAAGAAGGGGCACCTATGGCTAAGCTTGATTGTGCCAGGGCGATATAAAGTGGAGAATATGGATGTGTATCTTCGTCCACTATTGGAAGAGCTACAACAATTGTGGATTGTCATAGAGGTGGTGGATATGAGCCGACACACAAGACGACGGAATGCTTTGATCAAAGGCATTCTAATGTGGACCATGCATGACTATCCCGGGCTAACAGAATGCTCAGGTGATCTATTGACACTCCTCACTCAGACACTGTAAATCTTGTTTTTTCCCATAGTTGATCTATTATCATGTGTATACATGCAGGGCTTCAAACAAGCGGATACAGAGCATGTGTCACATGTGGACCTAGACTGAATGCACGTAGAGCGCCCTCACTGAAGAAGCAAATCTACGAAGGTCATCAAGCGTATCTTCCAGAGAATCATGTGTTACGCGACGGCTTTTTGGGAAGAGAGCCACCAAGGATGTCTGCACAAGCATGCTTACAGCAGAAGGAGATGTGCGATGACGAATTGCCTCCAGGGATGAAGAGACTATCTCTATGGTACGAGTTACCATACTGGCCCCGACTCATGATCAATCACTTGCTCGATCCAATGCACATATTCAAGAATGTGGGTAATCTACTATGGGACCATCTGACCGGCAAGAAAGATACTTTGGGAGCCAGAGTTGACCTTAGAAATGTGGATCGTATGGAGAAATATTGGCCGCAAACAGCATCTGATGGATCGATAAAACTCCCTAAAGCACCATGGATTTTCACAGGAGCCCAAGAACGCAAAGTAAAAGAGACCATTCGATCTTTGCGGACCCCCACTGGCGTAATGCACTCGCTCCGAACGTGTTTTACTAAAGAAGGAAAGCTTACCGGTTTGAAGTCACACGATTGGCATAAAATGTGTCAGGTACGTTCATAGTGGACTTTAATATCATTGCATAAAATGTGGACTTTAATATCATTGCTGCACATACTTTACAGTTTATTTTACCGGTTGCCATTGAGGGATGTTTTTCTCTCGACATCCGTAACACAATCTACAAACTTGCAAAGCCGGTGCAATGGATCTCACAAAAGGAGATCAACGTAGACTCCATACCATTCGCCAAACTAAATGCTGCGGAGCTTGTGTGCATGTTTGAGAAACATTTTCCTACTACCATGCTAACCATTCAGGTGCATCTTCTTGTTCACATAGTTGATGAGGTGGAAATAGCTGTCACAGTTCATTCCAGATGGATGTTCTTCTTAGAACGTTTCATGAAAACGCTTAAGGGATATGTGCGTCAAAAGGCACGTCCGGAGGGTAGCATGGGAGAAGGTTGGTTGGTATCCGAGTCCCTACTGTACATTGGAGAGTGGCTAGACGGATTTGATAAAGCCCGGGACACGCTATGGCGAACCATAGATGATGAGCGCATATCTGGGATTGTCATGTGCAATCTCGGTGTTGAGAAGAAGATGACGAAAGATCTAGAGGCTAAAATCAACCGATTTTGCATGCTTCACAATCCACTGATGCAAAAGTGGATTTCACAATATGAGGATGCAAAGCAAGAGCGACAAAGGGCACGAATCGAGTGGAGACGGGGAAGACGACCACCGATGCACTATCTGACGGTTCTGGAGAGCCTACCAACATTCATGAGCTTAAGATGGTTGCACAACCAATTGAAAAGCGCACAACAATGCGGTGACGAAGTGACTGAGGAAGAGTGGGAGTACTCTCGGGGTTGCGCGACCAAGGTAAGTTTGCAATGTACGACTAGCTAGTGACTTTATTTCTAAACGTTTGAACGGCCACTCATAATCTTTGTTCGTTGTAGTATAAGTCATACACAGCAGCATGGTGTAAAGGTCGACATTTTAGGGTGGAACGGATCGACAAAAAGTGTTTTACTCAAGATTGTGGAATCATGGCAAAATTTGAACAGTCTAGTCGACGACGTTCCTCTGATGCAGATCCTGTGGTGGCGGAACTCACTTACTTCGGCATGCTACAAGAGATTTTGAGGATCTATTACAGAGGATTTTTTGTCGACTTGTTCGACGTGCAATGGTTCAAGATAATCATGGAGGGTCGCAACGCTACTGTGTGTAGAGGAGAGTCTGGTTTTTTTGAGGTGGATTCTACTAAGAAATGGACTGACCTAAGAGACACTTTCGTACTACCCGAGCATTGTGAACAAGTAAGTATGTAAATAGTTAACATCCCCCTTTTACAAGTTATGTGCTTGAAAGCTCTCATGTAAGTTATGTGGCTCTGGCAGGTAATATTTCATCCTACAAAGTCTACATCAAACTGGTGGTACGTCATAGAGGTAGCCCCTTGTAGTGCAAGGACGTATGAAGGCTACCATGTGCCAATCACAACGGCATCAATGGTGGAGATCAGAGAAGATGCTCAATCAGAAGCCGCTGCGGTGGTGCCAAACGAGCATCAAGATGCTACTACTCTATATGGGGTGCATGCAGAGGAGCTACAAAATGAAACAGAGGATATGTGTTTAAACGGAGAGCTCTATATAGATATAGGAAGTTATGTTGAGTTATGCGAGGATGAGAGAGAGATCTCTTAAAGCCACAAATATTGTATTTGAACAATTTTGCTCCGTGTTGTAAAAGCTCTGGCTCTCTAAGTACCTTCCATGGTGTATAACGCTCTTTTCTACTCGCGCTCACATCTTTTGATTGAAAATTCTGAGTTTTCGACTTGCCTCTTCTATCACTCCAATTCATTGCGTCATTGTATTTATATACGTCATTACGTCATTGTATTTAATGGTCTTTGCGTCATTGTCTACTCTATTCATTCAATATTAAGTTTAAATATTCGTGTGTTTAATGCAGGTATGGATGATGAGGAGTTTCTTTCTTCTTTGTCACCGTAGCAGAGATAGTGGTACGTGGAGCGTCATCGCTCTGGCGCATCATCGCGCGTTCCTACTCCATCCGCATCTCCCTCTCTTTCGGAGCATTCGGCGTGCTCCGAAGCTTCGGCGTCGATGAGACGAGCTTCACACTCGTCTAGACACCGGCGGTCTAGTGGTGGCGGTGGCGGTTGTTGTGGGGATTCCGCCACCAATGCCTCCACACCGCCTCGTGTTCGACGAGGCTCTTTACCCTCCCCTTCTTTGCCCGCCCCCACACCAGCCACAACATCGCCATCTACGCTAGGTTTTGCACGGCTGACTATTACTAGCAGCTACACACCTCTACCTACTCCGCCAGGAGCCACCCCACTCGACACTCCTCGCTTCGGGGCCCAGACGCCGGTGGAGACACCTGACGTCCATACCCCTATCGACACGCCGCTAGAGACCCCTGCTGGGACACCCAGGTTCACGCGTCACTGGCCAGAGGGCTTGTCTTACTCCATCGACTTCAGCGGCGACATCATCATGGATGATGACGTCAAGAAGGTGATCTCGCGCATGTGTGGTCTTTTCTCTCAGCTGTTTAGACACTACATACTAAACAAATGGAGTGAAGTACCAAGTGATTTAAAAAACAGAGTCATCAGCATACTTCATGATGAGTTTTCCGTTCCAACACGGGATCAGCGCTTCAATGAAGACCTGATGAAGATTCGAATGCGCGAATACTGAAAACACAAGCGTTCCGAAGTGCAAAAAGCAATCAAGCATGGGTGGAACAAGCCAGATTGGCTGGCCAAAGAAGATTGGAAGAATGCAAAGAAAGCAACGCGCGAGAATCCCAACAAGTGGAAGCAACAAAAGGATGCAGCCAGAGCGCGAGTAGAGGCAGGGAGCTTGCACCACTTGGGGAGCGGTGGATGGGCATCATTTGAGGCCGATTTTGTAAGTGTTTTCGCATTGCTCTTTATGTTCGATAGTTTAGGGTTTATGAGTTTTTTAATTCTAACATAATGAAATCTTTGTATGTTTTGAAAGTGGCCGATGACAGGACGTGATCCCACACCGTACAAGCGCGAGTACGCAGGCAGGAAGGGCTTAAACGCCTTGATGGACATTCTCAGTTCTCGTGGCGGCATGGTTAGTATTAGGGTTTACTCTTTTCTATTTTTTGTATTGTTTTATAAATGTTGTTATATGTTTATACTTACTGAAAGCTGTCTTATTGTCTTTTTTTGCAGAATCCGACAGATATGCCGCTTGGACGCGATGAGATGTCTGACTAGACGACGTCAGTTTAGTCGTAGCTAGATAGCATTATTTTAGGGTTTCTCATAGCTTATGTATCATGACACGGATTTTATACGTCTTTTTGAACCATGTATATTATTACATTTGTCACCGCAGTTCATTTTGCCAATCAATTCTTTATGCCTATGATGTTGTACAATTGTCATTATTACATTTTCCAATCAATTCATTTTGCCTATGATGTGTACAATTGTCAATTTTACGCTTGTAAATTTTGCAAACAATGCGTCTTGTGGGTGACTATTTTGGGTCTATTATCTACCCTTGCACTTTTTTTAAAAAGTGAATCAAGTACAATATGGTTGATGGGTGGCAGGGCATTCAATGCCCTGTCACCAAAAAAAAATTCTCTCGGGCGTCGCTATAACCGTCGCTATTTATGGCTCTGTAGCATCGCTATGAGCATTGCTATAGACTTCTGTGTAAACGTCGCTATAATCGTCGCTATAACCGTCGCTATGACCATCGCTATATAGAGACGCTCGTAGCGACGCATATAGCGACGCTCTCGTAGCGACGCTATTAGCGACGGTTTTAGCGATGCCGGGGGTTATAAAAACCCAGTGTATTTCCGTCGCTAGCAGCGTCACAAGAGCACACAACCTCTTGTAGTGCACTTTTGAGGATTTAAGAAAATCCTATAAAGTCTACATCTTTCAAATACCTTTTTGAGATGTTGAAAATGATTAGCCCGGATTGATGAATGTATGCATAGATCATCCATATATACTTCCAAGAATTTCCTAAGATATTGTTTAAAAGCATGACTCATCAATCTTTGATAGGTGACAGGAGCACTAGTTAACCCAAAAGGCATAACCCGATAGGCAAAAATATCCCATTCCGTTGCAAAAGCAGTTTTATGCTGATCTTTTGGGTCAACCAAAAGTTGATTGTATCCCGAAAAGCCATCTAAGAAGTTGTAAGCTTCTTTTTCCTGCAACAACTGGCTCTAAAACATGCTCAATGATTGGAAGAGGAAAGTTGTCTCTAATGGTAGGTGCATTCACTTTCTTGAGATTGACACAACTTGCAATTTTCCATTTCTCTTGGGTACTACCACAACTGAAGAAACCAAATCTATGTGTTCAATTTCATAAATGAATTCAGCTTCCTTTAGATTTTGAATCTCTTCTTTGATATTTCTGGAAAATTTTCATTATATGTGCATGGCCTTTGTGTACTTGGTTTCGCGTCATCTGTCATAGGTATGGTATGTTGATAGATTTCTGGATCAACACCCTTGAGATCCTTATATAACCAAGCAAAAGATATCTCGGTATTCTTTCAGTAAGCTTAACAAAAGCTCTTCTTCTTCTGCTCTAAGGTCATTTGCAGTGTAGGTAGGTCTAGGCTCTTCTCCTGGTTCGGCGAGATCTATCTTTTTTTAGTTTTCAGGTCCTTCATAGGACTCGCCCTGTTTTTGTAGTTCTCTGACAGGTTGTTCGACTTTCATTTTTCAATCTCGGAGAGTATATTTCTTGTAACGATATGGAACGCTCATTACATCTGTACCATACTCTTTTGTGGTTTCCATTTCAGACGTATATATCTTCTTTAAAGATTTTTTCAACTCTTGATACTTATTTTTCCGCTCAACTCGTGTCATGGTTGAACCCTTGTCTTTATTTTTAGGCTTTTTTTCTAGGCAGATGTTTTTGTCATTTCATGTTCTTTGTTTAAAGGATATCTACAGGTGATTTTGTCCTTGACACAATCATGTACATCTATCTGCATCAGGAACCGTGTTCTACTCGAGAATGATGGCTACGTCTAGCTTTCACATTTTTGGTTTGGAAAGTCGAATTTTTTTTCCTTCCCTCCTTTCATGAGCAGTTTAGCTCTCACATGTTCTTTTTCCGACCCTGAATCATCTGAGGTAGCTGAATGTTCTTCTAACTCATTTGTTGCATCATAGTAGAGGTATGAAAGTAGAGGTCTTAAAAGACCAGTTGAGCTTTCATCAAGTCCTTGGATTTGTGAATTTCGTCTTCAATGTGGAGGGTTGAGATCATTTGTATGGGAATTATGTCATAACCGTCCTCATTGCAAAATTGAGTAGGCATAGATGTATTTATACATACATCCATTGTTGCTAAAATTTGAGTCCACTCAAATGGCTCAAACAAATGCTCTGGAAAGGGTTCAGGTACATAGGCTTGATATGTGCAATCCCTTTCTAAGATACATTCTTCCTGTTTTAAGCCCCCATTTTTTGAAGCTCCGCACATCCAAATAGGAGTGTCTTTGTTCAACCAAGATGGAAGCTTAGTTTCAGCTGAAGGGACTAAATTGAATTCTTGTATAGGTGTTTTTAGGACATCTCTGTAAGTGTGATCTTTTAGATTGACCCTTGTTATTGATCCCACTTGCTTCAAGTACAAATAATTGTTTCCCCAATATTGGACGAGTTGTACTTGTCGCATGAAAGGTCTTCCCAATATGATTTCATAATTGAGTTCTTTCCAAAGTCTACTATGGAAAAAGTGTGTTGATATTCAATCCCACAGGAAATAACTATTACTTTTTCAAGCAGTCATAAAGGTCTTTTGATGTGTCCAACAGCCAGATTATTGTAATTTCATTCAAGCTTGTCTAATGACCGGTTGTCCCCAAGATTCCCATACTGCTTTCGTGGCTATGGCTATGTCTGCCCCACTGTTCCACAATGATAAACGGTCCGTTTCCCTTTTTCTTAAACTTGGGAATGTGTTGCTTAAGGGAATAAACTAAAACTAAGTCCCATTTTTTGAAGATTTTTGTAATTAAATGGGAATCAAAAAAATATTTTTGTTTTGCCTTTTGTGCATAGATGTGAGCTACAGCAGTTAGCCTTTGCTTATCTAGCTTTTCTAAATCTTCAAGTTTTTCTGACAGTTCGTGTCTAGTCCACTCAAGATCCTTAGCTACCCTTAGTGTCGGCAAAAGAAACTCTATTGGCAATATGGCATCAAGTCCATAAACAAGGTTAAAGGGTGTATCATTTAAAGCTCTTTTGAATGAAACTCGATAAACCCATAGAGCTTCATGGAGATTCATTTCCCAGTCTGTCCTTCCTGAACTAACCACTTTAGTCAATACCAAGCTAAGAATATTATTCGTATGCTCAGCTTGTCCGTTTGCTTGTGGGTGATAGGGAGCTGATTTGTTATGGATGACTATAAATTCATTAACACTAGAATGGTAACCTAACGGGACATAAAAGTGTCCTTTCAGGGTTTTGGGAAAAAATTCCAAAACCATAGCAGATCCACTCATTTTGAAAAATCCTTTCATGAGCTTATAGTTCAATAACTACTACCTATGGAAAAAATGAGAAACTTGTAATTTTTCTCATCCCTTGGTCACTACAAGCCTCCAAAGTTGATGGACCAGTGCATTTTTCCCAAAACAGCAATTTCTTACGGTTGATTGCATATAAATAAGAGTGGAGATTTTTGTAGGACATGAGATAAAATGCCCCGTTACCTTCAATGGGTTGGTGACCAAAACATATGGTTGCTTTTACCTCACTAATTTTTTTTTGGGCAAAAAAATAGGTACAAAAAAGTTGCATTTTTGCCATTCTGCGGACCTATCATCAAAGTTTCTATAGTCACGCTCAATAGAGATACTATATACATGTTTTCTTAGTTCTCTTTGGGCCTTTGGATTCAAAAGGAGCCATGGAGCATGTTAAAAGGATAATGGATCTCTTACAATGGGAGCCTTGGGGTCAATGATAAAGTGCTAAATACAGCAAACATGACAAAACTGGGTCTAGCATTATGACCTCTAGAAACCCATAGAAACTACTCAATATCTAGCCAAGTTTGTAGTCTATGATTAGATATGTTCACTACCTACAAAATACACACAATTGGCCTAAGAAACTAGCAATATTGAGAAAGTTATACTTGCTACTCTAAAATGTATCGTATTCCTCAGCAATCAAAAAACTCAACCATCATCATATACTATGCTATATAGCATATTAGGTCCCCCAAAACTCAAGGAAGATTAGCTTTATGTTATACATTACACTTACACAATCAAAATTGAATTTGGATATCAAGAAAGCCACCAAAAAAATCATAAAAGTGCTAGTTTTGGCCAAAAACCAGGATTATGCAATTCTTGTAAATTGGTCATAACTTTCAATTTTAACACTTAGATCCCCCTACAAGCATCAAAACATGTTGAGAACTATGAAGGACTAACCTCTAGCCATCTAAACCTCACAAACATGAAGTTTAGAGTGGTATAGCTGCCAAAAATTGAAAAAAAGCCAAAAACAGGACCCGTTTTTTCACACAGTTTAGGTTCAAAAATGTTGTGCAAGAGTAAGGTTAATGGTGACATCTGTTGAGATGTCGAGCTCTACACCTTGAGCTGGCATCCACTACGGGTCTTGGCCACTTACGGCATTTACTCACTGGCGCGTTAGGTGACCGACACGGAGGATCTCTGCCAGTGATTCTACAGCTGGACTACACTTATAGTGCTAGCCTAGTACGCTTCTAGCGAGTTCACACTTAGTGACCGCATGTACATATGTGCTACTTTTCAGTTATAGCACTTAGTCATTTTGTACTCTCTTTTCTGTGAAGAAGAAGAAGAAGCTTTCCATCTCTGTGTGCTTTGTGCTTGTCTTGTGTAGCTCTCTTGCATCCTCATTCTTTACATGGTATCAGAGCCTGGAGCAAGCAAGAGAGGCTAAGAGAGCAAGAGCATCACAATCCCTTCGTTCGCAATCCACGACCAAGTTTTAGGGGTTTTTCGCACAAGTTTCTGAACAGGTCTCCAAAGTGCAGTATACAGAGATTTACTGTACAAGTACAGTGGTTGTGAAACGCTTGATTGTGGACACTCGTTGAGTGTAGAAAGCGTTATAGGAACCACGATAGCAGGTTCAACAGATTTGCAGGTTTTTGCAGATTGCAGCTATTTTGTCTTAGTGCTTCAAGATGTCTGACGGTTTCAGTCAGATTGTTACTGAGAAGCTTGAGAAAAATAACTACCCTGCATGGAAGTTCAGAATAACAAATTTCCTAAAAGGAAAAGGTTATTGGGACTATGTAGAAGGAGACAATGAAAAGGAACCAGAGATTCCCGAGGCAAATGCTACAACAGAACAAAGGAAAGCTTTGAGGGACTGGCAACAAGGCCAGAGCAAAGTGATGTATTGGCTGTCTATGAGCATCACAGATGGCATGATGGGCTATCTACAGGATGCTGAAACCCCCGCCATTGCATGGAGAAACTTAGGCAGAGTGTTCAAGGTGAACACCAAGGCCAGGAAGCTTCAACTAAAGTCGGAGCTAAATCAGGTTAAGAGGAACAACCTCTCAATCAATGATTATGCCTTGAAGATCAAGAGTATCATTGAGGCTCTTGGATCTATTAAAGTCTCAGTGGAAGACGATGACATTGTCCGTGCATGCTTGGATGGTGTAGGAGATGAGTATGTACATTTTAGGTCTTCCATGAATACAAGAGACGACATCCCCGTGTTCCAAGATTTGATTTCTATGCTTATTCTTGAGGAGAAGAACCTTGACACATCTTCTTCTCATGGCAGAAATAATTCTGAACAGGCCTTCTATTCTAACTCCAACAGAGGTAGAGGTAGAGGTCGTGGTCGAGGCCCAAGGGGTTGCAGGGGCCAATTTCTGGAAGGTCAATCAAATCAAAACAATACAGGTGGCAGGGGAAACCAGTCTCAAGGCAGGGGGAGTCAAAGAGGTCGTGGTGTAGGATCAAGCAGGCAGCAACATACTCCAGATAGTAGAGAATGTTGGACTTGTTCTCTTAGCCTGGTGTAAGGAAAGTACAAGAAGATGCTAGAGGGCAAAGGAGTGACCCAGGACCGCGCAGATCTAATAGAGTCAGAAATCCAGTTCAGAAATTGACTTATGATGGGTATCTAGCGCATCACCAAGCCTACATGGCTAAGGTGATACAGGATGTGGAGCCCACATGTTTTGAGGATGCAGTTGGAAATGTGCATTGGGATGATGCAATGAATGAAGAGATGGCTACATTGGAAGCAAATGACACATGGGAGTTGGTGCCATTGCCAAGTGGCAAGAAAGCTATTGGCTGTAAATGGGTGTATAAAACCAAGCATAAGGTTGATGGTAACATTGAGCGTCACAAGGCAAGGCTGGTCGCAAAGGGTTATGCACAGACGTATGGCATAGACTATGAGGAGACCTTTGCTCCAGTGGCAAAGATGACGACAGTGAGAGCTGTCATAGCAGTGGCTGCATCTAGAGGATGGATTATGCATCAAATGGATGTAAAGAATGCCTTCTTGAATGGTGAGTTGCAAGAGGAAGTGTATATGGATCAGCCACCTGGTTATGTCGATCTAGGTTACCCAGATTATGTATGCAGACTTCTCAAAGCTTTGTATGGTTTGAAGCAGGGCTCTAGAGCATGGTATGACAGGATTGCCAAGTATCTTGTCAGTATTGGTTTTAGGAGAGCTCATGCTGATCATTCACTCTATGTACGTGAGAGTGATGTGGGGATTGTGGTCATTACCATATATGTAGATGACCTTATTATTGTTGGTGACAATGCTATGGAGATTGACCATGTGAAGGGTCTTCTCAAACAGGAGTTTGAAATGAAAGATTTAGGCGAGTTGCGCTACTTTCTTGGCATTGAAGTGATCAGGACTCCAGAGGGTGTATGGCTATCACAGAGACAGTATGCTTTGGACATGTTGTCAAAGTATGGTATGGCTGATTGTAAGCCAATTTCTACTCCCTTGGATGTGAATGCAAAGCTGAGTGCAGAGAAGGGTGATGTTGTTGAGGATGTCAACATGTACAGGAAGATTGTGGGTAGTCTAATCTACTTGACTATCACGAGGCCAGACTTGAGCTACACAGTAGGCTTGGAGAGTCAGTTCATGCAACTTCCGAGGAAGCCACATTTGGATGGAGTACGACGCACACTTAGGTATGTGCAAGGTACTCTTGACTACGCATTGTTCTATGCAGCAGATGCACCATTAGCATTGTATGGGTATACAGATGCAGATTGGGCAGGTAGCATTGTTGATAGGAGATCTACGAGTGGCTTCATGTTCTCTTTTGGGAGTGCTGCTGTTACTTGGAGCAGCAAAAAGCAGCCTACGGTTGCTTTATCGAGCACAGAGGCCGAGTACAGAGGTGCAGCAGTTGCGGCGTGCGAGGTAGCTTGGCTACGCACATTACTTGAGGACTTGGGAGTGCAGGTGGACCAGCAGATTTTCATCCATTGTGACAACCTCAGCAGCATGCAGTTGGCTAGGAACCCAGTGTTCCATGCTAGGACCAAACACATAGAGATCCATTACCACTACGTTCGAGAGCGAGTGTTGGCGGGCGACATCGACTTGGTCTACGTCAGCACAGAGGAGCAGATAGCGGATATCTTTACCAAGGCCCTTGGAGCTGAGAAGCTTCGACGTTTCCGGACTATGCTTGGACTCTGCGACATGCAGAGCTCGAGGGGGAGTGTTGAGATGTCGAGCTCTACACCTTGAGCTGGCATCCACTACGGGTCTTGGCCGCTTACGGCATTTACTCACTGGCGCGTTAGGTGACCGACACGGAGGATCTCTGCCAGTGATTCTACAGCTGGACTACACTTATAGTGCCAGCCTAGTACGCTTCTAGCGAGTTCACACTTAGTGACCGCATGTACATATGTGCTACTTTTCAGCTTTATCACTTAGTCATTTTGTACTCTCTTTTCTGTGAGAAGAAGAAGAAGCTTTCCATCTCTGTGTGCTTTGTGCTTGTCTTATGTAGCTCTCTTGCATCCTCATTCTTTACAACATCATTATTTTAAAAAAAATGCTAAGTTTTTTTCAGCTCATAAGGCAACTGTGTGGATATATAGCACCTAGAAATTCATTTTCATACTCTTCAAATAATTCAAGGAAAATGGTCACTTAACAGGACACAAAAGTGTCCAAGGACATAAAAGTGTCCTGTTACCATTCTAGTATTAAGGGGATACTTGATTACCTCATTGAGGAAATGAGTTCCCCTATCACTGACCATTTCTATTGGGAGTCTATATCTTATGAATACATACTCATTTAAGAATGCGATAGTGGTTCTGGCATCATTCTTTTGAGTTGCTTTAGCCTCGGCCCACTTAGTCCAGTAGTTCCTAGCTACAATGATATATTGAGCTTGGGTTCTATAAGCAGGTGGCTGTATTGGCTCAACAAAGTCTATACCCCATTTTGCAAAAGCTCTAGCTCCCATCATTGGTCTTAAAATCATGCTATCTACTCGTTTTGGTATTTTTGATCGTTGACAAGCATCACATCTTCAAACATATTCTTTGGCATATGCAAAAAGTGTTGGCCAACATATGCCTTCCATTAAGATTTCTCTTACGGTGGTCTCACTAGTAAAGTGACCTCCAGCTAATCCAACATGTGCCTTTTCTATCATCGGAATATATTCGTCTTCATTTGCACAAAGACGCAAATGTTGATCCTTACCTCTCCGATACAATTAGTTTCCAATAAAAGCATAGTCTCTTGATTCAATTTCAATTTCTCTTTGACAGTGTTTACTCATATCCTTAGGACATGTTCAGCTTGATAAGTAAGTAGCTAGATAGTTACTCCACTTAGAAATAGGCGACATTTGAAATAATTTTAGGTGAGGTATGAGTGTTTGTTTTTGACATTGAGGACAATCCTTTACGAAAGAGTGAACATCACTCCTCATAGTTGGCCAAAATACTCCAAGTCTCAAGATCCTTTGCATAGTTTGGTATTCCGCAAAGTGAAGTCCTACTATGGTAATATGTGCTTGACTTAGGTATTGGGTTTTTTTTCAAGATTAATGCATAAGAGTAATATTCTATCTTGATTTCTTTTGAATAGCCTACCAGCTAGTAATTGATACATAGTCGATTGCTCGATTAATCCAATTGTAATAGGAAGTGGTATTTGTGAATCCACTTGAGCTATGGTCATCAATGATACCATATTTTCCAACCATCGAGGTATCATTTCCACAGAGAACAGACATGCATCTGGTAGATCATCGTCTACTCCTTTAGGTGGTTCCCCTGAAACAATCCTAGAAAAATGATCTGCTCTTTGATGAGTAGTGCCCTTTTTCACAACCACAGTGAAATCAAATTCGAGAAGAATGATGAGCCATTTCACTATTCTTCCTTTGCTGTATGGCTTGTTGACCAAGTACAATAAGTCTTGGTGGTCCACAAAGAACACAAATTTTTTTTCTAATAGGTAATGTCTATAATTTTTTACGGCATAGATCACTCCTAATCCTTCCCTTTCTATGGTGGTATAATTCTTTTCCGCCATGTTCAACTATCGGCTAGCATAAGAAATAGGAAAATCAATTTTCACGTCTCCTAGTTGAGCTAGTATACACCCAATGGAAAATTGGAAGCATCTACATGTATGTGGAATATCTCATTCCAATCTGGTGCTTTCAATGTTAGAGCAGAGGTGAGAGATTGCTTAAGCTTCATGAAGGATTCTTCACACTCATCAGTCCATTCAAAGTGTGTAATCAAGCTATACATGGGTTTTGCAATTATAGCGTACGTGTAAATGAATTTTCTATAATATCCACAATGTCCCATGAAGGTTTGAATCCCCTTGACTATTCTTGGTCTAGGCAAATCATCAATAGCATGAATCTTATCCATATCATTAGCTATGCTATTCCTAGACACTATATGTCCAAGAATTTTGCCTTGTCTACCTATGAATGTGCACTTTTCAGGATTTAAGTAAATCCTATAAAGTCTACATTTTTTGAATACCTTTCTGAGATGAGCAGCCCGGATTGACGAATGTATGCATAGATCATCCATATATACTTCCAAGAATTTCCTAAGATATTGTTTAAAATCATGACTCATCAATCTTTGAAAGGTGGCAGGAGCATTAGTTAACCCAAAAGGCATAACCTGATAGGCAAAAATATCCCATTCCGTTGCAAAAGCAGTTTTATGCTGATCTTTTGGGTCAACCAAAAGTTGATTGTATCCTGAAAAGCCATCTAAGAAGCTGTAAGCTTCTTTTTCCTGCAACTCATTCTAAAACATGCTCAGTGATTGGAAGAGGAAAGTTGTCTCTAATGGTAGCTGCATTCACTTTCTTGAGGTGACACACTCATAATTTTTTATTTTTCTTGGGTACTATCACAATTGGAGACACCCTGTCTATGTGTTCAATCTCATAAATGAATTCGGCTTCCTTTAGTTTTTCAATCTCTTCTTTGATCTTCCTAGAAAATGTTTCATTGTATGTGTATGGCCTTTGTCTATTTGGTTTCACATCATCTCTCATGGGTATGGTATGTGGACAGATTTCTGGATCAACATCCTTAAGATCCTTGTAAGACCAAGCAAAGACATCTTGGTATTCTTTTAGTAAGCTTAAAAAAAGCTCTTCTTCTTCTTCTGTTAGGTCATTGGCAATGTAGATAGTCCTAGGCTCTTCTCCCAGTTCAGCCAAATCTATCTTTTTTGCATTTTCACGTCCTTCACAAGACTCGTCCTGTTTTCTTAGTTCTCTAACAGGTTGTTCGACTATGATTTTTTGATCTTGGAGAGTATATTTCTTGTAATGGGATGGAACACTCATTACTTCTTTACCATCCTCTTCTGTGGTTTCCATTTTGATCGTATATTTCTCCTTTAAAGCTTTTTTCACTCTTGATATTTCTTTTTCCGCTCAACTCGTGTCATGGTTGACTCCTTGTCTTGTTTCTTTGACTTCTCTTGAGTATCCTTTCTCATTTTTCTTGATGTTTTTGTTATTTTTGGATTTTTGTTTGAAGGATATCTGCCAGTGATTTTGTCCTTTTACACAATCATGTGCATCTATTTGAACAAGAATTGTGTTCTACTGGAGACTGATGGCATAGGTTAAGCTTTCACGTTTCTGGTGTCTCTTTTTCATCTATACCATTTTGGTCTTCTCAATTTTTGGTTTGGAGAGTCAAAAAACTCTTCCTCCCCTCCTTTCATGAGTAGCTTAGCTCTTACATGTTCTTTTTCTGACCCCGAGTCATCTAAGGTAGCTAACTCATCTGTTGCATCATAGTAGAGGTCTGAAAAAACTTGTTGAGCTTTCCTCAAGTCCTTGGGTTCCTCGATTTTGATAGTTAATGTGGAGGGTTGAGATCATTTGGATAGGAATTATGTCATAGCCGTCCTCATTGCAAAATTGAGTAGGCATAGACGTATTCACACATACATCCATTGTCGCTAAAAATTGAGTCCACTCAAATGGCTCAAAAAAATGCTCTGGAAAGGGTTCAGGTACGTAGGCTTCGTCTGTGCAATCCCTTTCTAAGATGCATTCTTCTCGTTTTAAGCTCCCGTTTTTTGAATTCCACACATTGAAATAGGAGTGTCTTTGTTCAACCACGGTGCAAGCTTAGTTTCAGCCGAAGAGAGTGAATCAAACTCTTGTATGGGGGTTTTCATGACATCTCTAGAACTGTAACCTTTTAGATTAACCCTTGTAATAGATCCCACTTGTTTCAAGTACAAATAATTGTTTCCCCAATCTTGGATTAACCTGTCGCATGAAAGGTCTTTCCAATATGATTTTGTAATTGAGTTTCTTCCCAAGTCTACTATGGAAAAAGTATGTTGATATTCAATCCCACAAGAATTAACTATCACTTTTTCAAGCAGCCCTACGGGTCTTTCGATGTGTCCTCAGACAATTGCAATTTCATTCGAGTTTGTATAATGGCTGGTTGTCCCCACGATTCCCATATTTCTTTCGTGGCTATGGCTATGCCTGCCCACTATCTAGTATTACCATGGTTTCTATGTCATTATATTTCACCGGAAGGGTGGTGTTTCCTTCTTCCCCTTCGTAGTATTCTCCGACCTTGTTCATTGGAACAAATCAATTCTCTTTGTTATCCATTTCGTGTTTCAATCTTCCCAAATTTTTTGCGATGAGCCCATTATCCCCACCTTCTCAAGGGTTTCTTGTAGATCATTCCAGATATGGTTTGATTTTTATAGTTCTCCCAAAGTAAGAGTGCTTTGGATGGGTGTAGACATGATTGAATGAATGTTGTCTACCCTAGGGTCTGTTCTGCTCTTTTACCTGAGTGGTTTTACACACTATGGATTTATCTTTGTTATCTCCCAAGTAAGAGGGTAATGTTTTCAAAGTCAATGGTTTAGACATTCCTGAAGCTGCAGATCCGCAATCCCTATACAAGGATTGTACATCCATGTCCATATCAGAAGGTAGGTTGTCTAACCAAACTTCCTCTATAGGAGCTGACTTTAGAGTTAGGCTCCCATCATTGATCTCTCTAACTTTTTCCCATAAGTGTCCTGGCCAGTCTTCCTCTACGAATGGAATTTTGTATAAGGCATCTTCGCTGTCCGGCACTATAAGTGCTAGCTCTTTTGGTTCAATGTGGGGTTCTACCACCACTTCGGAATTTTCTTGATTGTCTCTTACCACAAGCTCCTCAGGTTTTGCCATAATTTCGAGCTTGGGTTTTTGTTTTTCTAGCATCTCTTGTTTGATTCTTACCAAAATTTGATGAGCTTCAAGCTTAGCTGCTTCCATGTCTAGAGAAGGATAGTTTTTTCATTTGTTTTCTATGTTTTGGCCTGCCTTAAGTCTTGCTTGGTAGGCTTCCAAGGCTGCATTAATAAGCTCAAATTTTTTTATCAAAAACCGAAATTGATCTTGCAAATTTCACGATTGTTTCCTTGATTTCACTTCCAGTCTCTTTCACCTTTTCCTGGAATAGGTTTTTTTCTTTCTCCTCAATTTCAGCTCGTTGTTTCTATTTTCTCATCTCATACCTTTTGCTTCTCCTTCTTTTGGTCTTTTGAGAGGTAATTTTTGTATTCTCCGAATCATCAGAGGAGTTATGTTTCTTTTTCTTAGCCTGGGCTCTAGTGATTACCTTGATTGGAACAATCGGTTCACTCTCAGATGAGCTACTAGGTATCACTTGGACTACGTTTACTATTGTTTTACCCTTGTTTAAAGGATTTTTATGACAATTTTCTGGGAAGTGTCCTCCCTTTTTGCAACATTGTATGCAATAAGCTTCAACTGGCTTGAGGTTCTTGTCAGGCTCTGGCATTCATTTTTCCAATGATCATTTGCACCACAGCTATGATAGTTTCCCATTTTTGGCTTAATCATGGGTCTTACCGAAGGAGGTATAACACCTTGATTAGCCACATAGTACATTGGTGCAATATCTGGTGGAGTATAAGTAACAGGTTCCTCCATCTTTGGTGGATGTGCATTATACCAATCTCCTTCTACCATTACTGTAGATGGACTAGGCTCAGCATAGGGTGTAACAGGCACTAGTGCTTGTTCATCTATGACTCCTTCTGATTGCATGTACTTTACAGGTACTGCATTATGTCCCCGATATGGAGGTTGTTGACCCAACACGGGTTGAGGTCTTTCCATACCCATAGGTGGTCTTTGAGTTGGTGCCATGTTAGGCTGGTATCTGTACATGAGTGGTCCTTGTGGCCTCATGGGCACGTAGTGAACATTCCCATCATACTTTGGTCAGTAATAGCACTCATTGTTCTCATGGTTGGTCCATTTATCCTCAATTGCACACCATTTCTGCGGTGTAATTCGTTGTCCCTATTGAGGTATCCCTTGCCTTGGTCCTCTCATAGGTTCTTTTTGCATGTAATTCATCATGTCAGTCATCCTTTTAAGCATGTCTTCTATGGATGAAGTGGTGCTACAACACAGCTGTTTCCACTTGGGTTGGTTTAATGGATGTTGTTTTCTCACTTTGGTTATCCTTAGGGAGATCTTCTTCGTTGAAAATATCACAATTGTCTCTTAAGTCAATAGCATCTGACACACACTCTTCTAGGGTTGTATGCTTCTTGCTATACAGTATAGCATGAAGTTCTTTGTTTAGCAGTCCCTTTAGAAACAATGATATTAGTCATTCTTCTATAGGATGAAAGCATGACTGGGTGGACACCAAAGCTGTGTCCGGGACATCACTATTTGGCAAATAAATAGCTGTAATATGTTTGACAAAGATAAAAGAACCCAAGGTGTGTGATATATCATTGGATAGCTCTTGAAGAGGAGAATCTAAAAAGTTTTTTGACACCAAATTTAGAATTAATTTGCAAAATTTTTACCATGCGCCACGTCTAAAAGTGTAGCTATTCAAAACTAGTTTTCAACCCATAAAAGTGTACCACCTAGTCATGCTTTCACCGTGCAGGTATCTCTAGCTCTGGGCATCTGGAAATGTATTGTTTCATTTGAGTTGCACAATCACTAATAGACTCACCTTGTTTCTGTTTAAAGCTATAGATTTAAGCTACTGTATTGTGTTTGATCCCCGTTTTGGAACAAGAAACTACAAACCCTTGAGCTAATGTGTTCAAGTCCATGATTGACCTTGGTGGAATGTTTTGGAACCATGTTAATGCTTTTCCTTCTAATGTCATTCCAAACCCCTTGAATTGAGTATAGAAATCGAACATGTGTTCCACTCTTAGCACTTGCTTAAAGCTTGCTAAGTGGTTGTATGGATCTCCAGATCCACTGTATTTTCTGACCCATTTTTAAAAATTAGCTGGTCTAACACGTCTATTTGGTTCAACTCCTGGTCTCCTGGTAGTTAGTCCTGTTCCGAGTCCTTCAAACCAATCTGTTGGAAATAGTGACTCATGTAGCCCTGGACTGGCCTTAGTGTCACTCGGTTTCTACATGATGAGGTGGTTTCTGGTTTCTTAACATTACTCTCAAAAGATCTCTCACGGTGTTCATCTCTTGGAATAGTTTCTGGTCCTTGGCCCAATATCCAATCTCTTATGGAATACCCTTGATATTCGGTTTGTTCCACCTCCTCATCAGTCATCATAACAAAGTTGTTGTTATAACAATCCCTAAACAGGTAGGTTGGTAGATCTGCTGATCCCTTATCCTTGATCTTGCAGATATAGATGATCTTCATTGGCGTTAGTTTTCCTGATTTGGCATGCAAAGTCCACATAAGATTTTTAACATTTCTATCCTCCAAACAATAGACTCCGATCCTAGGATTATTAGTACTAAGCAGTTCAAAGGCTTCAAATCAACTTGATTGTATCCCTCAAATTAAGATGTTGGTGTCCCTTCTTTGGCGGCCATATCTGGGATTATGTTATTTACTTCTAACCCCCATTTGTGTATCACATCAAAGTTTTTGACTTGTAAATACTGAGTTTCGTTTCTATCTATGTACATTTTTCCTTGTTTGTTTGCCCTGACCTCTTCTTCGAACTCAATACCATGGTCATCAATGCGAATAGCATACTCTTCGTTAGGATCCAGGTAAACTTGAGCTCCATGGCGATTAGTCTTATAAAAAGAGAGTATATGCTTATAGCGCATTGTCGTTCCGGTTTTTGAGTGAGTCGAATAAGAACACATTTCGGATGTTGAATCAGAAAAAGTGTCTAAGACTTCTTCAAGGATAGTGTGCAAAGAATTGCTTTGATTCACACTTTCTTTGGTGGATACTCTACTAGAGGTTTCTCCAAATATGCCTTGATTTCCTAGTATACGACCAGATCTAAGGTTCATAAAAACTTGTGAAGCCCTAGATAGAGTACTTACCGTCAGATTGACTTGTTGTCAATTTTCACTTGACTTGATCGCACTTCTGTCAAGCTGCCGATTCCTCATCTGCAACCTGATTCCTATATCAATTTTTGATCATGTTAGCTATTCTATCACAAAAACTGTGTAGTTTGTGCTAACTATTGTGATTGTTCTATGTGTATCACTTCAATTTGAGCTATTTTAGTCAGCAGTTGAGATTTTCAGACTCGACTTTGGCAAAAATCAAAAGATTAATCTGGAACCTGAAAATTGAGTGAACATGTACCAATTTGGATCCAATTGGACCCAAAATTGCCTAGTGACTTTGTATTATGCTGGACTAACATTGACAAGTTCAAAAGTCAAAAGTGATATCACTCTGTAGCAGTAGCAAATAATCGTGATTATTTACTTTTGTCAGTTTTTTGCACTTTTTGGCTTGGTTTGTCAAGTATACAACCTGTTAAGGTCCTTGGATAAGTTTCAACAAGTTTGGACAAAATCTATTTAAGTTTATCAACTGTTTTGTGTCCGCAGACTCTGATTTCAAGCATCTGGCTTAAGTCTCACTTTTGTGATCCAAATTTCACCAAAACTTATTTGTGTGGTCTACTTGATGTGCTTGACCTTGTGGTATGCTCAAATATGCAAGATTGTTAATTTTTGAAGCAGATATAAATAATCGTGATTATTTACTCTAGCTAATTTCTTGCAAGTTTTTGTCCCAATCTTGACACATATCTGGTAAGCACCTCAACTTAAGGTCTCTAGTCAAGTTTCATCAAGTTTGGACAATTTTTGGTCAAATGGTCATCAATTTTCTGTCCGTAGACTGACTTTGCAAATTTGGTGACAACTTTCAATCCAATGATTCAAATCTTACCACATTTGGTTTGTGGGCTTATTACAACATGGTAAAACTAGTGGTATGCTAACTTGGTCAAAAAAGTTGAAGAATGGGGCAGATTTAAATAATCGCGATTATTTACTCCTGGCAAATTTGAGTTATTTTAAGCCTAAGAATAAGGTCAAAACTTAATTTGTGACATGAAGGAACAATATGCTATTGATGAAGATTTTGCAAGGATCTTTGAACAGTTGCAATAGGGGCAACATCCTAAAATGTCAAGAAAAAGTAAATAATCTGAGTTTTTGCAAACTCTTGAAATTTTTACCTCAAAGTGTGCTTGAGCTTACCCACTCGTTCATACAACTTTTAACACTAGGTTGGTAACCTAACAGGACATATAAGTGTCCTTTCAGGGTTTTGAAGAAAACCTCCAAAACCATAGTAGATCCACCCATTTTGTAAAATCCTTTCACGAGGTTATAGTTCAAGGCCTGCTACACATGGAAAAAATAAGAACCTTGTAAAATTTCTCATCTTTTGGTCACACCAAGCCTCCAAAGTTGATGGACCAGTACATTTTTATCAAAACAATCATTTCTTATGTTTTGTTGCATAAAAATAAGATTAGGGATTTTTGTAGGACTTGAGATAAACTCCCTAGTTAACTTCAATGGGTTGGTGATCAGAACATATGATTGCTTCTGACTCACTATTTTTTGTTTTGCCAAAAGAAATAGGTACAAAAAATTTTGAATTTTTACCATTCTGCAAACCTATCATCAAAGTTTCTATAGCCACGCTCAATACAAATAATATATGCATGTTTTCTTAGTTCCCTTTTGTTCTTTAGGTTCTTAAGGAGCCATGGAGCATGTCAAAAGAATAATACACTTCTTACCAAGGGGAATCTTGGGGACAAAGATAAAGTGCTAAATACAGCAAACATGAAAAAACTGGGTTCAACATTATGAGTCGTAGAATCCCATAGAAACTACTCAATATCTAGACAAATTTGATCCTTATGACTAGATATAGTTACTACCTACAAAATGCATATAGTTGTCACAAGAAACTATCCATATTGAAAAAGCTATACTTGATATATTAGAATGTTTCGTTTTCTTCTATAATTGAAAAAATCAACCATCGTTGTGTACTATGCAAAATAGGGTATTAGGTGCCCCAAAACTCAAGGAATATTAGCTTTATGTTACAATATGCGACATAGAAAATCAAAACTGCATTTGGATATCATGAAAGCCACCAAAAAAATCATAGAAGAGCTAAAATTGGCTAAAAAACAGGATTTGACAATTTGTAATTTGGTCATAACTTACAACTTTAACATTTATTTCTCCCTAGAAGCATTATGACATGTTGAGGACTACTAAAGATAGTTCTCTAGCATTATAGACCTCACAAACATGAATTTTAGAGTGGTATAGTAGCAAAAAGTTGAAAAAAGCCAAAAACAAGACCCGTTTTTTCACACAGTTTAGGTTGTGAAATGTTGTGCAAGGACAAGGTTAAAGATGGAATTGATATTCCAAAAAAATGTTGAGTTTTTTCCAGCTCATGAGACAACTTTCTAGATAGATAGCACCTCAAAATACATTTTGAAACTCTTGACATAATTCAAGGAAAATGGTCACTTAACAGGACATAAAAGTGTCCCATTACCAACCTAGTGTTAAGCATACTCTCCAGTCGGATTGAGTGGTTTGGAGTCTTTTCGTGCTATTTCTAACCGTGGACCTGAAATTCTGCAACTTCAAATAACAACTCACAATGATTCTTTCGGAGAGAGCAATGTTCTAAAATCCACCTCGGATCCTACTTACCCTACTCCTAGGTTCTCATGCAATGGGGTTGTGGAAAGTGTCCACAAACACTCATTTTCTTGTTTTTTAATGGTTTTCTGAGCATTGATCTTAAGACTTGTCTCGTCTATCACTCATTCTCAGAATTCTAATCTAGCTCTATAATCCTACGATCCTAAAGGCACTCAACAAGTACGATTACTTCCAAGCTACCTCTACACAGCAAAAGACGACAATCTTAAGCTATGCGGTTTCTAAAAGAAAGTTTTTACTCTAGGAGATCCTAGAGGAAGTTAAAGGATAACTTCACAAGACGCTCGTGTTTTACCCTAGTTTAGGTCTCTTCGATCCCCGGCAATGGCACCAAATGTGGGACGGGTGTCTAACCTCACTCCTATCTTATTGCATATTTAGCGAGAACCATGATTAAATTGTCAATCCATGGGACGAAGCTGACTTGACTAGTGCATAGAGGCTATAACAGATTGTCAATCTCTTGGAAAACAACAAACGAGTTGCATCTAACTCAAACTACACTCAAGTGACTGAAATCACCAACAGCCAATCGCTCATCGGCAAACAAATCACATCCGTTACAGCATCAAATGACATTCAACATGTAGAAACTACTAGGACATGTTCATAAGACCTAAGCACACATGCTTATAGTCTCAAATCCCACTTTAGGTCAAGTGAAAATATCATGATTATTAACAGCAGTGGATTTTTGACTTGGTCGTTTTCGTCCTAGAATGCATCTAAATTCTTAGCAATGATGCCCCAATACCCCGCCTATGCTTAGTTTTTTATTTTGAACTATAAATTCTACTTATGATGAAATTAGGCCGCAGGTCGACGACGCCAAAAGATACAAAATACCATGAAGTGTTTATGTCAATGCGTAGAGCTCTCACCTACGGTTGCAATGCAACAAATGCGACTGCAATGTGAAAAGCGGGGAGGAAGTAGGAAGCGCGAGAAGGAGAGAACTGAGCGCCTTTAGCTCATGCTGTGTATTTCATTATCCAAAACTTAATAACAACTTACAAAAATTGGCTTTTATACCTTAGCCAAGGTTTTTGGTGCTAAACTAATAATTTAGGAGCTCTAACTACAAATAAATAATGACAAGTTGATACAATCTGGAAGCTTGTATCCCCGACTCATCTATTACAAAGTTTATCCAAAAAATATGAGTTATAATATTCCCGATTTATCAAAATAATAAGTGTTTCTACAATGAGAGCTTCAAAAAATGGTATCTGAGTTAGCTTGCTGCTAGCACATAAATTATTTCATTTTTTCTATGACTCTTCATAAGTTTGGTAAAGTTCACTAGTTCAAGTTTATGCTTTCCCGTTTCCAAGAAATTGTAACCCTAGAGTTTTGGTCATTTTTTAAAGTCAATGAAGCATGTTTACAATGTATGAGAGCATCATTGTCCTTAAGCCAATCCATTCCTAGGATTCCATCATAGATTCCTATGCGTAAGACTCTGCAGTTTGCAAAATTATTATTTCCATCCAAAACAAAATTCAAGTTACTCGCTGAAGTAGAAGATCTAACCTTCCTACCTGTAGTTAATTCCATTGTAAGGTCTGTATCAGGGTGTTCAGGCAAAATGAGTTTTGATGCACTTAGAAGATATGAAAGAATGTGAACTCCCTGAATCAATCAATAAGGTAAAATGGCTACCTTGATACTCTGATGGGGTTCAAATTACTAAAAATTATTCACTCACTCCCTGATGTTCAAATGTGTTAGGAAATAAGACGTAGCTAAATAGATATTTGAGTAGATTACTTAATGGAGAGAGATAGATTTCACACACAAGAGATTATAGAGTAGAGAGAGAGAGAGAGTACACACGATATACATGGTTCATCCAATGTGGGCTACGTCCACGGGAAAGCAGCCACTCAACGGCTTTAGTACTTCAAAAAAAGAAGTAGTTTACAAAGGGATTATACCCTTAATGGAGCTCCCGCCTTGATTCACTCTTACCACCTCACACTCACCTTGTTGCATCAACTTCACACTATGAAATGTGTGTACAAATGGCCTCCTTTTATAGGCCAAAAGGGCTGCCCTCTCTTATGAGAGGCAGCCATGTGTAGCCGCCCTTGTGCGAATAAGTCCAAATCGGACCCTCCAATCCGCCCATGTGTGGCCGCCCTAAGTCTTCTTTTGAATTCGGCCACCGGCCACCGGCCATTGACTACCGGCCACCGGCCAACCAACCGGTTGTTTTCCGACCACTTTCTAGCCACCGTCCGGCCATAATATTCTGGTGAGGAAAAAAAAAAGTCTCGGGGGCCTCCGCCCCCGAGGCCCCTAAAGTTGCCCCTGATTCTTGTCCGTGAAAAGTTTGGTTTTCCGGTGACTGATTTTCCTTCACGCACGATGGCTTCTCCTCATAATGGGGGCCTTACAAATGTGCGCTTTTACCACAGAAAATTACAAGGGTTAATCAGGTTCCATACCAGGCTTGGAGACTGATCTCCAAACCAAACCTATGAGATTGCTTTCCATCCTGGCTTCTTATCCTTGAATGCCGATTGAAGATGAGCAAAAGCTCAACTTCTCCTTGTTGACCACCTTTGTAAACATGTCTGCAGGATTTTCACTTGTATGCACCTTTCCTAGCTTTAGCTGTCCCTCTTCCAAAAGAGTGCGTATGAAGTGATGTCTCACCTCAATGTGCTTTGTCCTTGAATGAAAGGCTGAGTTCTTTGCAAGATGGATAGCGCTTTGGCTATCACTGTACAAGACACCATTGTCTTGTTTGAATCTAAGCTCTTCTAAGAATCCGTGAAGCCACATAATTTCTTTGGTTGCCTCTGTCATTGCTACATACTCTGCTTCCGTGGTAGAAAGTGAAACCACTTTCTGCAGCTTTGAAGCCCAGCTTACTGTTGTGCCTCCAACCATGAACACATAGCCAGTAGTGCTCCTTCGAGTATCTTTGTCACCTGCCATATCTGCATCAGTATACCCTTCTAGAAAAATATCAGTTCCTCCAAAATACAAAGCATTTGTTGTTGTCCCTTTTAGATACCTAAGTATCCACTTCACAGCTTGCCAATGCTCTTTACCTGGGTTGTCCATGAACCTACTCACAACTCCCAATGCATGTGCAATGTCTGGCCTTGTCCAGACCATAGCATACATTAGAGAACCTACCGCTGCAGCATATGGAACTTTAGACATATAGGCTATCTCCTCTTGCGTCTTTGGACACATATCCTTCGTTAGTTTAAAGTGACCAGCCAAAGGTGTAGAAACTGGTTTTGCATTTTGCATTGCAAACCTTTCTAGTACCTTCTTGATGTAATCTTCTTGAGATAGCTTTATTGTCTTCTTCGTCCTATCCCTTGATATTTTCATAACAAGTATCCTCTTTGCAGCACCTAAATCTTTCATTGAAAAAGATTTAGACAGCTCCTCTTTTAGGTCTTTGATGTCCTGCATGTTAGCACTTGCAATCAACATGTCATCAACATATAACATTATGATTATGAATTTCCCATCTCCCAAATTCTTCGTGTAGACGCAGTGATCCGAGTTGCATCTTGTGAATCCATGATCCAACATCCATCGATCGAACTTCAAGTACCATTTTCTTGATGATTTCTTTAAACCATACAAGCTCTTCTTTAATCTGCAAACCATTTTCTCCTTACCTTTTACTTCATACCCCTTTGGTTGAAGCATGTAGATTTCCTCCTCTAAGTCACCGTGAAGGAATGTCGTATTTACATCCATTTGCTCGCTTATCTCAAATCCAAGACACAGCTTGAACATTGTTGTTGATATCATCAGATCCCTAACAAATACATAAACCTTAGAGAGAAGGAGATTTGGAAAACCATTCAAATATTAGTCCCAAACCAGATCTATGCTTCAACATGGAATTTGTATGTTTATTTAGAAGATTATATAAAAAAGATAATATAATTTAGCTTTTTTTTGCTTGTATCCTTTAAATTTTTTGTTTATTACAAGATAATATAATCTTTCTTTTTCCTGCTTGTATCCTTTGGTTTTGTGTTTGTGTGGGTGCTTTAGCCTCTCTTTTAGTTTGTAAATTTAAACTTCCTGATCCTTTGAACATAAATAGTTGTTGAGATTTGGACGGTTGTCCAAATGTCAAGATAGCAACCTTTTTAGTACTTCTAGAGTTTCCCATTTATGTTGAGGTTGGTGCTCTATACCAAACAATCTAGAGCAAGATATTTCACTTAGTGAGATGCTTGATCACTTTGAAAGTGTTCCATTTACGTTTTTTTCTTGAAAGGATTCGACAAAGAAAGAAAAAATAAGCAAAGTTGTGAGCCTTCATGAAGTAGCCATAATCGAGGAGAATAGTGAGATGACTTTTACATCAAGAAATGACATAATTTTATCTTATGCGGAAGAATCCATCATGGAGAATCCATGAGTGCACTACCTTTGATTTAAAAGATCTCAACCCCAAACCAGATTCATATTTAGACATTAGATTTGGAGTGTCATCCAAATCTCATTGACTTGTTAGTTAAAGAGTTGGACTTTGAACATCCTTGACAGATATGCAGATCTTACACAAATTATCATTGATTATCCAGTTTTCAAGGTTATCTCAAATTCAAAACCCTTGAAAACCTCATAAATACACTAACTTAGGGGATGAGATTTGGACAAACAATCCTGAAGTAAATCCATGCTTGAACATGAGATTTGGACAATTGTCCAGATGTCATAAACTTTTCATCTATAGATTTAGGAAGATTAACATCCCTCATAACTAAATGAACAAATATGGGATTTGGACTATTGTGCAGATCTCAATGACTTGTCACTTGTAGTCACTTGTAGATTTTGAAGACTTAACATCCCTAACAAGAAACTTAAGGATGTGATTTAGACAACTCTCCAAATCTCAACCTCGAACCAAATTTGGACAACCATTTAAATCTTAGACCAAAACTTCAAAGACCACCTTGCTCATGGGGCTGTTGTAATCACACCCAAAATTCCACTTTTGTTAATTTTACTCATGAATCTGGTATATCAATTATGGTTGATTGCCCAGTTCTCAAATATTTCTTTAAAGCCAAAACCCATGCATTAGGTGAAATTTGGACTCACAAAGGGGCCCTTTAAGGAGTTTGACTTTACCTCTCTCTACCAAAACGGACGCATGGATAAATTTTTGCAAACATACTCCAAAGTTGGCGGAGGTTTGACAATTAGAATGTCCTCTTCAAGCTCTATCTACTGATATATAGCATGCCATGAGATTCCTCATATTTTAGAAGATTCTTTTGTTGATTCACTTAGATTCAGACAAAGTTGTCACATCATAGGTGAATCAAAAACAGAATCTTCTAAAATATGAGGAATCTCATGGCGTGCTATATATCAGATAGAGCTTAAAGAGAGAATATTCTAACTGTCAACCTCCACCAACTTTGCAGTTTAATTGCAAAAATTTATCCATGCGCCCGTTTTGATACAGAGAGGTAAAGTCAAACTCCTTAAAGGGCCCCTTTCTGAGTCCAAATTTCACCTAATGATGATCACTATTGTTAGCACCTTAGCATCCCTACAAATACAAGAATGTGAGTTGGATAAGTAAATCTCAACCTCAAACCAAATCCATGCTTGAATATGAGATTTGGACAGCTGTAATGGAATTGGCCTATTTAATTTGAGAGTAGCAAAAATTAATGAGAGTACTTTTGAGAAATCACTTTGTGAGCATAGCGGGTGAACATAATTGAATATAGCAACATAATCATAGCAATTAGTTAACTTGGCATGAACAATACTTTTGCAAGAGAGCAAATTTAGAGAACATGACAACAATTGAGGACCGGATTTATGTGGAGCCTGTCCCCTCTCCAATAGGCATTTGTATTATGATTTCTCCCATTGAGAGAGACTTGTTACAATACAATCTTTGTGTTCCTTGTGACCTAGGTGATGATATGAAGATGGAAAGCTTCATGCATCATAAACATAACATAAACTTGAAGAAATCTTTAACTATCGCAAGCCTCAGTCCCAAGACCTCAAACACCTTCGAAGGTGGAGAGAGCTAGCAGGGAATGAGGGTAGGGAAGAGGAAGAAGAAACATTTTGTTGGAGAAAGAATTAGTTCCTCACTTATCATAACTCTTGTTGCTAGCATACATAATAGCATAGTAATGAAGAAGAAGGAGATGGCAAGCTTAAGCATTCAAGCATAGCTCTTGGTTGGATTTGTACTCCATATCCAAGAGTGTTGGTGTAGGCTCTCCACCTCTACTTGCTTGGAGAAGGAGAGGGAGCTCTTGCAATTTTCATAGCACACAACGAGAGTGTTTGTGAGTGTGTGTGGGTGAGTATGCCCCCTAAGAAACCCCCTAGATTGCTTGGGTCGACCCCCCCTTGTAGCTCATGCTTGAAGCTCATTGGACCCCTCCAAGCCTAGCCAATCACAAGCAGGAGGCATTACAAGCAGCAAGGGTAGGCCTTGATACAAGTGTCCCCCTTTCCCCTTTGAGAGAGAGGGCTAGATAAATGCTAAATCATTTAATTAAATCTCCTAAATTAGTATTGGATCCCTTGGGTGGCCAACCAATAGGCTTCAGGCACACCATGAGGGCAACATGAGGAGGAACTTGACAAGTGTCCCTTTTGCTTTATTTGTACCATGCATGCCTTGTGTGAGTGTGTGGGTGTTCTCTCTAATCCCCCCTCATGAGGGATCGCCCCCTCCTTGTAGGGATTGAATCTTTGACTTTTAGACACCTCAAGCCCCTCATGCATAGACCCAGTTCCCACCCACAAGCTTGGCTCATAAGCACTTTAAGCTTGGGCTGGGTTCTCACCTTAAGTGCAGACCTAGCATCTCAAGCATGTCAAGCACCTCAATAATCTCAATAATTAAGCACCTTAAGCATCTCAATCACCTCAATCATCAAGCACCTCAAGCACCTTACTCATCAAGCATGACAAGCACCTCAAGCTGGGTCGGGTTCCGGCGCCGCAAGGTCAGCCCTAGCTTACCTAATGTCAAAGTACTTTTACACACATTATTAAAGGTCTTCAATGAATCTAACGCTAAGGTCTTATGCTCCATTGGTTAGCTTTGCTCTTTGATAGACCATCTCTCATTTGGGCCCCTTTACCATTTGCCCCATGTTGAGATAGATCTATAAGCAAATGTCTATATCTTAACCCTTGTTCCCGTTTATTCTCCCACATTAAGTGATCATTTTAATATGAGAGAATCATTTGGGTTGGTTAGATATTAGTATGACATTACCTCTCTCTTGAAATCATAGTCGTCCTCGACTATGAGGTAGAAGAGATAAAGCCTTACTCATTAGCCAATTTTACTTAGCGGGTAGAGGATCCCTTTTTACTCTACGACATCTTTCCAAGATGGATGACTAATCCATTTGGTGCTTGGGAGACATAGCTGCCGCAAGCATGTCTGCTCTTTAGTCCATTTCATTCTCCCAAAGTAGAGTGACAAATTCGACGTGGTGTTTGAGAGACATCGTCATCACAAACATGATTCTAAGCATGCATAATAGTTAAATTTGTGCACAATTAAAAAGAGGACTAGTCTTATAAGAAAAAAACATGAGTCATTTAAAAGAAATTTGTACATTTGCTTACTCTAATGTAGCATTGTAAGCATTGACAAGGTTCATACTATCCTTAAGCTGTATTCCTTGCATCCATCTAGCATCTTCAAAAGGATAACTTTTGAACTTAATAAGATACCGTCGGATAATCTTACCATGTCGTAGTACCTTGTCTTCATGCCGAAGGAAAACTTCGGGTTGTAGCACCTCTTCTTGGTCTTCAACTTCGGGAGAGTCTTCAATAATTGGTTCAGTTGGTGGCTCTCCTTTGTAGGGCTTAAGTAGGCTTACATGAAAGGCATTGTGTATGAGCCAATGGTTGGGCAGCTTGAGTTGATAAGCCATCTCATTGATGGGTTTCAAGATTTGGAAAGGACCATAGTATCTTTTTGCTAGTTTAGCATAATACTTTTGATGGCCCGTAGGATTTTTGCATGTCGTTTTCCTTAATCGAGCCTTAGGAAACTTGAGTAATACCCAATCATTTTCTTTGAAAATTAAAGCTCTTCTATGCTTATCAGCAACAGCTTTTTGCCTTTGTTGAGAGATGGATATAACCTCCTTAATCTTTTGAAAATATTCTTGTAGGTCATGGCTATACTCATCGGCGGCCAAGATCTTCCCATGTACATTGAGTAGCAAGGGACTTTTAGGTCTTCCCTCAATGATCTCAAAAGGTGCTTTTCCCGTAGAAGTATGTACAGTATTATTGTAGGCATACTCTACAAGAGGTAAGTACTTTTCCCATTGTGAGCATTGATCTACTTCGGTAACATAATTCTTGAGTAG
The DNA here is from genome assembly GCF_014529385.1 of Adiantum capillus-veneris. Taxonomy (NCBI): domain Eukaryota; kingdom Viridiplantae; phylum Streptophyta; class Polypodiopsida; order Polypodiales; family Pteridaceae; genus Adiantum; species Adiantum capillus-veneris. The sequence goes on along the minus strand of NC_140949.1, from coordinate 17,386,841 downwards.
ATCGAGTATCGTAAGATTAACTATCTCACTTTGGCCATCCGTTTGTGGGTGATAGGCCGAAGAGAAATTCAATCTTTTTCCTAGATTTTCAAAGAGACCTTTCCAGAAATTACTGGTCATTCTAGGATCTCTATCTGACATGATGGATGTGGGTAATCCATGGTGCTTGAAAATCTGAGATATGGAGAGAGTTGCCATTTGATGTGCCTTAATAGTCTTTTTGATAGGAATAAAATGTGCTTGCTTGCTAAACCTGTCAACTATTGTTCATATTCCTGTATTTTCATGGATAGACTTGGGTAACCCAAAGATGAAATCCATAGATATACTCTCCCATGGTGAATTTGGGATAGGCAATGGGTGGAGTAATCCAGGTTGCTTCCCTCTATCATACTTGGTCTTTTGGCATACTACACATTTTGAAACATACTCTTGTATGTCCACTTTCATGGTAGGCCAATAGAAATACGTCTCTACTCCTCGGAGAGTTGGTTGAATACCTTTATGCCCCGCATATGGAGTAGCATGGGATTCATACATAACTTTCTCACGAAGGGAATGAGTAAAACATAGCCTATTTCCGTGGAGAAGATAACCATCCTGCAAGGTGAATGGTTCCTCTTTCTTCCCCAAATCAAGGGCTGACATTATGTCTCTAAAGTCAAGGTCAGTAGCATACTCATCTATCATAGAGGATAGATCATTGTGAGTAGCTATAGACACCGCATTAACTTTGGGTCGTCGTGAAAGTGCATCGGCCACTTGATTGTGCTTACCATCTTTGTGAGCAATATGGAAATTAAATTGCGAAAGAAAATTTACCCACCTCATTTGTTTGTCGGAAAGCTTGGTTTGCGTCATGAAATACTTGAGACTTTGGTGATCGGTTCGTAGGATAAATGGAGTCCCCAATAGGTAGTGCTTCCATGTGTCTAGGGCATGTAGAACAGTGTAAAGCTCTTTCTCATAAATGCCCAAGACTCGTTCATCAATATTGAGCCTTCGGCTCTCATATGCTATGGCATTCCCTTCTTGAAGCAAAACTGCTCCATGGCAGCTTTTCAAAAGCATCACATTGGACCTCAAATGGCTTTGAAAGATCCGAAAGCACGAGGACTAGTTGGGAAGTAAGCTTTTCTTTGAGCTTTTCAAAAGCATTTTTCTCCTTAGCACTCCATACATACTTAATGTTCTTCTTAGTTAAGTCGTGTAGTGGTCCTGCTACTTGAGAGAATTTTGCTATGAAGCGTCTATAGTATGCGCCCATACCAACAAAGCTTCTTAGCTCATGTAGATTTATTGGGTTAGGCCATGCTTTTATTACCTCTAACTTTGATGGATCCATTTGGATACCATCTTTAGAGATAATATGACCTACGTATTGAATCTCTTAAAAGCTTGTTCTCCCTCAATGCTTGAAAAATCACTTGGAGATGTTGCTTATGTTCCTCCAAATACTTGGAGTTGATGATGATATCATCAAAGAACACTCCAGTGAATTTGTGGTATGGTCTAAAAATTTTCTCCATCAAACGATTGAACGTAGCTAGTGCATTAGTCAAGCCAAAAGGCATGACTAGATATTTATAAAGACCAAACATTGTGCGAAACACGGTCTTTAAGATATCTTCATTCACTATCCTTATTTGATGATAGCCACTCTTAAGGTCAATCCTACTGAAGTAGGTAGAGCCTTGTATCTTAGCAAACAAATCTTCTACCCGAGGTACGAGATATCTATTTTTGATAGTGATATGGTTTAGTGCTCGATAGTCCACACAGATACGGTATGTACCATCTTTCTTTTGCACTAAAAGGACTGGAGAACAAAAGGGAGAGGAACTAGGCCTCACCATCCCTTTGTCTACCAGCTCTTGTACTTGCCTCATGATCTCCTCTTGTTGAGCTTGTGAGACTCGATAAGGAGGCTTTTTAGGTGGTGAGCTTCCAGGAAGGAGCTCAATGCGATGGTCACCATCCCCTCGTTTTGGAGGTAAGTCCATAGGGATATCATCGATGAACACATCTTGGAATCCCTTTAGAAAATTAGACAAGTCTAACTCTTCTTGATTCCTACCACTTACATTGATGAAACATTAGTATCTTTTAGAGACTCTTTGAAAAAAATCATGTACGCATAAACTGAGCTCTTCATTGACTTATCAAAAGCAAGAGGATTTACAAGTGGAATAGTGCGACCATGCTCACTAGCATCTATATACATGTTCTTTCCCCTATAGGTGAAGTAGATTCTCCTTTCAGGGAACTTCATGTTGGCAGCCATGCGATCAAACCATGGTGCCCCTAGGATAACATCCTCATGTTGGAGAGGAGAGATGAAGAAGTATTCTTTGTCGATATAGCTTTGGACATGAAGCCTCAACTTCCCAATCAAGGGAGTAACGGAGGCTTGTTGTCCCTTGAAAGCTGCATCAGCCACTACTATATCTCCCATCTCAAAAGCTTGAATGCCCAACTTGGTGGCCAACTCCGTTGATATGAAGTTGAGAGTAGAGCAAGGGTCAAACACGATGAAGGCATCATGCTCTCTTACCTTTCCCCAAGCATAGGAAAGTGATGATCCTTTGCAATGAGCATCCTCTTTTGGAGCTTCGATGGCGGAAGCCCTAGGAGTCTCATTGCGAGTATTCTTCTTGGGGCAAGAACGATAGCCATGTCCTTGCTCCCCACACTTGAAACACTTATGGTCCTTTTGCGAAAAGCTTCAAGCTCTTCAAGAGAGAGTTTTTTTTTACCTTTGTAAACTCCCTTCTCCTTGGAACGATTGTTGTTGTTGCTAGAAGTGACTTGGGAAGTATTTTGAACATTGGTTTTCCCCTTTGCATCATTTTTGTCTTTGTTTTCCATGGGCTTGAGATTACATCTAGCCCCTTGATGGAAATTGATGCGTGAAGCAACCATGGTGTGATGGATTACTTCGCTAATAGTACCAGGCCATTGAGAGTTGATGTATTCGGCCATCTCTTCAGGTAATACCACACAAAATTGCTGTCTTTGCTCGGCAAAGTCTATCTTTTGAAAGACAGTAGCCTTGAGATGTAAATCCCAAAACTTGTCTACGTATTTGTGGATAGACTCATGAGAGAGGAGCTTCAAGCTGTGCCATTCAGTAAGCACTTTGTCCTTTGCATCGCTTGCAAGGAATTGCTTCATGATGGAAACACGTAGAGTTTTCCATGTCTTTGGGGTATCACCATTTCCACGAAGGCTAGCCCACCATTGACGAGCTGATTTTTGGAAGTGCATAGCTACATGGCATATCTTGGAGGACTCTGTGAAGCCCTCGTCTCCAAAGGCCGCATCAAATTGCTGGATGAAGGCCAACACTTTGTCGGTAGCACCAAAGGTGCCATCATAGGTGAGAAAAGAGATACTCTTTCCTCCCTCCTTGAACTTCTTTAGCTTTTGATACCTTCTCCATGCAGGAAATGATTTGCAATATCCTCCCCTCTTGTATTCTCTAGGAGAATAGCCATAACTTTCGTCGGAAGAGGAGGAAGGTGAAGAAGAAGGAGAAGAGGGTGACCTCTTCCTAGCCCTTTTCTTCCTTTGTTTCCTCCCCTTTTAGAGTGATGAGGAGAAGGACTATGTGTTGATCTTTTCCTCTTGGGAGGAGTGGGCGATCGTCTAGACCGCTACCTTCGTGGAGAAACATCTTCAGAGGAACTTAAACTTTCATTGCTTTCTTGCTCTTTGGATTCCTCCTCTCGAATGGGAGAGAGTCTTCTTTTGGGGGTCTCTTCAAGAGGCCTCCTAAGCTCTCTCTCCTCTTGGAGAGGAAGGGAAATTCCATAAGCACGAAGTTGTTGATTAACTTCGGCTTGCAAAGCAGGGTTGCCCATAGCTTGTTGCAACCTAGTGACGATATAATTCACAAACATGGGAGCATCATCATTAGCACTGTCATGTGCAAAATCAAAGCTATCAATGTTCATTCTACTCTCTTGATTATTGTCATCCATGTTAACAAAATTTATGTATGTACTCAGTGTATGCTTTGGCAATTCAAAGCCTTAGTTGCCACTCCTCTTAGCCTTTGAAAATCGACTCTTAAGTATCTACACCCACGGCTCGAAGTGGTTAATTATAGAGAGTAGAGGAGTAGGTCTAACATAGCAGAGTTGCCGAGAACTAGCTCCTTTCGGACTTCTTATGGCTCAATAATGGTAAAGACGTAGGCAAGTCTAAAAAGACACTTTTTTAAGTCCAAACCTCCCGAGGTGTGCACCATCCCCCACATAGTGGGCTCAACAAAACCGATAATAGATCCCAGTTTCACTTACCCTATTATAATTAACAACATCAACCATTCATAGGCTACTTAAGGACCTCTCTTCTTAATCAAGAAAAGAGAAACCAAATGCTCTGATACCAATGTAATGGAATTGGCCAATTTAATTTGAGAGTAGCGAAAATTAATGAGAGTACTTTTGAGAAATGACTTTGTGAGCATAGCGGGTGAACATAATTGAATATAGCAACATAATCATAGCAATTAGTTAACTTGGCATGAACAATACTTTTGCAAGAGAGAGAATTTAGAGAACATGACAACGGTTGAGGACCGGATTTATGTGGAGCATGTCCCCTCTCCAATAGGCATTTGTATTATGATTTCTCCCATTAAGAGAGACTTGTTATAATACAATCTTTGTGTTCCTTGTGACCTAGGTGATGCTATGAAGATGGAAAGCTTGAACATGAGATTTGGAGGGTTGATTATGACATCGATTTGCTTGTCACTTACAGAGCTAGGACATAAAACATTCCTAACAAAATACACAAATCTGGGGTACAAAATTTGGGTAATCATATCTCAGCCCAAAATCAAATCTGAAGAGCCATCCAAATCTCAAATGGAAGCCTCAAAGAACACCTTTCTCTTTTTGCAAAGATATATTAAATTATACTTTTGTTAATTTGATCTTTGGGTCTTGCATGTTCCCATAGTCGATTGTTTAGTTCTCAAAGATTATCTCAAATCGAAGACCTTTGATAAATCTTGTTGAAACATTTTATCATCACTAACAAACACATAAACCTTGGGATGATATTTGGACAATCGTTCAAATCTCAAGCCCAATCTGCAACAAATACATAGGCCTAGAGTATGAGATATGAACAACCTTAAACTTGATTCGAAAAAGTATCCAAATTTTAAGCGCAAGCTTTAAAGACCACCTTTTTCATGAGTCCCTAACAAATATGCAAACCTAGGGGATGAGATTTGGACAATCGTTCCAATCTCAACCTTGTACACTCAAACTAAGATTTGGACGGTTCTCAAAATGTCATAGATTTTTAATTCACATATTTAGGATGCTTAAAACTCTCTAAAACATATAGAAATCTTGGGATGAGATTTTGACAACCCTCTAGAGCTTAACCCTAAACCAGATTTGGACGATTATCCAAATCTCAAAGTTATGCTTCAAAGACCACCTTTCTCATGGGTTTACAACAACCAAATTATAATTTTCTTAATTTTACATGTGGGTCTAATCTAGCACTCATAGAGCCAAGATTCTAAATGTAATGGAATTGATATTTCTATTAATTATTGCAGCTGACAGGTGGAAAAGGCTTGAACGAGCTAGGCCTCTGCATACGGAAATCTATTTCATGTATTATTTAAGTCATAAATCGACAAAACTGTATACCTGTCAAACATCATTGCACATACTCCGAGCCGTACGCAATACGAGAGAGACAAAGAGTGGGAGAGGGCAAGAGAGCGCGTGCAGGCACACCTCCTAGAGTGGAGTGCTACGCCAGCACGGCAAGAGAGAAGAGAGGAGAGGGGAGAAGAATACACAAACACTGGGTGCAATCTCCCCCCGTGCAAGAGTGACTATTTCCCTCTTGCACGTATTTAATTTATATATTTCTTGAATGGTAAAAAATGAGTACAAACTGGCAGACCGGACATAATTGGCCAAAGCTCATAAAGAGCACTTGAATAATCTAATATACATAAAAGTATTATCCTTCTACATAATTCATTATCTCTTATGCTTTTGCCACTTTTCAGCTGCATAAATAATAAAATATCATAGAAAATGTAATGGAATTGATATTTCTATTACACTAAACATCATTAATAAATACACAAGCCTAGCAAAGGAAATGCTGGCAGTCGTCTAGTTCTTAACTTCAAACCAGATTTGGACACCCGTTAAATTTGATATTTAGACAACCATCCAAATATCAAACCCAAGCTTCAATGATTACCTTTATCATGGGTTGGATGCAGGTAATATTAAATGTTTATTTTTTTTATTTAATTTATAAGTATTTCACTAGCTATGATTGACTCTCTAGTTCTCAAAGCTCAGATCCAAGACCCTTGATAGTTGTTGTGACATCTTAACATCCCTACCAAATACACAAATATAGGGGATGCCATTTTGATAAGTATCCAAATCTCCATCCCAAACAAAATCCATGGTTGAATATGAATTTTGGATCGTTGTTCAAATCTCATAGACTTGCACTCACAAATTTTTGATGCTTAACGTCCATAGCAATTATGAAAACCTAGGGGAGGACGAAATTTGGAAAACATCTAAATATCAACTCCAAACAAGGTTTACACAAAAATACAAATTTCAAACTCAAGATTCAAAGATCACCTTTCTCATGGAGTTGCTACAACCAGATACCTTCTAACTTTGTTAAATTTACCTATGGTCTTACAACACTTATGATCGATTTCCATTTTTCAAAGCTTCTCACAAATCCAAGACCCTTGAACATGATTGTTGACATCTTAACATCCCTAACAGATACAAAAACCTAGAGGATGGGATTTCAATAGTCATTCATATCTCAACCCTAGTTTGGACCCATGGTTGAACATGACAATTGGACAGTTGTCCAAATTGCATAGATTTGTCACTCATAGGTTTATAATGCCTTCCATCATAGCTTTAGGACTCTTAACATCTTTAAAAATTAGGAAAATCTAGAGGATGGTAAGATTCAAAAACTGTCTAGATCTCAACCATCTTACTTGTCACTCATAATGACTCTAAACATCCATAACAAGTACAAAAACCTATTGGACTAGATTTGGATAATCCTCCAAATCTCAATCCTAAATGAAATTTGGACAACCAACAAAACCTCAAAATGTAGCTTCAATGCCCACCTTTCCCATGAGGAGGTTGCTACAACAAGACACCAAATTCTACTTTTGTAAATGTTATGGATCCAAATATCATATCCAAGCTTCGAACACCACATTTTCATGGGCTTCCTTTGCAATCAGATACCACACTTTTGTTGATTTTTCATCTAGGTATTGGACGATTATTGAGTTTCCAAGTCTTATCTCAAAAACTCTTATTCACTTTTGTTGATACTTAACATCCCTAACAAATACACAAACTTAGGGGATGAAATTTGAACAATCATTTGAATATCACCGCATAACAGATCTATGCTTAAACATGAGATTTAAATGGTTATCTAAATATCATAAGACTTGTTACTCATAGATTTAGTACACTTAACATATCTAAAAACATAGAAATCTAGAGGATGATGAGATGCGAACAGTCACCCAAATTTTAATTTCAAAGTAGATCTGTATAGTTGTCCAAATCTCAAACTCAAGCTTCAAAGACTACCTTTCTGATAGGTTTATTGTAGCCAAACTACCAAATTCTACTTTTGTTGATTTTGCATGTGGGATTTACACTACAAATGGTTGATTTTTCAAATCTCAAGGATTATCTCAAATCAAAGACCCTTGATCATTGTGGTTGGGAATAAGTCTTTGTTATGCCTTATCCTTGATTGTTTAAATTTAAGTATTAGTTTATACAAGCAAGCTTCTTAATTTTATCTACCTTTTCCTTGCCTGAAAGCATTTTCCAAAGTGAATGTTAATTTGGTTTTATGTGAGTGAGGACACAAAGGAAGATGTTGAGGAAGATCAGTGCATCATTTAGATAGTAAACTTGAGGTGGTTTGTGGACTTGAAGCTCGCTATGTTTTGCAGAGTAAAGAAAGTTCGATTGATATTTTATCCAAATTTATTCTCAATAAGGAAGTACCATTGATGAAGAGAAGGCTAGTAACTCGTATTTGTTCACCATTTCAAGTGATTGAGCTAGCAGTAGAGCTAGGGAATACTGTGAAGTGGTCTAAGTGACTTAAAACATGGTTGAGAATTGGGAAGATCTCAAAAGAAAAGGAGAAAATTGATGGTAACCAGAGAAATGAGGAGTTCATCAAGACACACAAATCTAGCTCTTCACATGTCCTGATATCAAAAGAGACACTAGAAAGCTCTAGTACTATTGCTCTGGCCAAAATGGGTAAGGTCATTTGTGTGGAATATTGTAATGAGTTGGTTTTATCTGTTGAATCTCTTTGTATGCTAACAAGGATGCTATACTCTATTCATAATTGACATTGAATTTTAATATAAAAAAATTGCAATTGTATGTTTAAAGGTAGATGTGTTGAACTTGAGTTTAGTCCTACAATCCATTGATCTACTCTGTGTGTGTGTGTGTGTGTGTGTGTGTGTGTGTGTGTGTGTGTGTGTGTGTGTGTGTGTGTGTAAGCACAAACAAAAATTCACCTTCGTGCTCCATCTCTTCTACATAATTGAATTCTATTTGTCTTAATTTAATTCAAATACATGACTAAGTCAAAAGTAAAAGTGCCAAAAAGTAAATATAGATTCTATTAGTCTTGCTCTGCATGACTAAGTAAAAAGTAAAAGCACAAGAAAACTGCTTTCCTTTGACTATAATGGTTCTTAATCTTGTGATTAGTGTATGTTTCAAATTGTTTTCTTGTGTGTGGATGGGTTTTATGAAACTCTAACACCATTCACCTTGTGTGTGTAGCTTTTGATGAGGTACCTTGATTGGCATGTGGTGATTGGAGAGGCCAATACCAATGGAGTTAGTGTGTGCTTGTCAAGAGTGTTCTTTGAGGTTCTAGTCTATGATGGCAGGTCGGCGGACTTTGGTGGACTTAATGTGTGTAGGTGATGCTTGATTGATGATGTGATTAGAGTTAGTGATTCATGCCTAATCTCTATTGCATTGGATTATCATACTCTTGAATCCTCTCATTCGATACATCCGATGCTTATGCTTCCATGCCCTAGCCGGGTTACCGATCCCAGGATTAATAATTGTTTTGGTCTTGGGTTGATTAGGCTATGCTATTATTGCCCCCAACATTTGGTTCCGCTATAGGGGATTGAGAACCTAAGCTAGTAAGTATTGTATGTTTAGAATAGAGTAATTTCACTACTAATTTCATCGGTTTTTGAGTGTGTCTAACTCAAGTTTGGTTTGGTTTGATGATGTTGTGCAAGTAACTGATGATAATTTTTGAGTTATGAATACCCCAAACCCCCAATTTCACTAGTTTCATACTAACCCTTACTAATTTTGCTTCATTTTCATGCTACTTTTTACTAATTTTTGACTAACTTTGCTAACCTAGCCGCTAACATTTGAAGTGTAATGTATGCTCAATCCCCTTGTAAGAGGTGGATTCATCACTCTAATTAAGTTAATTGTGCTAATTTATGCCTAATTTGATGATTTGAGTGTTTGATTTTTGGCCTACAATGGTCAATTTTTGGGCCGATTTGATGGTGCACACACTTGTGTGTGCAATGATGCCTCTTCATCTGGAGCAAAGGAATGGCTTGGAGTGTGATTACGATGTAAGTGCTTTCACTTGCTCATGTTACTTCTTGATTGATTAATGTGGTTCAATGTATGCTAATTATTTGCTAAAATTAGGAGTGTAAATCAATTGACCTACACTTTTCACCTAATGAAATTCACTTGGAATGAAATTGATGGTCAAATTTTGACTGATAAACTTTGTGTGTGTAAAGAAAATGCTTAATTCTCATCAAGAATTCATGTATGTGTATAAAAATCATTGTGTGTGTAATGCACCAAAGAGGGAAAAAACTATCATGAAATTCAAGTGTGTGTACACCTAATTTTGAGTGTGCATCCACAGAAATTGAAAAAATTGATGATATGTGAGTGTACAATCATGTAATTGATGTGTATGTTTGGCTAATTCAACCATTGGATAAGCCTAAATGCCGAAAAATTGGGCAAAATTTGAGTGTGTGTCCCTCCAAGACCACTTGATTTTCGATGATTGATGGTCAATTGAGGCACCAAAATGATTTTTGATTGCAAAATGTGCATGAAAAGTGTGTGCAATCATTAGGGGTAAGCCTAAATGCAATGCCAATTGAGCCAAATTTGGAATTTTGTGCTTAATTTTTTGACTGTGTGTATTGCTTGATTCGGTCAAAATAGTGTTAATTTTTTTGAAATTGAGCATGCATGCATTCATTTATGCTTGAGAAGTGTTAGATTTTAGGACTGCAATGTGAAATTGATGGATTAATTGCATAAATTTTTGGTTTAAATTTGGGTGTGTGTGTCTACTAACAATGGCATTCGATATTCAAATTGGGGATGAATAATTGGTAGAAATTACCAATTATAGTAGACCTAAAAGTTGGTGTGTGCATAATAAATTGATTTAGATTGAAATTGAATGACTCAATTGTACATAATTGAGGATGAAATAATACAATACCATCCCGTTGTACCAAAATTGATTGGATATGGTAAAAAGTTGTGTTGGATGTGTGCCTACGTGTTGTATGTTCAATCAACCATAAGATGGAGCAACCAAGAGGACCCTCGGAATTCAAAAACTTTTGCATCCAAGAGATGAGATTGCGTACTCAATAATGTGTACAAATATGCCAATCAACAAAGTTATGATTGAATGGTGTAGCATTGATTATTTATTTCTTGGTGCTAGTTTGCATCATGCCTAATCCAAAGAGAGGATTGAGATGGAAATTTTAGCCAAATTTCAAGCGTAATACGTTTGGTCAATTAATTTGCTACAAAATTGGGGGCTCATTTGGCTCATTAGTGCTTCAAGAAAGGTGTTGTGCGCATGGAAAAAAACTCACTCACACACTCCCTATGCCCATGGAAAACCCCCCCTATAAGTCTCGTGTAGTGAAGAATCGATTGGCCCACGAAAGGCATCATGCCAAATTGAAAACACATAGCTATTTGGCACCCTAGTCCTACACAGTTTCTAACAATTGATGCGGGCACACAAGCTGCCAAGGAACTTGACCAACCCCACCAACTTCTTTCGCTTTCATCTGGTTTTCTATTACAGTCACACCAAGAATCGTGAGTCAAAAAGGAAAAACTCCATCCTTGCATACTGACGATTCTGGCACCCTAGGCCCACACAGCCTCAGCCGGTCACTTGCCCGATTTTCCCCTCACCTTGGCCCACCTACACCTAACGTGGTCGCCTTTAGCTGCCCACTAACTGCTCATGGCCGCCTTGCTCGCCAGAGTCACCACACCTCACAGCTTTTTGACTGAGCCCTACGGCCTACCTAACAAGGCACATTCCTTGCTGGCCCCGCCATCCTGCCCCGTCTCAAAAGACGCTGCTCCAAATCGCATTACGGACCCACAACCTCTCAATCACCGCACTGAAAACGCTATAGATTGTAGCCGCCAACCATAAAAACACACACACATACACACGCACTGATCACCCTAATTCACTTGCACAGTTGCACTCACACTATCCTTTCCGTGCTCTCTCTCTCTCACTGTCCCTCTCTTCCCCTTTTCCCCTCAGGCTCAAGCTCGTCGTCGTCACGCACGGTGAAGCCCGTCACCATCAGAACAAAAATAGAGCATTAAAAAATGAAATCAAAACAAAAGGGAAAACAAAATAAAGACAAATCATCTCTTTCAACTCTTTTGAATGACCTTATGCCGGAATTGGCCTACGCCACCGAAAAGGAAAGAATACTCAGCTTTGGCATTAGACCGGAAGAGAAATTCGGGGATGTTGAGAAAACAAGACCACGCAATATTGTGTCATTGTCAATAGTTTTATAGATGAGATTGTGTTTCAAACTTATGTTGATTCTTGCATGTTCTGGTGCTTATAATCATTTAAATAATGATTTGTGCACTATGAAAATGATTGATTTTTGGAAGGGAAAACATCAGTGATTCCATTGGCTGTCAAAAGAGGTAAGTGGTAAGTCGGCTATCAAGGAGACAATGCACCATGAGTTCAAAACCCCCCTCTTTCCTACTATGGTGTTTCATTTAGATGCAAGAATCCTTTTGACCACTCATAAGGAAATTAAGTTACAGATCCCTTTCCATAATAACATTGTTATGTATGGCATAGATGCTATTTAAGAGCAAGTGTGAGCATCAAGTGGGTGCCTTGATTGAGTAAGCAAATGATCTATTGCACTAAAAATTTCCTTATGAGCTTGACATGATTAAAATAGCATTGCACTACATGGAAACTTCGTTTGGCATGAATGAGAGCTTCCCCTTTTGAAAGTACAATTGGCATTGCATTGTCATGACTTTGTGTCTGGACTTGTTGCATTTTAGTGCTTGACATGAATGTCAACATGTTTGCGTATCACTAAAATTGAGCTTCTATGAATGATCAAGAGAGAGCATGAGACTTTTGGGTTTGTGATTGACCTTGAGTTCTTTTTGTGCTTGTGTTGAATTTCCATATTCTTAGGAACACTAATGATTGAATTCGTTTTAGAGTGATTGGCAAAGTGGGATTCCATTGCAGATACGGGATGTCGGCCTTGATCATATTGCAAAACTAGGCTATTTAGAGCCATTCCAATTCTTTGGATTAAAAGTTGTATACATGCTAGCTCATAGCTTGGTCTAAAGTGAAAAAAATTTCATTTGAGTTAGAGTTTACCCAACTTTTTTGAGAGCTTTCAAATACAAAATCTGGCTATTGAGAGCCGTTTACTTTCCTTTCATCAAAAGTTGCAGTCATCCCTAGCTACTAGCTTGCTCTAAAATTGTAAAATTCATGTGAGCTAGTTGTTAGCCAACTTTTTTGGAGAGATTTAAATTTGTAAAATTTGGCTTTCAAGAGCCACTTCAAATTCATTCAAAATTTGCATTATTTCTAGCTCTTGGCTTGTTTTAAACTGCATATTTCAATTGAGCTAGCAATTAATCAACTTTTGAATCATACATGAGAGACTTAAATAGCAAAATTTGCTTATGTAGAAACAACATAAGAGGTCAATTCCGCGAAGTTATCCCCTATCTCCCCCATCCCGTATTTGCAAACGAACTTGAAATTGATAACTTTTAGAAATACTCTTCGATACCAAAAATTGAACTACTTCTATCGAGCTTAGACAACTACTCTTTTCTTATGGTGCATAGATTTCCATTTAGGAAGCTAGAAGGTCCTCCTATAATTTATGAGTTTGCGATCCATTAAAGCTTAAACCTAAAAATACAATGTAGTCACTGAAGCTTACACCTAAGTGCAAAGTTACCATTAATGCTTAGCTTAAGAGTGCAAATCTACCTTTGAAACTTAACTTAATGATGCATAGATACTCTTAGCACTTAACCGTAATTGCGAGGTTTCCATTAAAGCTTAAACCTAAAATACAAGGTAATCACTAAAGCTTACACCTAAGTGCAAAATAGTTACCATTAAAGCTTTGCTTACGAAAGAAAATCTACCTTTGAAGCTTAACTTTATGATGCATAGATACTCTTATCACTTGACGCTAATTGCAAGGTTTCCATTGAAGCTTAAACCTAAAAATACAAGGTAGTTACTAAAGCTTACATCTAAGTGAAAAGTTACCATTAATGCTTAGCTTATGAGTGCAAATCTACCTTTGAAGCTTAACTTTATGATGCATATATACTCTCATCACTTGACCCTAATTGCAAGGTTTCCATTAAAGCTTAAACCTAAAAATGCAACGTAGTCACTAAAGCTTATATCTAAGTGCAAAGTTACCATTAAAGCTTAGCTTACGAGTGCAAATCTACCTTTGAATCTTAAATTAATGATGCATAACTACCATTAATACTTAACCCTAGTTCCAAGGTTACCACTAAAGCTTAAACCTAAAATGATGTACATAAGCTTTCCTAGTATTAAAACATGGATTAATTAATCCTACTAGAAATGAAGATTACCTCCTCTAAACAAGAGGGAAGTGGGGTTGAAGTCCTTTTTGAAGAGATGTGAGGCTCAAGGAGGAAGGAAAAGGATTTTGGATGAAGAGGAAGGAGAGAGGAGCTTCTTCACAAAACCCTCAAGGGTTTGGCCTTCCAGAGAGGAAGAGAGCAAGAGCAAGGTTTAATGGAAACCTTGATTTACTTAAGCATAATCTTGAGCATGGCAAGTATACAAGTAGCTTAGCAATATGTGTATGTGTAAAATTACAAAGGAGAGGGGATGCTTATATAGGAAATGGTGGGTATTCTTTTCTCAATTCCTATTGAACCCCATTCCTATTGGACCTCAATTCTCTTCTCAAATCCTATTGGACCCCAATTCTCCTCTCAATTGCTATTGGACCCCATTTCTCTTCTCAAATGCTATTGGACCCCAATTCTCTTCTTAATTCCTATTGGACCCCAATTCTCTTTAAATGCTATTGGACCCCAATTTTCTTCTTAGTTCTTATCTCTTAACTTTATCTTTCAATCAAGTTAGTCCCTTTTTCTCCCAGTTCCCGACCTAGATCACTTCCCAAGCAGCTTTTGACAAAGAAGTATAAAAATAATCTTAATCTTTTTGGGAAAATATAGGGATGACATAATTGCTTATCCGAAATATCCTTGTCTTTCATTCTGGAGTAAAGTCTCGTGCGCATGACTTCTTTGTCGGTTTTGCTTTTTCTAAATTATTTTCTAGGGTGAAAAAGTTCTAAATGGCTCTAGGGTTTAGGGAGGGATCTTACAAACTCCCCAACAAAAAGAAAGAGCTGTCCTCAGTTCGGGACATGCTATAGAGAGTAGACAGACTCAATCTTTGGTCAACTTATGATTGAAGATGGTTAGTAACTTTAGGGTATTTAGACTAAAGGACAATGAAATTGGTATGGACCTTGAATAATACACTTCTGTTCCATTTTTAGCGCTGACTCAAAAGTATTAATCATAAAGAAGTCTTAATGACTCGAGGTTACTTTAATTACTGAGTGTGATCTTACTCAACTAGGTATTTTTCCTTTGGTGTGACCGGATTTTGTTTCTCTTGTGAGCTTTGAAGATCATTTCTTCACTTCGCTCTCTATCTAGCCTCAATATGCTTTGTAAAAATCTTACCATTCTTACGTAGACTTTAACTTTTTCCATTTTGAGTGTTGACTCATTTCTCTATTAATATCATCCAACTGATACCATGTTCTTGACAGTTAAGGATTTCATACTGATCTTTCAATTAAATCTTGCAATATCTCCTCCCTTGTGTACCCAATTTTATTTTCTCCATCCTTATTTCTCTTATGTCTACAGCTTAATGCCTCATATTTCACTTGGTAATCCGATAATTTCATGTATCATAACAATTAGACTTGTAAAACACCATAGATGATTTGAATCTCAAAACAATTGACTGAGTAGAGATGCTTCAATTCCATAAATATGACGATTGATTACATCCGCATAAAAATTACTTCAAAAGTGCCATCGATATCTTGAAGAATAATTATAAGTTGTTCCGAAGAACCAACCAAAAATATGATCAAGGGCTTGGACAAAAGGGAGATATTGATTGATTTCCAAAGGTCCACAATATCTGAATGCAAGCTTACAAAATTTCCCTAGCTTTAAGGAGCTATGTTTGGTTTTGACTTTGAGGAAAACTCATTCGCCTTTGCTAAAGCTTCTAGAAAAGCGGTGAAAATTAGTGTAGCTCTTCTGCCTATCACTAGCTCTCTTCAGGTTGTCTCTAATGACTAGAAGTTGATGATCCATCTCTTCCAGGGTAGACTTAGCAGCAGGAACATGAAGAGCTGGGTAGGCTAATCGAAGAGGGACTAAACATTCCTGACCATACAAGGCTTTAAAGGGTGACATTCCGAGGCTGGGATGGTGAGAAGAGTTATAAGAAAACTCAACTAGGGGAAGCAACTTGATCCATTGCTGGGGCTGTTGGTTGCAGTATTCTCAAAGCATATCTTCAATGACTTGATTCACTCGCTCAGTTTGACCATCAGTCTCCTGATGATATATGGAGCTGAGATTCAGCTGGGTACCAAGAGATCGAAACATGTCTTGCCAAAACTTAGAAGTAAATTTGGCATCCCGATCCACTGATGATTTTGCAGGTATTCCATGTAATCTTGCTACCTTGTTGATAAATACTTGGGCTATGTCGATGACGGTGGCTATCTGCTTGATTGGAATTAGATGAGCCACCTTAGTGAGCTTATCTACGACGAAAAAAATAGAATCATAGTTTCCAGTTGTCTTTGAAAGACCAGTGACAAAGTCCATACTTAGACATTCCCACTTCATCTGAGGAATATCTAGGGACTGAAGCTTTTCAGGTAGTAAAGAAAGACCATCTGCTAAGGTATAGTCAATTAAGTGTTCCCTTGGGCTCTGAGCTTGAATCTCTTGTAGAAGAGGTCTAAAATAGGGGTCTACCTGAATTTCTTGTTGTACTTCCTCGTTTAAAGAAGAGCTAAGGAGTGAATTAGTCAGAGTTAATGAGGACAGGACTATTGGTGAAGAGGTCTTTGAGTCTATTGAAGGCAGCATCTCTCCCCAACAAAAAAGAAAGAGCTGTCCTCAACTTGAATAAAATACGTAATTGATGAAGCTTCTTGGATACATCTTGCAGCTTAACTTCTTGTTAATGCTTTGTTGAGCCAGCAGAGGATCACACCCACATTTTTTCTCACACTCATCATTTTGTAACCATTGATTGTAATAAATGTCTTTCCGACATGAATTTTGATTTGAGCCATTCATTAAGTAACGGGACTCAATTGAGTTTCCAGCTTTTAATCCCAAAGTAATTTCACTTGCTGATGTAATTAGTTAGAGATGTTCTCACCTCCAAGGCTGAGGTATATAAGCCAAAGTTTTTGTAACCTAAGGGGGGAGAGATTATTAATCAAAGTGAGTTTTTGGAGCGCCGTGACTGTGTCTGAGAGAGAGAGAGAGAGAGAGAGAGAGAGTCTTATCTACTTGTTACATGAGCTACAGAGCCGCCATTGGAGAAGCGACACCGCCATTGTGTTAGCAACGGCGAGAGCTACGCACAGATACCAAGAGTGCGCGCTATCGGCTTCTATGTGTGGTAAGTTTCTACGAGCTTGGGTGTGAGTTTTTTTCCAACTTGTGTGTCAGAATGGAGCGTGAAGCATATCTATAGAACCACAACGAGTAGAGCTACACATTGGTACCATCGGGGTCAAGTTTCGATCACCTGTATTTTTCGGTCTGTCTTCATACGCGTTTACCGCACGGAGTGGTTATAGGTTGATTTTGCAGTTCAAGTCTTTAGGGTGTTGTTCTTACCTAGTGTATAGACTTCCCCTTGAGTTTGAAATCGATTCAACGATTCTAGATTCTGTTTCGTATAGCATTCGTTTGTAGTACGGATTTCAGTCACTTGCGTATTTTAGAACTTAGATTTGATTTCCTTAGTAGTGATTGTCGTTAGAAGGTCGAGTAGGTGATTTGACACCCACCTAGTTGTTTCCATGCGCCTGCGGGTCAAGCTCCGTCCTCGTCTGACAAATTTTATTGTTGGTTGAGTTCTCGCTATTTAGCTTCCGCTAGCGGCGTAACCGCCTTAACATTTGGCGCCGCTGCCGAGGACGAGAGCCCTAAGTAGGTGACCTTAGGCTAATCCTACGAGGTGAGTCGTATAAAATACTTTGTATACTTTAGTTAGAAAAGATCTAGGAGTGGTGGACTCCGAAGATCTCGAGAGATACTAGGAAGGGGGTATTCCTGGGTCTTCCGTGTTGACAGTATTTTTAGTTTAGCTTAGATTTGTTTGTTGTTTTGTTGGTGTTGAGTAGTTGTTGATAGAAGAAGAATTTGCTAGTCCATGAGTGACAGTGGATATCTTTAAAATCACAATTACCAAACCCATTTTATGATTAGGAATAGCTTAGGTAGGACTTCATTTGATCCTGATCTGGAGCTAGTAATCATTGGAGTATTTGCTTGATATGGTTGATTGCATGTTAGATCACTAAACCGTCGAGTTAGTAGTGAAACTTGCAATAAACAAAAGTCAGAGAAATTTTCTGTGTATCTGGGAGTTGCTGAACACTTGAGAAAGCTTTAGGAAGGATTCTGTGCCAAAAAAACTGGAAATCTGCAACTTTAGACATCATACGCGTATGATGTTTAAATGACCAAACAGAGACCAAAACAAAAATTTTGACTTTACCAGAGTGTTCAAAAGGGGGGTTATACCCTAATTTCAACTTAAAACAAGAGCATTAACACTCAAAGAAACCCAAAAAGACAAGTCGGAGTCCAAGAAACGCAAAGAATAGGAAATTTTGGATTCAGATCTTGTTTTTACATTCAAACCTGACAAAAACACTTGAAACTCAATTATAAACATTGGAGAAGGCTTAAAACCAAGAATAGTCAAAATCTTGGACAAAAGACATCATACGCGTATAATGTCTTTTAGCACATCCACTGCTTATTTTTTATATCTAACCTGACAAGATTGTTAGAAAGACTGTAGAAAGCATAAATATCAAGTCTTGACCCAAATTGATGAAAAAGACATCATACGCGTATGATGTCTTTGACCTAATTTTGGACATATTTTGATACTTTGCCAACACAGATCCATTGTAATAGCTGTCTAGTGGTTATATTTCAAGTTTCATCCCATTTGGATCACAATTGACCCAAAACAAGTCAAAAACGGAAAATTGCCAAGAAAAGCCTAAATCAGCCATAACTTGCTTAAACAGAGTTCAAACTGAATTTTGTGAGTGGACTGAGCATAAGGGGGCTACTGAGAGTGAGCATAACCAAAATAGTCCAAATCTGTGAAAAAAGACATCATACGCGTATAATGTCTTTTTTAGCATAACTGCAACAAAATTCTCACTTGATGAAACAGAAGTTGTCCAACTGACAAGATTAAACAATTGACCAAGTATCAATCAGTTTGGATCAATTCTGACCACAAAAATTTGGGAAAACAAAATTGCCGAGACGGAAAAGTTAAAGTCCTTTAGGGGAATTGATGAATTTGAGATCGGGCAGGAATCTCCAGAATAACCAACCAAAACAAGGGGAACAAGCAAGCGTCATATCAACCGAGGGAAGTGTAAACCAAAGTTGGGTGCATCCATTAGAGCCGATCTTTCAAGGAAGTGTTGCTGATACTTCTTCGGAGAGATCTTGCGAGATTTTCACTGAACACTTGGAACACTTGAACCTGAACAACAGAGAAAATATGGCAGCAGGGTCATCAAACCCCTCCGCCACAATGAATCTATTGTTCATAAAATACCAGTACGACAATGAGCAAGGTGCCAAGATCTACAAAGATGGAATGGACCGCTATTGTGTAAAAATAGAAGAGAGACCTAGTGAGTTCAAGGACTTAGTCCCTGTGAGCTATAGCGGAGATAGATATCTAGATGACGAGGGTACCATGTACTTGGTAGTCCTAAACCCTAACATTGTGGACAAGTGGGGATTGATGGGCACCAAAGCCAAAGTAGATGAAGAACTTGAGGACAAAGCACCAATAATGAACTTCCCTAATGAGAGGTTAAGAAGAGAGAATGAAACTACAAGGATCAACACTGATAACATCTATGTGGGGCTATACAAATATAATAATGGGGAGCAAGATCTCTATTATAGATGTGAAGAACCCTACACCGGAGAGTTGACAGACCAAAAAAGACTTTATGTCTTTACCTACACAGAGGGATCGGAAGTGAAAATTTCCGCTTACGACAAGTATGGGAGGCAATACTCAACAATGGGCAAGAAAGAATTAGAAGGGTATACATACTTTGGGGGACCACTACATCAGTATTATGTTACTTCTAGCTCACAAAGACCAGCACCAACAAATGGAGTGCAAAACCCAATGACAACAGGAGGACAAAGAACTCAGGCTGCTGACTCTTTCAGTCAACCTCAGTACTCGAAGCCCGGACCAATGGGGTCATTACATTCCAGAGAGTCAATGGATACGAATCGAGGTAGTGCAGTTCCAATCCCCACGTATACCACTCCAGGTCCAAGGTTCGAAGCGGAACCATCACAATTACCTCCTAGTAGTAGATTCAGAGCAGGGGAACCGACAAGGGTAACCCATGAAGTCCATGATGCTAGAGAAAGCTTTAGCCAGGACACAGGAGCAATGAGATTGGTAGCAGACCATAGACGTATGAGACCATCTCAAGTAGCCAAGTGTATGCCAAAGAAGTATGGTGGTTCAGGAGATCTGTATGCACATGTGTCACTCTTTAAGCAAGTCTTAAGAGCTGAGCAGATAACCGATTTCCATACACAATACGAGGGATTTGGTCTTACTCTGGAAGGTACGGCATTGACATGGTTTCAACCACTGAACATAGGGGGATTCCAAGACATTGACCATTTGCTAAGAGAGTTTGCTGAGGAATTTTCAAAACGAGGGATTAAGCACAATACGGTCTCACAAATATATGCTTTTAAACAGAGAGAACACGAAAAAGTGAAGGAAGCTTCACTTCGCTTCAAACAATACATTGAGAGATGTCCAGTACGTGAACGACCACAAGATGACAGACTATCTGTTCTCTTTATTGAGGGATTGAGAAACGACACTCTCAAGAAGGACTTGCACTTGAAAGCTTGTACAAGTTTCAAGCAAGTAACGAGAGAAGCATTGTACTTAGTGGATAACTGTACGGTTTATGGAGAGGTGTCAGCGGATATAAATTTCGCATCCAGTAGCTCTTCCTCCGTAGCGAGCGAGACTACCACTAAAAAGAATGTTCAAACAACAACCATGCCAAATGTAGAGCAAATGATAGAAGATGCTCTAAAAAGGATGGCACCATACCAAAAACCATTGCCAAAACCACTGAAATGGTGTGCGATTGAACAAAAATGGACAAACCATCCAACAGAGGAGTGCTATTACAACAAAGGGTATGTAAGGGAGCGTCAGTATGCACCTCCTGCTCAATTAGCACCACCTCAGGTACATCCAGTACCTCGATACCCAACGGGAAATGTACCAGGACCTATGGGGATAGAAAGACCGCAACCGGTATTGGGACAACAACCACCTTTACCAGGAGCAAGACCAGTGGGCATTAGATATGCACCAACCTTAGAGAATCAGGAAGAACAAGCCTTAGTGCCTGTTCAAACCTATTATGAAGAATTTGGTGCACACATGTCTCCAACTTTGTATTACCCACCAGAAGAACCCAAACAACCAGAACCATGGGGCATGATTGGGAATGTTGGAATACCAACAGTTACAAGTGCTTCTGATGAAGAGAGATACAATTTGGACGCAAGAACATTGATGTTCATAGCTCATGGAGGGTTAACAGGGCAAAGACCATCCTATCCACAAAGGACGAATCAAATGGGACCAAGACCAGCACAAGGACCCTGCTACAAGTGTGGAGGTGACCATCTGATGAATGTTTGTCCACATATGGAAATCATTAGAATTAACGCTTATTGCACTGAGTGTGGGGTTACTCACTTCATTGAGGATTGTTCAAAGAATCTAAACAAAGTGCAAAAGACGACATTGAATATGCTAGAAACTATTCCTACCAACAGTGGGTCTGAAAATGAAACTCTGATACCAACGCAAGTGGTTACTAGAGCTCAAGCTAAGAAAACCACTAGAGAACCTGAGAATGGAAAGTTAGCGACTGAAGTGGTTAGTCAAGGACCGCGGAGTTAGAGAAACACATGGAAAGCTAGAAAAGCACGCATGAAGTTGAGAAAAGAACGTGAAGACGCTATTCTAGCTGAGGAACTAAAGCGAACTAAAGATAGATTAGAAAAACTTGAGAGTCAAAACGGGAAACGAGAGATGAGCCCGGAAAGAACGAAACAAAAGAGTATTAAAGAAACAACGAGCTTAAGCTCAGGGGGATCAGTGGTAGTCGACAAAGTACACGAACCATTGGACGCACTGATGAGAGCTTACGAAGCTAGGTTAAAGAACAACCAAACACAAGAACAGAGGTGGATGACATACCCAAACGCGGAATTGGAAAAGCAAAGACTTGAAATGTGCCAGAGAATGATCGAGACTGCACAAGCCTTATTAGAACCACCAAGAGAAACAATGAATTGTGGAACCGAAAACCCAATTTAGCAAGAGAATATCATTTCACGGGTAGCTGAAAAGACTCCCAGTGCACAAAATTCTGAAAATACACACAAGGATGACCGCATAGTATTGAACACAACCGATCAGGAGATAGAGAGTTTTCATCCAGTCATACAGAGGTCTTACGGAAGAGATGAGGATTACAATGAATTTTGGAAACAAGTGAGAGAGGCAAACTTTGAAAACGAGCTAAGTTGTCAAGCTAATCAGACAAATTGGGAAAAGGACATCAGGAATCCTCCCATAGTGGAATTTGAGGCAGGATCTCAAGTGGACTTGGATCTGCAATCTTACTGGGAAGATGGGGGCTCTGTTAGAACAATGGAGAGCAAACCTCACTCACTGAATACCTTACCTTCATACTTAGGAGAGTATGAAGCAAAATCCGAGATTAGAGCACTTCCCTCACGAAGAATCTCATCAGAAAAAATCATGGACTCACAAGGATTGATAGAGATCTTGTCAACACCAGTGACATGCACTATCACTCTAGCTGAGCTTTTGAGGCTAAGACCACATATGTGGACCACTGTAGGAAAATGCTTGGAGAAATTTGGGATAAAAGACCCAACATCGAGACTACAAGAGGGTATACAAGAGCTGAGCAAACCACAAAAGAACGCTAAGCATGTACCCTTAAACAAGGTCGGAGAGTATTGCGAAGGTGAAGAGGGTAATACAACCTTACCAGTTGAATTCCAAGGAGTGAACACGGTGGCAATACTAGACAGCGGAGCTGGGGTAGCCATTGCTACAAAAGAAATCTAGAAAAAATGGGGGAAACCAGCAATAAGGAAGACTAGGTTGAAACTCCAATTAGTAGATGGACACATGGAGAAACCTATGGGGTTATTAGAGAAAGTCGTAGTGACTTCTTGCGGCATTGAATACGAACATACTTTTGCTATTGTCGATTTTGGCAAGGAGAATAACTATGATATCATACTGGGAAGACCATTCATGAGAGAGTTGAAAATGGTCCAGGATTGGGGCTACGATCACATATACCTGAGAAATATGGAAACCACTACACGTGTGAACCTGAAAGACCATAGCTACAAAGATGTGAACCGAACACTGGTAGAGGAGTTTGATTCAGCTACTTTGGCGGGATCCGAATTTCCAGCTTGGTTAGGTAAGACCAAGGAGTTATGGATGTGTGGAGCCTCGAAATGTGGAAGTCTGAGGCGAGAAGAATATGTTTTAGAAAGGGCTATCAAAGACGAAACGTATATAGGAGAACCCTTTCCAGAGGACACGCTTGAACCATTAGAATGGACACACATTCTAGCAACCCTATATGTTTGTGCAATTCCGGATGGTCCCACAACGAAATTTTGCGACAAGGACGGGTACGACGTGGTTCCGTACTTCATGCTGAGAACTATACTTGAAAAAGAAACTGAGAAGAACGATACACTGGAAAAGGAAAATGAAGAAGAGGTGTTTCACGACATTCTCGATCATCCAGAGTAGGGAAATGAAGCAGACAACGAGTCAACGGACAATTCAAGCGGAAACGAAGAAACTATAACGGATGTCCAATTTTATGATTTCCCGAACCAAACTAAACAACTTCAGAAACGCTATAGAGCAAGGAGAAAAACAAAGGGGGTTAGAACCAATCCGATGCCTAGAATAAGAGGAAAAAATCAATTCCTAATGCTAGTAAAGGCGGAAGATTGTGTTAAGGACAAGATTTCTGGAAGAATGAGAGGCAATGATCAAAAGAGCTTACGGAAAGACAAAAGAAGCTCAAGAAATCAAGTTCAAAGGAATGAAACGAAAACTGAAACAGAAAAATCAGTAAAGAACAAGCGCAACCCAGAACACACGGAGTCCAAGTTAGAACGTAGAAACAAGTACAGAGAGCTCAAGAAAACTCTGAAAGAAGTTTGGACGACAGAAATTGAGAGTGGAGAGGACGAAAACACCAAAATCAAGGAAAACATGGATGTTCCCTCTCACTACAGGAAATTCACAATTGAGGAGAGGAAGGTGGTATTAACCCAACCTATTCGAGAGAGAAGGGAGAACGAATCTTATGATGGACCGGAGGATGCAAAAAAAGTGGATTTAGCAGCTCCAGGTGAGACACCTAGACCGGTGTACATAGCCACAGATTTGTCTCCAGGCGAGGAAGAGAGACTTTTGAGTCTTCTCAGAGAGTACAGGGATGTGTTTGCATGGTCTTATAAGGACTTAAAGGGAGTTGACCCATCGATATGCCAACACACAATCCCACTAAAACAAGATGCAAAGCCTAGCAGACAGAGACCATACACATATAATGATACGTTTGCTAAGCGAATCAAAGAAGAGATAGATAAGCTAATGGAAGTTGAATTCATATACGAGATTGAACACACCGATTGGGTATCTCCAATTGTGGTGGTACCCAAGAAGAACGGAAAACTCTGAGTGTGTGTCAACTTAAAGAAAGTGAATGCTGCAACAATCAGGGACAATTATCCCCTGCCGATAACTGATCATGTTCTAGAGCGTGTATCAGGGAAAACAGCATACTCCTTTCTTGATGGTTTTTCAGGATATAACCAGCTAGCTATAGCACCGGCATATCAACATAAAACAGCTTTTGCAATGGAGTGGGGAATTTATGCTTATCGGGTTATGCCTTTTGGTCTAACCAATGCTCCCGCAACCTTCCAGAGGCTGATGACGCATGCTTTCAAAGAATACTTAAGGTTGTTTCTAGAAATATACATGGATGACTTATGCGTACATTCTCTTCTGAGAGATGAGCATCTAGAACACCTAAGAAAAGTATTTGAGAAATGTAGAACATATCACATTTGTCTCAATCCTGAGAAATGTGTGTTTATGGTCCGACAGGGCAGAATTCTGGGACATATTGTCTCACAAAACGGAATATCCACGGATTTAGAGAAGATAAAAGTTATAGTGGATATGCCTAGACCAACCAATGCGAAACAAGTACAGAGCTTTATGGGACATTGCGGATATTATAGACGATTCATATACATGTACGCTATAATAGGCCAACCACTTTATAGGCTAATAGTGAACTTTGAATGGACAGAGGAGTGTGAGGAATCATTCAAGAAATTGAAAGAGGCACTCATTACTGCTCCAGTTTTGAAATCACCAGATTGGGAGAAGATATTCCATGTGCATATAGATGCTTCGGCATATGCAATAGGATGCATTCTGGCTCAGCCAGAAGAAGGAAACATGGATTTTCCCATCTGTTACGTCAGTCGACAGCTCAACAATGCAGAGAAGAATTACACCACAACAGAGCGAGAAGGATTAGGAATGATATATGCTGTGAAGAAATTTCGGCATTATCTTCTAGCCAACAAGTTTGTGTTTTTTACGGATCACCAAGCCTTGCTCTACCTAGTGAATAAACCATGCAATACTGGGAGAATAGTGAGATGGTTCATTATCTTACTGGAATTCGACTTCACGGTAGTAGTAAAGAAAGGAAAAACACATCTTAGAGCTGATCATCTTTCGCGATTGACGAATGGGGAAGACCCTATAGGAGTAGATGACAACATGCCAGACGCGTACTTGGTCAACATAGAAATGATACCGAAGTGGTCTCAAAATGTCGTTAGCCTATTAACCTATGGAGGAGAGTTTGATAGAAGAGAATACAACCAAAAACATATTGCTATTCAGCAATCCAAGAATCTTTAATTGGTTGCAGGAAGGTTGTATCAATTGGTAAATGATCATGTTTTACGACTATGCATCAATCCTGAGGAATATAGTATATATCTGTGCGAAGCACATGTTTAGGAATGTGCATTTCATTGTTCAAGAAGGAACACATAGGAATTTGTTACAATTGGGAGTCTATTGGCCAGGAATGAAAGAAAGCGTACATGAATATGTCACTGTATGTATTGTATGTTCATCAAAACCGCCAGCTGAGTATTCGACATTATATCAGATAATGATCGCTCCGGAATGGAGTCAGTATATTGTTGAATATTTCACAAATAGAACTTTCCCAGAAGGAACGTCAAAAGCTCGTCAGAAATCTGTAGAGACAGAAGCTAGAGATTACGCTTTAATAGGAGATCAACTCTATAAGAGAGGTAAAGACAACCAGCTTAGGATTTGCGTATCAGAGTCTGAGTATGTGATAATCCTGGAGCAAGCTCATGGAGGAGTAGGTGGAGGCCATTTCTCAGGTGATAAGACAGCAAAACTTGTCTTAGCCGCAGGAATATGGTGGCCAACATTACATATGGACGCTGAGGAATACGTTAAACGGTGTGATGACTATCAGCGGACCAAAGTACCACTTAAAAGAGATGATATGCCGCTTAGACCAATGATGGGGGCAAGAGCTTTTGCAAAATGGGGGATTGATTATGTCGGACCCATTTCACCTCCTGCATATAAGACTCATGCACAATACATCGTTGTGGCTACAGACTATCTAACAAAGTGGGTCGAAGCAAAGGCAACTCAAAAAGCAGATGCCAGGACCACGACACAATTTCTATATGAAGACGTCTTTGTACGATATGGATTGCCAATAGAAATTGTGAGTGATCGAGGCACACATTTTATGAATGAAGTGATAGAGATCCTTCTAGATGAATTCATGGTAATCCATAGGAAATCAGCCCCGTATCATCCACAATCAAACGGACAAGCTGAAGCAACAAACAAAACCATATGCACGGTCCTTACGAAGATTGTATCTGAGTCGAGAACTGACTGGGACCAGAAGTTGCGTTCAACATTATGGGCATATAGGGTAGCATATAAAACATCAATAGGAACGACCCCATATAACATGGTTTTTGGGCTAAATGCTATCTTACCAATAGAATTCTTGATTTCAACCTTAATGGTGGCTAAGGATCTAGAGTGGACAGGGCACGAGCTTTCTGATAGAATAGATGACCTAGAAAAGCTAGACGAGCTTCGCCTAAAAGCAGTAGCTGCTATCTACGCTCAAAAAAGGCGACAAAAGGAATTTTTTGATAAGCATGTGCGGACTAAAGAGTTTAAGGTTGGGGACTATGTCCTAGTTTACACTCTGAAACAGCATGATAAGAAGCTTAAAAAGCGACGGATGGGACCTCTGGTGATTAAAGATCTATCACCAAATGGAGCCGTCAAGCTTGCTACATTAGACGGAGAAGGAATGCCCAATTGGATTAGTGGATGCAGAGTGAAAAAGTATCTCTTGCCGCTAACCCAAGACATGCTTCTCAAAATACATCAAGAAAAGCTGCGTGTCCAGAAAAAGAAAAAGATTGTGGAGGAAGCGCAAGCCGAGGCGAAGGAAAGAATGGAGAAAAGAAGACTACTACGTCAGAAACAGCGCAATGAAGGAGCAATACGAATAAACGCAGTCAGTATGACAGAGATGGATAATGACAAAGAAGAACCCATGATTGAATGCAAAGTAGGAACCAACCAAATCAAAACCAGAGCACTATTGGATTCAGGAGCTCAAACTAACCTACTTTCACTTGGTTTGTATAGACAATTGACAAAGGACACTAAATTACAAACTGCCAAGCAAGAGTTAAAGAGTTACTCTGAGAATTCAATCAAAATTAATGTCGGATGCACAGTTTTACATATACAGATTAACCAATATGTGTATCCTCATATGTTTTACGTGGTTGCCAAGCTACACAACATCCATTATTGCTAGGACAACCATGGCAGAAGCAATACAATGCAATGATTGACTGGAGTTCTAAATCAGTGCTTATCAAATACGAAGGTGAAAGCCAATCAGTTAAGTTCACCAAAGAAGCAGAGCCAACTCCAAAGGAAGAATCCAAGAACAAAGGTAAACAACAACCAGAGAAAAAGAAGAAGCAATGGCAACCAAAAGTTTCTATACAACTGGATTGCTCTTCGACGAGGAACTCTCAACAGTGGATAAGGAAGACAAGCAATAATATAACAGCTCAACCTTGGGAAAAAACGGAGTCAAAGTTGGTATGGAGACCAAAAAAGGTTGTGCCAGAGAACACAAAGGTGGAAAACAGAGTTTTCAATACCAGACAACAGCGTGATTCCAGACAATCACGGACAATGAAATAGATCTGGATTCCAAAGAAGTTCATGACGGAACAAAGCTATAGCAAGCAAATTTGGATCCCAAAGATTTGTAAACAGGAACTCCCTTCAGTACAATCAACGGAAACTCCTAGGTATTTCAAGGCGAGGAAATCAACACAAAGAACAAAGCAGGTTTGGGTCACAAAGAGTTTGTGGCAAGCACAAGCGAAGCGGAAGCAGATTTGGATTGTGCAAAAGAACAACAAGGTAAAGATGAATCCATCTACTGATTCTACTACCGAAGTATCACCAACACAAAACCCGACCACCAATCCTTCAATCAAACAAAGAGCAGCTTTATTGGAAAGACTGTTGTATCATCGCTCTGCAATTGCATTGGGAACTTATGACCAAAAAAACTACAATGCTTCGCCCACAGACACTTCATATATAGTCGTCCGGGAGGACTCAGACTAGGAGGGGGGGAGGTATACAGGTATACAGGAGCTACAAAGCAGCTACAAGCGAAAAAAACCAAAGAAAAACAAAAATTATATTACAAGGGCA